>NC_080075.1:73949576-74260546 GCF_949987535.1 Balaenoptera acutorostrata | reverse complement strand
ATTTAGTAGGATTTTTATTGCCATGTTTAAATGATTCAGATTTGGAGGAAGATCCTGATACAGTGTTGTTGTTGTTGTTGTTGTTGTTGTTTAATCACTGTTAAATGATGTTTAGCCCAAACCTTCCCCATCTCAGCTGATGGCAATTCCATCCTTCTGTTTGGGACAAAATCTTACAGCTTCCCTGGACTCCTTTCCTCTCACAAGCCACATCTGACCCGTGAAGCAGATTTATAAAGTATATCCTAATTCAACTCTTTTCATCACCTCTACTGCTAACATCCTATCATATCTTGTTTTAATTACTGCAATCATCTCTCTGAAATGGTCTGCTTCTATCTTTTCCTTCCACTGTTTACTCTTTACATGGCATCCAGACTGATCATTTTAAAATATAAATCAACTCAAGCTATTTTCTACCCAAAACTCTATAAAGATTCCTCCTTTCACTCAGAGTAAAAGCCAAAGTCCTTACAATGGCCAACAAGGCCCCTGTTACCTCTTTGACCCCCTCCCTACAGCTCTCCTGCGGCTCCTTCTGCTCTGGCTACTCTGGCTTTTTTGCTGTTCCCTGAATTCACACACACACTCTTGCTGTATGGCCACGATCCTGAAAACTTCTGCTCTTCCCCAGATGTCTGCAGGCAGACATCTAAGACTTTGCTCAAATCTCACTTTTTCAACAAGGCCTATAAGACTATCCCCACTCCTACCCTTGATTCCTTTTTCTGATTTCTTGCTCATGTGAGAGTCCAGTGTAAACTGGCAGAGGGGCTCTGATCCATGAATTCAGGGACCCAGCCTCCTTTCATCTAAGGACTCTGCCTCTGTTAACTAACAGAGATCCTTTCATTTGGGCTGGTGTACATAGGGAGTGGGAAGGGCAGAGATAGAAAGAATGGAGAAGACACACCTGCTTTAAACTACCTTGACCCAGAAGTAACACAGACGACTTCCAAACAAATTCTTCCATTGGTAAGAACTAGTCATATGGCCCATCCGGCTACAAGGAGGATGGCTATATAATCTAGTTATATATCCAGAAGAAAAGGAAAACATGGATACTGGTAAGTACTTCTAATCACTAAATATCTTTCTGCTCACTTTCACTACACAAAGAACACACTCAAACCTCTCCCACCGCCCAGAAGCAAACCTGAAGTCCCATTCAGTCAGCACATCTAACTACAAGTGCAGGACCTCTGGCTCTGGCACAGTTTCCTTCATCAAGACCACGTGCAGCTCCTTAAGACACAACCTATGAACTGAAAAGGCATGTTATTTGCACCTGCTCTCCCCAGTCCCAATATACAATAGTGGGACAGGAGCAGAAGGTTCTTCCTTATCAAATATTCTCCTTGGCCATGTGGGCTCTGGCATGCCCTCCTGAGGGGCCGTAAAACCTTCATAACCCACCTCTTTCCAGGGCAAGTTCTGGGTCCTTAAAAAGTGATTTTATAGCTGTAACAGTCAGGCTCATGGTTCCATTGCCAACAGAATTCCCTCAAAAACTTAGCAGGCCTTTGATCTATTTGTTTCTAGTCGGTTTCATGTGCCAGTAACCACACACAAAGTTCTTCCCCAGACATGCCTCCATGCCTCTTGCTTTCAACTAACAGAAGCTACCTGGAGGCCACATGAAACAATAGGTCAGCAGTTTCCAACTCTGGCTGCAAAACAGAATCTTGGCTGCAAAACAGAACTTTCAAAAACTGCCTGTGTCCAGGTTTCGTGTACCCTGGACCCATTAAATCAGAAGCTATGAAGGTGGGAGCAAGATGATTCTGATGAGCAGCCAATAAGAGCTACACTTCATCTGATCTTTGCCACAGGACTGTCACATTTTTTTTTCAACTGAGAACATTTACTAGGTCTTTGATGCTCAAAACCTCTCTCAACTCTTATCTCTTGTTCTCTAGAAATAGTCTGTTTTTCCTTTCACTGCCCCAACTCTCAGAACTTTCTCTATTCCCTTTCATTTTTTGCTTGAAAACTAGCCAATTCTTTCCTAAGCTCATCTCTTTCATGTAATACCTTACCAATAAGAGTCAACACACACTCTAACCTTTTCCAACGTTTGGCCTAGAGTTCGCTTGACATGAAGCAAGTCTTCCAAGTTATCATGGATGACAAATCTACCAAATTGGTCACCACTGCAGAACTTGCGTTTCTGTCTTTCCCAACTCCAACATCAGTGTCCCCATCAGCGTGCTACCTGACTGCTAAGCCAATGAAACAAATTTTAAGGTTTTGTTTTAACAGAATTCCACTTCCGGTACCAACCACTGTAGCAAAAACTAAAACCTCAGTAGCTTAACACAAAGTTTCTCCCTTGCTTCCATCAGAGTCACACAGGTTGGCAGGATATTCCTCTCCACCCATTGTTCAAGGACCCAGTTTCCTTTCATTATATGGTTTCGTCCTCTCTGGGTCCTAATGAAATTCTCTCCACTAAGCTGCTAGAGGGGACAGAAAAGGCACCCAGTTATTAACTGTCTTGTTCTGGGAAGACATATATCACTCTGATCACGTTCCACTGGTAACAGCTATTCACATGGTCCTTTTGGATACAGTGGGGCTGAGAAATGTAGTCTAGATGTGTGCCCGGCAAGAACAGGAAAACAGTGATGTTGATGAGCCCGAGTGGTCTCTTTAACACCCTTAAAACTTAAGCTCCACCAAGGCAGGAATCTTTGTCTAGTTTGTTCATAGATGTATCTCACAAGCCTCTTACAGTGCCTGGGACATAGCAGGTGCTCAAAAAATATCTTCTGAATAAATAATGAATGGACAGAATGAATTACAGGTATGGTACCATATGGCATTTTTTTCTATAATAAAGGCAAATGAATGGATTGATGAATAAAAGAATGGTGAATTATACTGCATAGTTACTTAGATAAAACATGAAACAGAACTTTTGGAAAAATCAAAATAAATTTCCAAGCACCAACACTACACATATCAAATCTACAATGCAAATTCATATACAGACTGGTTAAATGCACACTAAATTCATCTGTTGTGAACACAGAGAAACATTCATTCAAAATTTTAGTACAAACACAGTGGACAAACTTCAAAGAAATTACTATTAAACTGATTACACATTTTTTTGTTAGGTGGAAATTTCTTTACCCACGACAGCCTCAAAATTCATCCATATCTTCCTCAAAGAACAAGGGCACTGCACACACTCCTAGTCTTAAAAACAAGTCACACACAGACACGTAAAAGACCTTACCAATGTGCATCTACCATCATAATGCAAATACTCATCAAAATTCAGAACTAATACATTTATGATACCAGCTTCAAAATTATGCATGCTGATAATACTTGATTTTTCCTGAACTCTTAAGTCACTATAACAAAAATAAATTAATAAACTAGAAAAAAATAACAAAGCTGAAATAAAAATAACAGTAAATGGCAATAAGACTTACTTCACAAGAGTGTTGTGAGGATCAAACAGAAATATAAGAATTCACTTGTGATTTCTATACTTTATGTATGTTATAGATCAACAGAGTATATGAAAAACTGCTTTGTAAATCATAAAGCAATATTCAAACAGTCACTTATCTTTAAATAAATGTAAAATTCCCACTTCTATAAGGGTTTTAAATTAGCTAAATGAGCAAGTTCAAACTAAGGTGAAAAAGAAGTTCCTCATCCTCCTAGCCCCAACATCTAGAAAGAGAATTTTCAGTAGATACATTCCAGAGAATCCAATCATTATAAAAGGTAATAAGGCAAAGAGCTTTCTCAGTGTAAAGAGTTAGACTCTAAACAAAAAACAGTTGAAAAATATTAATAAGTCATTTAATACAGTGGGATACTTGTACTTTAAGAAGAAGAAAAAGTAACAATTTGAAAATCTATAAAATCTCTCTAGTCAATGAAAAAGAGAATAATCTACTGGGTTTTATTTTTTGTTTTCCCTTTGCTTGTTTAAAAAATTTAAAATAATGACTCCTCAACCAAAAAAAATATTGGAATTTACAACACAAGACCCAGGATAGGAGGTTCAGTTTAACAAAATTTTATGGGTTAGCTGTAACTGAAAAGCCATCTAATAAAAAATTATCTGTAACACATTATCAGAGATGTAGGAAGTAAAGTATACACTTGATTAAAGTTTGTTTCTTGTTTTTAACTAATCCCTGATATAAACTTATTTGCTTTTTTCTTGGTTAAGTTTTAAGATGGTTAACTAGGAAAAAAAAGAAAATAGAAAAAAAACCCTGCTTACTGAAGCTTTCTAATACTTAAAGTCTAGTAGGATGACCGGGCTTAAGAACCTAGATCCTGAATTATACTTATGACCCTATATATTTTTCTACCTTTTAGCAAACCAACCAATCAACAAACAAAAGCTAGAGGAAAAGGATTTAAAGCAAGGCTATAGCAATTTAGGAAATAAAAATATGACATTTTTTAAACTCTGGAAATAAACTGAGAGAAGGGAAGAAAAAAATGATTGATGCTAAACTTGTTACATGATTTATAAACACCACAGAAAAATCAGACATTGACCTCTACCCAAATACTGTTATTTAAAATATTGCTTTTGAAAGTAAAGACATCAGCGTGGCAATTGTAAAATACAGTATTTACCCAACTTTAGAGAGGTAAAAATTTAACTCCTTCATCTCATGCAGTTTTCTCTGCTACATTTAAACCCTATAAGCATGAATAAAGTTTGCTTGAAAAAAAGAACTTTAAATCTTCCTTAAAGCTCAGAGAGTAAGTCTTCTGGGGTGGGGGTGGTACCCCCTTGTACAATTTTAAAAGGAGACACTTTTCCCTGGGAAAAGGAGCACTGCAACATTCCATTTTACTGAATAAAAGGGACCACGTCAAAGGTCATAATACCTCCATCTCCTAAAACTTTAAAAACTCTGCTTTTCAAATCAAGTTATGAAGCACAACATATCTGCAAGCCCCATCATAAATGTAAGGGTTAATATTTTATGACATCACATCCTTATTTGATAGGCATCTATCAGAAAAGTGGCCCTGGTGCTGTTACGGATGAAACAGATAACCGCTAGGGACACAGACTGAGACACAAAGCAGTTACCCAAGAGGAATGCTCCTTCATCTGGTGTTGGTTGCTGTGAGGGCCATTGGCATGGCCACGCCAAAAGCAATTTTGGCAGAGCTGGTAGTTGTGGCACTGCTGGCATCGGTACCGGAAACCCATCATACTCTCACACCGGCAATAGGAGCACTCCACAGGGTGGAAGACTTGAGGGATTAGGGCAAGGAGGAGAGGGGACCAGAGGGAGAAAGAAGTCATTTTCATTTGGAGAATAAAGTCAGTACAATGGAAAACCAAATTTAACATAAAAGCAAAGGTGAAAACAAAACTAGAAGTGAAGAATCTAAATTGTCTTCAATTTAGTTAATCTAACCAGCCATTCACTGGAATAAAAAGACACTAACAAAATTTTCCATTTAGAATAGATTACAATCCACCTTAGAAAACAACCAATTTCCTTCTTTAAAATGACTTTCGTGTCTCAAAGTTTAGGTAAATAAACAAGTAAGGAGGAGAGACACTCTCATTCCAAAATTTCTCTTCCAAACCTATTTTTTTTAAGAGATGTACATTGTTAGTTGTGGACATATGTTTCCTTCACTAACATAAAATCTGTGAGAGCCAGTACGACATGCTTTATATCTCTGTTACCTGCAAGTGGTATTTCACACAGTCCTTTGGACTGAAGGCCTCCAAATGTTTGCTGAACTAAATACTACAGGGACTTCCCTGGCAGTCCAGTGGTTAAGACTCCGAGCTTCCAATGCAGGGGGCACTGGTTTGATCCTTGGTTGGGGAACTAAGATCCCATACGCCACAAGGCACAGCCAGTAAACAAATAAATAAATAAATACTACTACATACCTGGGTGCAAATGGTAACTGGTAAAAAAGTAAGGCTAGCCATATCAAAATACTAGTTTTAGGTAAGAGCTCCAAGTATCGGCATAAAATAAGGTACTCTAACCAATGAAGGGGTACTGATTTGGAGAGAGGGAAACTCAGGTGACCTGAGACTCCTTTCTCCACCTCACACAGCATCTTACCTCACGAAAAACTGCCAGCTGGCAGTCAGGATTTATAGGGGTTACTGGGATTCTCTTATAGCCTGAAAGTCCAGTTTACTCAGTGGAAGTGGGCCATAAATGCACAACTATATATTACAGATTGTTATTTATACTTTTAAATGTTGATAGCACAATTGTTCCCTCTGGCAATTCAATTCTGAACACAAGAAATGGAAGTCAAAGGAAAGAGGGATATAATAGTCAAATCTTCATTTGAACAACTCTTTCTAGCACTGTGTATACAAAGGCAGTGTTGTCTCAACTGTAAGGATTTTTAGTCCTACTTCCAAAAATGCATATTAACTAGAGAATCAAGTCTCAAAACAAACGAACAACAACAACAAAACCTGAGCACTAGGTGAGAAAAATAATACAACAAGATCACTAAAGAATAACAGAAAACTAAAATCTGGAATGAGAAATCCAAAGGGCATACCTCCTCTAAGAAATTTAAATTTTTGTTATCAAAATATTTCTAAGGAATAATGAAAGTGTTAATCACATAAGAATGTAATTTATAAATAATATACTACATACAAAGTCACAACAAAATGTTCACAGGGATAACACTAGATCTCAACAAATGAGATCCTCTCTACTTGGGATAGCAGATATAAAATGATTTTATGAAAATGAGCTGGATATGAAACTACGAAAACATTTAGTGCTATAAAGGTATTGTCCCTCGAACCAATACTGTAATAATTTAACAGCATAAATCTCTATCCAAAAATCCTGTTTAAAAATTTAGCTGTTTTAGTCTACTCAAGAGATTCCAGAACTTTAGGAAAATAATCTTGAATCTAAGGACTTGTGAACTAAAGCCATGACTGGGTGAAAGGCTGAGAAGTTTAAAAAAAAAAAAAAAAGGTATGAGTAGGAGGGACAGAAAATAAAAAGAGTACAGCATCGTTCTCTCATTCTTACAAAGTGAAAAAAGAGGACTCTGCTTTTTAGTGCCACTCAGCTATCACTCTTTCTCTTTTGTGGAATGAGGAGAGACAGGCAAGAGGCTTGAGAGAAGGGAGCTTCCAGAGAAAAGCTAGGACCTTTCCTTTAATGAACTCAAACAACCTAAACAAGGAGATAAACTGATAGCAATAGCAGAAAAACCTAAGTAGTTACTAAGAGATAAGTACCATTTCAATTTCAAGTGAAACAAAGATTTAAGTCAAACTACTTGGGAAGGATACTGAGAGTAATTCAGTAGTAAAGGAAAAAACTGAATATGGGTGAAAGCCAGTACTAAATTCTATCTTGGCTATTTTCCTTTAAACTATTCCAAAATTTTATAGTTTTAGTGGTTGATATTGAATATATACAATTTTTTGGAGTTACGTTTTTTATAAACTAAAGAAAAACAAGGAAGTCATGGCTAAGTCAGGTGGGTTTAAGCAGAAAACAACCATCTGGAATCTTGGGGGAAAAGCCTGGAGTTTGAACCACAAAGTTTTCTGACCTGATATTACTACCTCTTGGTATCCTATCTAAGTAATAAGTCCTCCCTCCTTTTTTTTTTTTTTTTTTTGAGAAATAAATATTCCTGTTTTGAAAGCTAAAACCACAAATTCAAATGATGGAGTGCCAGCAAATGTCAACTGTCATTTTCAATGATAATAACTAAGGACATTATAAATACTGTCAGTTCATATACTTCCTATAGCATGGGGAACTGAATGATAAAAGTTCTGCTTACCATTCTCAACGTGGGCAAGCCGATGCATGAGAGGTAGCCAGACAAGGCACTGGGGAGGAGGATCGGCCATCATGGTGTCTAAAAACATATTTAGCATTATCTTTTTCTGTGAAGAGAAAAAAAAACAAATACACTTCATATTTTTCAAATATCTCTGAACTCTAAGATTAAGTTAACTTAGGATTCTCCCAACCAAGTTGTAATGAAATACATGGGAAATTTTATAGCAAAATAAATAATATTTTGCATTACTATAGACACTGCTACACACTATCCTATACATTACTGCTATATTCAAATGCATTTCCACTTACATTATTCTATTTGAGTCTTAAAACAACTGTATAAGACAAATAGGCTAGGATGGAATTACTATGTTGTACACCTGAAAATAATATTGTAAGTTAACTATATTTCAATAAAACATATGAAATGAAAAAAAGATAAATAGGCTAGGTATTACTATCTTCATTTTACAGATGAGATAACATAGGAATGACGCATTTAAATGACTTGTAAAGGTCCTACCAAAATCAGGACTACAACTCAGGTGGCCTTCAAATGACTATTTCTGAAGAATTCTGAAGGAAAGTCTCAGGTCCAGGACAGAGACTGCAGGCCAGCACTGAATTGAGGGAGGGAAAGGTTCTCACATATATGCAAGAGGGCTGAAT
This sequence comes from Balaenoptera acutorostrata, assembly GCF_949987535.1. NCBI lineage: Eukaryota > Metazoa > Chordata > Mammalia > Artiodactyla > Balaenopteridae > Balaenoptera > Balaenoptera acutorostrata. The sequence continues at coordinate 74,252,063 of NC_080075.1, read as the reverse complement.
GAGGGTGATAACAGTAGGAAGTTACAGTCCAAAGGCCCTTATACATAGCTATGCATTGATGGTGTAGTTTGAGAAATGCCTACTCAAATAGGCTGAATAAAGTTTTCCAAAGTGTTTTCCATCTCAGGCATCAAAGTTACTAATGTTTCTGAGATTTCAGTGGAATCTGGGAGGAATGCATGAGCAACGTTAAAAATAAAAACAGAAAGTCACCCAACATTTGAATGGAGGTTCAGACATGGAAAATGCCTCTTACAATAGATACGCAAATAACTGCAATAAACCAAAATGAAATTAAAAGTCTCTAATTAAAATTGAGAAAGAAGATGCTAGGAAGTTTTTAGCTACTCAGAGGTGGTTAATATACGTTTGTACTATATCACTTATCGTAAATGTAATGTTTAAATTAATGTTTCTGAATCATCTTATATTTGTTAAAAATTACTTTTACAAATCCACTTATAATCCTAATGTTACTTTCCCTAAAAGTTTTGATTCACCTATCATGGAGTTTTGTGTGGTTTTTTAAATCTTCAAGATGATAAGGAACAATTATACTTGATATCTCAGAACTCCCTCATAAATACGCTCAGGATCAGTTTCCAAAAGTCGTCCTAAGTCATACTATAATTTGAAGTCCTCCAAAAGCATGAGGAATGAAACCAGAAGAATTGTGTCCCAGTGCTCTGTCTTCCATTAACTACGTGATTTGGGGGAAATCACCTAAGTTTCTGGTTTCAGTTTTCTTATCTCTCAAGGGCTAGAGCAGTGGTTCTTGAAGCATGGTCAGAGGTCCCCCTGCGAGGTTTCTAAAACATTTCCAAGGAGCCCATGAGGTCAAAACTATTTTCATAATAATACTAAGACATTATTTGCCTTTTTCAATCTGATTCTCTCATGACTGTACAGTGGAATGCTCCAGAGGCAACGTGGCATATCCACAATTATCTGCAAAAGCTTTTAAAATATTCCTCCCTTTTCCAACTACACAGCTGTCTGAAGCCAGATTTTCTTTCCATACTTTAACCAAAACAACATATCACAACAGATTGAATGGATAAGCAGATATAAAAACCCAGCTGTCTTCAACTGAGCCAAATATTAAAGAAATTTGCAAAAAATATAAAACAATGGCATTCTTCTTATTAAATTTTTTTGCTTTGGAATATCTATTTTTCATAAAATATATTATTTATGTTAATATGTAATCGGTTTATCATTGTTCTTTTTAAATGATTTAATATTTTATAATTTATCAGTTTTGATTTCTAATATGGAAATACTGATAGATATAACTCATATAAACAAAAGTTCTCCGGGGTGCTCAAATATTTTCGGGGGTGTAAAAAGGTCCTGATACCAAAAAGTTTGAGAACTCATGGGACAGAATTCCCAGCTCTAAAATTCTGTCCCATTTCCCAAAATTCACTCTTTTTCTCTACCTTTTTGTTTTGTTTTATTTTGGTTTTGCTCCTGAGTTGAACACATTCTTTGCATTTCTCTTTATTTTTTACAACAGAATGTTTATAACAAAAACTATAATAAAATTGCAAGTAATGAACATTCTTGCCACAATTCTCATTTTTCTGTATTTCCCTCCAAATGCATATGTTTCTATATAATTATGTACATAGGGTATATAAAAATATATAATCTGTCTTTCCAGTTAATGTTTTTTCTTTTTTTAATAAATCTATTTATTTATTTATTTATTTCTGGCTGAATTGGGTCTTTGTTGCTACGCGGGGGCTCTCTCTAGTTGTGGCAAGTGGTTGCCATGCACGGGTTTCTCATAGCGGTGGCTTCTCTTGTTGCAGAGCACAGGCTCTAGGCGTGTGGGCTTCAGTAGTTTAGGCACGTGAGCTCTGAAGCGCAGGCTCAATACTTGTGGTGCCCAGGCTAAGCTGCTTCGCGGCATGTGGGATCTTCCCAAACCAGGGCTCAAACCCGTGTCCCCTGCACTGGCAGGCAGATTCCCAACCACTGCGCCACCAGGGAATCCAACACTTAATGTTTTATTAAATACTTTATTGTTTTGCTACAAGGTCTTCTTTTCTAATCATTTTAACAGCTGCCTCATCCACTGAGCAAAAACACCATGATTTATTTATGCTTTCCTCAATAAAACATTGAGCCTGTTTTTATCTTTGTATGCACTCTCATATTTTTCTTAGAAACCAGTGTTTCTGTTTGTTGCCTACTTCCCCGCGCTTTGTTATTCTAATCATCAATACTGACAATTATTAGTCTAAATGCCATTTGACTTCCTCCCTCCACTCTTGGCTACAACTTTCCTGTTTTAAAAGAGGGGAGAAATTATCTCGTAAAGGTGAGAAATCCAGTATCACTAAAATAACGTAAGAAAACAAGTAAAATAATTTAGCATTAGGTCATCATAGCTGCAATTTCCAATCTCATCTTTTCCATTAAAAACTCCTATTTTCTGGGACTTCCCTGGTGGTGCAGTGGTTAAGAATCTGCCTGCCAATGGAGGGGACATGGGTTCAATCCCTGGTCCAGGAAGATCCCACATGCTGCAGAGCAACTAAGCCCGTGTGCCACAACTACTGACCCTACGTGCCGCAACTACTGAAGCCCACAAGTTCTAGGGCCCGCATGCTGCAACTATTGAGCCTGTGTGCTGCAACTACTGAAGCCCGGGCACCTAGAGCCTGTGCTCTGCAACAAGAGAAGCCACCGCAATGAGAAGCCCGCACACTGCAACGAAGAGTAGCCCCCACTCGCCACAACTAGAGAAAGCCCGTGCACAGCAACAAAGACCCAATGCAGCCAAAAACAACAACAACAAAACTCCTATTTTCTTATGGGCAACAGGGAAATATTTCTTATCCATTGCCCTATCACTTACTTGGTAATCAGTTAAACAATGTATGACATTTAGCTAAAAGACTTAAAAACAGCATTTTTTAAATCTTTCAGATTAAAATGTTTTTATGCAAACTTTCTGTGTAAAGTTATAGAAGTATTTTGTCTGACAAGAGCAAACACACATTAACTGGTTACAGGACCAGTGCTATGGGTCAGCCTTTCAGTTATTATAAGACACTGAATTTGTCCATATCACAGATTTATTTTGGACTTTGAAAATTAGAGTACTTTGTAATGACACAACAATATAGTGTTGCTGTGCTTTTTATCGAGATACTTTTATTTATTATAGCTTTTTTTTTTTAATTTTATTTATTTATTTATTTATGGCTGTGTTGGGTCTTCGTTTCTGTGCGAGGGCTTTCTCTAGTTGTGGCAAGCAGGGGCCACTCTTCATCGCGGTGCGCGGGCCTCTCACTATCGCGGCCTCTCTTGTTGCGGAGCACAGGCTCCAGACACGCAGGCTCAGTAATTGTGGCTCACTGGCCCAGTTGCTCTGCGGCATGTGGGATCTTCCTGGACCAGGGCTTGAACCCGTGTCCCCTGCATTGGCAGGCAGATTCTCAACCACTGCGCCACCAGGGAAGCCCTATTATAGCTTTTTTTAAAAAAGAATGGAAAAAGTCTTCAAAAATTCAGAAATTCGGTATTTTCCTCATTGCAAAGATTGTCTCATTTGAGAAAATTATGGAATAATACCAGTGAAAACAACAAGGTTGCAATCACATCCAGGAGCTTTAAGCTTGCAGTTAGAATTCAAGCCCAGATACTTTCTCATGCCATAATAGATTTAAAACCACTACTCAATCCAACTACCTAGTAAACACTGATGATTTTCCAGACACTGTTAGTCATGGGGATTTAAATTTGAAGGAGACCAAGGTGCATCCCTCAGGGCATAAGTGAGCTAGATGTAACAGGCCAGGGCCTGTAGAAGAGGAAACAATTAATCCTACATTGAAAGATTCAGAGCAACAAAGACAAGGAGATATTTAGCTGTGACTTGAAATATAAGGCCTTTGTTGGAGGAGACAAAGAAGGTCGGGGTTACTGGCATTTCAGTGAGAGCTAACAGCATAAACAAAGAAGAGAAGTATACCACTTTCACCTACTCAAAACAAGAGAAATATAAATCAAAACTATGCTGAGATAACACTTCTCAACTCTCAGATTGGCAAAAATTCCTAAGTGTAAGAACATGTGCTGTTGGCAAGGCTGTGGAGAAAAAGATGGACTTACACACTGCTGGTGGGAGTGTAAATGGTACAACCCCTGTGGCACTGGGGCAATATCTAAAAAGAATCCATGGCATCCTGAGGGATGGGGTCTGTCGGGGTAGGAGGGATCAGGAATGAAGGTGAAAGAGAGGCTGGGGTTGGATCGATAAGCAACACCTTGTCTGGCTAACTATCTTATCCAGGAGGCAGTGAGGAGTTAGTAAGGTTTTTTCAAAGCAAACTAGGGACATCAACAGGGCTGTTGTTTAAAATGATGATTTAAACTCAAATTTGCTTATGATTAAAAGGAATAATGGGGAGGACCTTCAAGATGGCGGAGGAGCAAGACGTGGAGATCACCTTCCTCCCCACAGATACATCAAAAATATATCTACATGTGGAACAACTCCTACAGAACACCTACTGAACACTGGCAGAGACCTCAGACTTCCCAAAAGGCAAGAAACTCCCCACGTACCTGGCCGTGTGGTTGATAGGGTCTTGATGCTCCAGCTGGCTGTCAGGCCTGAGCCTCTGAGGTGAGAAGGCCGAGTTCAGGACATTGGACCACCAGAGACCTCCTGGCCGCATGTAATATCTATCAGCTAGAGCTCTCCCACATACCTCCGTCTCAACACTAAGACCCAGCTCCACTCAACGACCAGCAAGCTACAGTGTTGGATACCCTATGCCAAACAACTAGCAAGACAGGAACACAACCCCACCCATTAGCAGAGAGGCTGCCTAAAATCATAATAAGTGCACAGACACCCCAAAACACACCACTGGATGCAGTCCTGCCCACCAGAAAGACAAGATCCAGGCTCACCCACCAGAACACAGGCACCAGTCCCCTCTGCCAGGAAGGCTACACAACCCACTGCACCAACCTTACCCACTGGGGGCAGACACCAAAAACAACAGAAACTACGAACCTGCAGCCTGTGAAAAGGAGACCCCAAACATGATAAACTAAGCAAAATGAAAAGACAGAGAAATACGCAGCAGATGAAGGAGCAAAGTAAAAGCCCACCAGACGAGACAAATGAAGAGGAAACAGGCAGTCTACCTGAAAAAGAATTCAGAGTAATGACAGTAAACATGATCCAAAATATTGGAAATAGAATAGAGAAAATACAAGAAACGTTTAACAAGGACCTAGAAGAACTAAAGAGCAAACAAACAATGATGAACAACACAATAAATGGAACTAAAAATTCTCTAGAAGCAATCAATAGCAGAATAACTGAGGCAGAAGAACGGACAAGTGACCTGGAAGATAAAATAGTGGAAATAACTACTGCAGAGCAGGATAAAGAAAAAAGAATGAGAAGAATTGAGGACAGTCTCAGAGACCTCTGGGACAACATTAAACGCACAAACATTCGAATTATAAGGGTCCCAGAAGAAGAAGACAAAAAGAAAGGGACTGAGAAAACATTTGAAGAGATTATAGTTGAAAACTTCCCTAATATGGGAAAGGAAATAGTCAATCAAGTCCAGGAAGCGCAGAGAGTCCCATACAGGATAAATCCAAGGAGAAACATGCCAAGACACATATTAATCAAACTATCAAAAATTAAATACACAGAAAAAATATTAAAAGCAGCAAGCAAAAAGCAACAAATAACACACAAGGGAATCCCCATAAGGTTAACAGCTGATCTTTCACCAGAAACTCTCCAAGCCAGAAGGCAGTGGCAGGACATATTTAAAGTGATGAAAGGGAAAAACCTACAACCATGATTACTCTACCCAGCAAGGATCTCATTCAGATTCGACGGAGAAATTAAAACCTTTACAGACAAGCAAAAGCTAAGAGAATTCAGCACCACCAAACCAGCTTTACAACAAATGCTAAAGGAACTTCTCTGGGCAGGAAACACAAGAGAAGGAAAAGACCTACAAAAACAAACCTAAAACAATTAAGAAAATGGTAACAGGAACATACATATCAATAATTACCTTAAATGTAAGTGGATTAAATGCTCCAACCAAAAGACACAGACTGGCTGAATGGATACAAAAACAAGACCTGTACATATGCTGCCTACAAGAGACCCACTTCAGACCTACGGACACATACAGACCGAAACTGAGGGATGGAAAAAGATATTCCATGCAAATGGAAATCAAAAGAAAGCTGGAGTAGCAATTCTCGTATCAGACAAAATAGACTTTAAAATAAAGACTATTACAAGAGACAAAGCAGGACACTACATAATGATCAAGGGATCAATCCAAGAAGAAGACATAACAATTGTAAATATTTGTGCACCCAACATAGGAGCACCTCAATACATAAGGCAAACACAACAGCCATAAAAGGGGAAATCGACAGTAACACAATCATAGTAGGGGACTTTAACACCCCACTTTCACCAATGGACAGATCATCCAAAATGAAAATAAATAAGGAAACACAAGCTTCAAATGATACATTAAACAAGATAGACTTAATTGATATTTATAGGACATTCCATCCAAACAAAATACACTTTCTTCACAAGTGCTCATGGAACATTCTCCAGGATAGATCACATCTTGGGTCACAAATCAAGCCTTGGTAAATTTAAGAAAATTGAAATTGTATCAAGTATCTTTTCCAACCACAATGCTATGAGACTAGATATCAATTACAGGAAAAAAAACGTAAAAAATACAAACACATGGAGGCTAAAGAATACACTACTAAATAACCAAGAGATCACTGAAGAAATCAAAAAATACCTAGAAACAAATGACAATGAAAACACGACAACCCAAAACCTATGGGATGCAGCAAAAGCAGTTCTAAGAGGGAAGTTTATAGCAATACAATCCTACCTCAAGAAACGAGAAAAATCTCAAATAAACAGCTAACCTTACATCTAAAGCAATTAGAGAAAGAAGAAAAAAAAAAACCCCAAAGTTAGCAGAAGGAAAGAAATTATAAAGATCAGAGCAGAAATAAATGAAAAAGAAATGAAGGAAACAATGGCAAAGATCAATAAAACTAAAAGCTGGTTCTTTGAGAAGATAAACAAAATTGATAAACCATTAGCCAGACTCATCAAGACAAAAAGGGAGAAGACTCAAATCAGTAGAATTAGAAATGAAAAAGGAGAAGTGACAACTGACACTGCAGAAATACAAAGGATCATGAGAGATTACTACAAGCAACTATGTGCCAATAAAATAGACAACCTGGAAGAAATGGACAAATTCTTAGAAAAGCACAACCTTCCAAGACTGAACCAGGAAGAAATAGAAAATATAAACAGACCAATCACAAGCACTGAAATTGAAAATGTGATTAAAAATCTTCCAAGAAACCGAAGTCCAGGACCAGATGGCTTCACAGGTAAATTCTATCAAACATTTAGAGGAGAGCTAACACCTATCCTTCTCAAACTCTTCCAAAATATAGCAGAGGGAGGAACACTCCCAAACTCATTCTACAAGGCCACCATCACCCTGATACCAAAACCAGACAAAGAGGTCACAAAAAAAGAAAACTACAGGCCAATATCTCTGATGAACATAGATGCAAAAATCCTCAACAAAATACTAGCAAACAGAATCCAACAGCACATTAAAAGGATCATACACCATGATCAAGTGGGGTTTATCACAGGAATGCAAGGATTCTTCAACATATGCAAATCAATCAATGTGATACACCATATTAACAAATTGAAGGATTAAAACCATATGATTATCTCAATAGATGCAGAAAAAGCTTTCAACAAAATTCAACACCCATTTATGATAAAAAACCCTCCAGAAAATAGGCATAGAGGGAACTTACCTCAACATAATAAAGGCCATATATGACAAACCCACAGCCAACATCGTCCTCAATGGTGAAAAACTGAAACCATTTCCTCTAATATCAGGAACAAGACAAGGTTGCCCACTCTCACCACTATTATTCAACATAGTTTTGGAAGTTTTAGCCACACCAATCAGAGAAGAAACAGAAATAAAAGGACTCCAAATCGGAAAAGAAGTAGTAAAACTGTCACTGTTTGCAGATGACATGATACTATACATAGAGAATCCTAAAGATGCTACCAGAAAACTACTAGAGCTAATCAATGAACTTGGTAGAGTAGCAGGATACAAAATTAATGCACAGAAATCTCTTGCATTTCTATACACTAATGATGAAAAATCTGAAAGAAAAATGAAGGAAACACTCCCATTTACCACTGCAACTAAAAGAATAAAATACCTAGGAATAAACCTACCTAAGGAGACAGAAGACCTGTATGCAGAAAACTATAAGACACTGATGAAAGAAACTAAAGACGATACAAACAGATGGAGAGATATACCATGTTCTTGGATTGGAAGAATCAACATTGTGAAAATGACTCTACTACCCAAAGCAATCTACAGATTCAACGCAATCCCTATCAAACTACCACTGTCATTTTTCACAGAACTAGAGCAAAAATTTGCAAAATTTGTATGGAAACACAAAAGACACCGAACAGCCAAAACAATCTTGAGAAAGAAAAACGGAGCTGGAGGAATCAGGCTCCCTGACTTCAGACTATACTACAAAGCTATAGTAATCAAGACAGTATGGTACTCGCACAAAAACAGAAATATAGATCAATGGAACAGGATAGAAAGCCCAGAGATAAACCCACACACATATGGCCACCTTATCTTTGATAAAGGAGGCAAGACTACACAATGGAGGAAAGAAATTAAAGACCTCTTTAATAAGTGGTGCTGGGAAAGCTGGACAGCTACATGTAAAAGAATGAAATTAGAACACTCCCTAACACCATACACAAAAATAAACTCAAAATGGATTAAAGACATAAATGTAAGGCCAGACACTATCAAACTCTTAGAGGAAAACACTGGCAGAACTCTATGACATAAATCACTGTGAGATACTTTTTGACCCACCTCCTAGAGAAATGGAAATAAAAACAAAAATAAACAAATGGGACCTAATGAAACTTAAAAGCTTTTGCACAGCAAAGGAAACCATAAACAAGATGAAAAGACAACCCTCAGAATGGGAGAAAATATTTGCAAATGAAGTAACTGACAAAGGATTAATCTCCAAAATATACAAGCAGCTCATGCAGCTCAATATCAAAAACACAAACAACCCAATCCAAAAATGGGCAGAAGACGACCTAACTAGACATTTCTCCAAAGAAGATATACAGATTGTCAACAAACACATGAAAGGATGCTCAATATCACTAATATCAGAGAAGTGCAAATCAAAATTACAATGAGGTATCACCTCACACCAGTCAGAATGGCCAACATCAAAAAATCTACAAACAATAATGCTGGAGAGGGTGTGGAGAAAAGGGAACCCTCTTGCACTGTTGGTGGGAATGTAAATTGATACAGCCACTACGGAGAACAGTATGGAGGTTCCTTAAAAAACTAAAAATAGAACTACCATACGACCCAGCAATCCCACTACTGGGCATATACCCTGAGAAAACCGTAATTCAAAAAGAATCATGGACCACAATGTTCATTGCAGCACTATTTACAATAGCTAGGACATGGAAGCAACCTAAGTGTCCATCGACAGATGAATGGATAAAGAAGATGTGGCACATATATACCATGGAATATTACTCAGCCATAAAAAGAAACGAAATTGAGTTATTTGTAGCGAGGTGGATGGACCTAGAGTCAGTCATACAGAGTGAAGTAAGTCAGAAAGAGAAAAGCAAATACCATATGCTAACACATATATATGGAATCTAAAAAAAAAAAAAAGGTTCTGAAGAACCTAGGGAATAAAGACGCAGGCATGGGGAGGGGGAAGGGGAACCTGGGGCGAAGTGAGAGAGTGGCATGGACTTATATATACTACTAAATGTAAAACAGATAGCTAGTGGGAAGCAGCTGCACAGCACAGGGAGATCAGCTCGGTGCTTTGCGACCACCTAGAGGGGTGGGATAAGGAGAGTGGGCGGGAGATGTAAGAGGCGGAGGATATGGGGATATATGTATGCATATAGCTGATTCACTTTGTTACACAGCAGAAACTAACACAACACTGTAAAGCAATTATACTCCAATAAAGATGTTAAAAAGAAAAATGGAAGTATTTCTGCTCTAATGCAACACATGCATTACTGGAAAACTGTACCTACTGCAAAACTGTGAATTTAAAAATAATAAGGTATGTGAGAAAAACAGGGTTGGAACAAACCTAAAAACCTATGCAGTTTTGTAAACAGAGGACTAACAAAACAATAGCAATACTAATAAGAGTACCAGAACAATTAAATCTCCACAGACATTTTCAGCAAGATGATACCTTTCAGCCTTAAATCCTGAGATGCTTTTTTCCTTCTTCACGGTCAGGACACACAAGTTCTAAGACATATCAGTTTTATCAAAACTATCGAATCCAGTGGATAGCTAACCCCATCAATTAAATTTTTTAGCATGGGGTGGGGTCAGGAGAGGAATGTCTTCACAGTTTTTTTTCATTTGTATCCACAACTTCATCACCATAACACTGTAGAAAGTGAAGCATTCATGAAATCCTCCAAACTAGCCACTTCTTTCACTAAAGAAAGGTACTTCTGCAGGATTTTCAGCTTCTTTCTTAAAAATAGTCATACTTTCTCTTTAATAGCGATCATTTCTTTTTCAGCCCAGAACATTAATATGTTGGGGAAAAGAGCATATGAACTCCACTTTACACTGACACCATTCTCTCTATCCGATGATGTATGAGCTAACTCACATTAAGGAAACTTATACATAGGAAAGCAAGCTGCATGGAAAAAGCTTATTTTCAAAAAGAAACCAAAACTTGTTGAATTTAACTCTTGCTGCATGGAACTTCGTCGTAACAGTCTCCCTCTCCCTCTCTCTGTCTCTCTCTCTCCTTTTGGTGGAAGGGGTCATTCTACCAGTAGTTTATATTTCTTTTGAGATAAGCTTCTCTGACTTTTCCAAATTTGGCATATATCAAAACAAGACTGAATTTTTTATAAGAATCTAAAGCAGATGAAAAGCAACAATCAGGTTGTGAGTTCAAAGGCCTCACAATCATGGTATAAAGTAATGTGTAGAATCCTAGCCAGAAGTCTCTTTTTTTTTTAATATATAAATTTATTTATTTATTTTTGGCTGTGTTGAGTCTTCGTTGCTGTGCGTGGGCTTTCTAGTTGTGGTGAGCGGGGGCTACTCTTCACTGCGGTGCGCGGGCTTCTCATTGTGGTGGCTTCTCTTGTTGCGGAGCACGGGCGCGCAGCCTTCAGTAGTTGTGGCTCACGGGCTCTAGAGCGCAGGCTCAGTACTTGTGGCACACGGGCTTAGTTTCTCCGCAGCATGTGGGATCTTCCCGGACCAGGGATCGAACCCGTGTCGCCTGCATTGGCAGATGGATTCTTAACCACTGTGCCACCAGGGAAGTCCCTAGACAGCAGTCTTAAAATTAACAATTGGAATTTTTTTATATTCTTCAACATTTTAAATTGCTATTCCAATTCAGAGTCTTACTTTAGTACTCTCATTACAATTTAATCAAAGATTACTTTAGGTTTAGTGCCTCACATAATTATCATCCATTGGTCAAATGTTCTTCACTGATACTTCTTTGTATAAATTCCTTTGCCTGTCCTGACACTATTTAACAGCAGCATTCCAGAACTTGATCAATTTTTAGCCTGATCTCCAGGAAGCATCTATGTGAAAAGCCACGTAAGTATCATATACAAGATTATCCCAGAGGACTGTGGAGGCAGCTGTTTGACGTGATTGTACTAGTAAAGCAGCAGCAGCAGTGAGATGAGTTCTAAATGAAAACTGGTTGTGGTGTCTTCATCCTACTCATCCTCACTTATATCTCTGTAGGGTATTTTAACACCTGCAGGACACTTTTTTTCTAACATCTTCATTGGAGTATAATTGCTTTACAATGGTGTGTTAGTTTCTGCTTTATAACAAAGTGAATCAGCTATACATATACATATATCCCCATGCAGGACACTCTTGTACCAGGATATGTTTGGATAGCCTCATATCAATTGAAAAATGCATATTCAGGGGCAAAATGCAAACTATGCTTTATTAGAATAACTGAAGCAGAGAGATATTTTTAATAAGCTAAAAGCTGATACTGTCACTTATGCTTAGAGAAAAAAATAATGTATAGAGATTAATTTCCACAAAAGCAATCAGCCAAAGTGTGTAGAAATCTGGGAAGAACATCTCCTCAGAAATTAATAAAAATAACTCTCCTGTATTATGGGTGGCACCTTTGGTGCTAAAGCCGAGTAATCCCTAGACAAGCTGTAAAATACTGTTTGGAAGGCTGAATTCAGACATATATGAGTTCTTAACTTTAAATGTAAAAACGGATGTGTATGTGTTTGTTTCTTGGTTCCTTTGTGAATCAAAGTATCACAGGTCAGGAGGATCTGGTTTACAATGTCCTTTCAGTTCTCAAACCTTTAGTTTTGTTCCTTTTATATTTTAACCTTTTACTTTTAAATAATTTCAGGCTTATGGAAACGCTGTAACAAGATTATTTTAAAATTCCCATTTACCATTAACCCAGACTCCTCAAATGTTAACAGTACAAAAGAGATGTCCCTTTACCTTTAAATATGTCAGATTGTACTTCTGCAAAACCAGGACATTCTCTTAATTAAATATAAGTATCAAAATCAGGAAATTACCATTACTGACAGAATACTATTATCTAGTCTACAAAAATTTTTTTAGAAGAAATGCAAATGTTTTTTATTTAAAAATTTTTTTTAATTTTTTGGCTACGTTGGGTCTTCGTTGCTGCCCGCGGGCTTTCTCTAGTTGTGGCAAGCGGGGGCTACTCTTCATTGCGGTGCATGGGCTTCTCATTGCCGTGGCTTCTCTTGTTGCACCACACAGGCTCCAGGCGCACAGGCTTCAGTAGTTGTGGCGTGTGGGCTCAGCAGTTATGGCTCGTAGGCTCTAGAGCACAGGCTCAGTAGTTGTGGCGCATGGGCTCAGTTGCTCCGCAGCATGTGGGATCTTCCCAGACCAGGGATTGAACCCATGTCCCCTGCATTGGCAGGCGGATTCTTAACTACTGCGCCACCAGGGAATTCTCTGAGTCTACAAAATTTATTCAGATTTTCTCTACTGTCCCAATAATGTCCTTTATAACAATAACAACAAAATTCTGGATCATTTCAGTTTTCATGTCTCTAGATACCTGTAATCTGGAACAGTTCCTCAGTCTTTTTTTTGTCTTTCATGACACTGACACTTTTAAAGTGTACAAGCCAGTTATGTTGTAGAAATCCTGCATTTGGCTTTGTCAGATGTTTCCTCAATGAGACTCAGGTTGTGCTTTTCTGGCAGGAGAACCACAGCAGTGACACTGGGTGCTTCTCAGAGCATCCTATCAATAGGCAGGGTTATCAGCCTCTCCCTTTACTGGTGATATGGGTTTGATCACTTGGTTAAAGTGGTATCTGACAGGTTTCTCCACTGTAAAGTTACTATGTTTCCTTTGTAATTAATAAATATCTTATGGGGAGATACTTTCAGACTATGTCAGTATCCTATTTCCAATAATCTTTTACCCACTAGTTTTAACATAGATATTTTTTCTTAATTCTCTGCTCTACAGAACTTTCTGAGTTTAGCATGAAGCTCCTTTATCTCATCTCTACCTGAAAAAAAAAAAAAAAAAAAAAGGATGCTACAGCCAGCATCCACTCTGCTCTCAGTTCTTTGAGGCATAGTTAAGATCTCAGGAATACACTCAACCTCTACAGCAGGACCACAAAAGGACGCTCACAAATAAAGAAGAAACCAAATCTATCTTTCTTTCATATGAAAATGGCAGTATACCCTTGAGGGATTTTGAGCTGGCAGTTGAGAGCTGTATAGCATTCCTTGTCTTCAGTGCTCAGGAAACAATAATCCAGTATTATATTGAGTTTTATATCAAAATTCCTATACTTCACAGTTAAAAAACTCATTAGGGAGAGTAATATATGTCTAGCAGCAATAAGATAAATACTTTACCTTAAACATTTTTCTTGAAATTTTTAGTAATTTAAAATATTTCAACTGTTACCATTTTTTCAGAAAAGACTTGCCTCCCCTCTTCCAAGAAAAGAGTTCTCAGGTGAATTTTTAATCCCCCCTTCTTTCTACATCCACTCCTCTGACTTAAAAGTTCTTTTTCCTCCCCTACTCAAGACCTATATTCCTCGAGTGAAGCAATCTGGCGAAATCTGACAAAAGGTGGAGGGGTGGATGAGAGCCCTTGTAATCCTACATTCTATAAACCCGTCCTTACCTGCTGTGGAAAACAGGTGCGGACTGAGTGTTCTGTGTAACCAAAAGATGGCCCTTCAAACACAGCTGTTGGGAGCTTCAGAACTTCCTTCAGAAACTGGTCAAACTTGCCAAATATCATTAAGCCATTGGAATCTGACATCTGGGAGAAAACATCTATGAGAACAAAACCAAATAAAGTCAAACCATAAGGAAATATCAACTCTTTATAAACAGCTCTATGTCATTTGTATACCAGTCCAAAAGCATCATTAAAAAGTATCATAAAGTTATGATGATTTTTAGTTAACATGTATTCTCATTCTCATTAACACTGTGTGGTTACTTTGCTGATGAGGCCTCTCTTTCCCACCCACTTAATAGTCTACCTAAACATCACATAACCACTCATGTACGTCTACCTACCTACTCTTTTTGAGCATACATAACTGGATAATATATAACTTTTTATTTTATTTATTTACACCTCACTTTATTCCAAGAACAATTTGTAGCAGCATATCTTTATCTCTTACATTTATGTACATATTTATATAAGACATATACATCTTTGAGTGTATGAATATATTTGCATATTGGTGATAGGGTATGAAAGAAATTGTATTGTATTTGCATATTCATATACTAATGATGTAATATATTCCTGTGTAGTATGTTTATGTAAAATATTCCATTTAGTAAGTTCCAGAGTAGAATAAAAAGAACTCATATAATCTCTTCTACCACAAGATACTTTGATACTATAAGATCCTATTTTTACATTAAGTCTGACCCAAGCAGCTGGAAAGACAGTTCCAGTAATACTACTATTTCTTTATCTCCTTGTAGAGAGTTTCCTATCTCCAGTTAGTTATTTCTCTCTTCTCACCCATAATTGGGGAGAAAAGGAAAAATAACCAGGAGCTCAAAACAACTTGACAACTTTAACCTAAGTTTTCTTTTCAAACTATTCAGCTTTCTTACAAACAAATCAGTGAGTTAAATATGCAGAGAAAAATAATTTCCTGAGGCCTTTCCAAACATGGCATTTTTAAAAATCATATTCTATATGTTCATAATGAACAGGTATATTAAAAATACATATGTATCCCAAAGCACCAGGTGTAGGAAAAAAACAACCATTAAAGTACATTAATCAAAGAAAGATAAAATTTAGATCATCAACTCGACAGGGTAACTTTTAAGGCATTAGAAAACAGGAAATTATCAAGGAATGAAAATCTCCAGTACATTCCTCTCATAAGAGCTGCTAGCTTGTAGTTGAGGGAAAAGTATTAAATACCTATGAGGTGGGGAAAATCCAACAAGAGGCTAAAAGAAGTATGGTCCTAGTAGAAAGTAAAATCAATTAATTAACAAATATGCACTAGTAGTCCAAGTGCCAAGTACTCTGCTAGGTGTTTTGAAAAACAACAAAGAAGTATGACACATGGTCCTTATCCCCCCCAAGAAACTTTCAACATAGCTGGAAAAAATAAGATACACATGTAGCAAAGAAGAATAAAGCACTAAGCTGACTCTAAATAGAACAGAAAGAAGGGAGGCATAAGATATTTGTTAAACCTCACCATTTGCCAGGCACCACAACAGGTAACTATGGCTGAGTCTGCTGTAGACACCCAATATTCTTATCTCCTTCCTTAGTAACAGAACACTAATTTTATTTTGTGCAGCAATGTACCCAACTAAGAGATTAAACTTTGAAGCCTTCTTCTAACAAGCTGCAGTCATGTGACTAGGTGTTTGGACAACGAGACTATAAGCAGAAGGGTTGTGAGAGACTTCCTAGAAGGGTAGTTAAAGAAAGCTGACTGCACTGGAAATAGACCCTTTCTTCCTTCCTCCTTTTGCTATCTGGAATGCAGCTACGATGGCTGGAGCTTCCAGCAGCCACCTTGGACTATGTGGTAATCTCAACTTTTATGTAGAAATCATACACTAGAATGATAGAAAAGAAAGATATAGAAAGCCCGGGTCCCAGATGAACATGAAACTATCATACCAGCCCTGGACTACATACTCCTGGACTTCTTTTATATACGAGAAAAATAAACTTCAACTTTGTTTAAAATACTGTTACCTTGGTTTTTGTTTTCATGTAGCAATCCCCAATATTAAGTATTACCACAGTTTACTAAACATTACCTCATTTTACTGTCACAAAAAGGTGTGTGTGTGCACATGTGTATGCACATAATTGTTTAAATTTTATAGATAAGGAAACTAGCTTAGAAAGGTTAACTTTCTTAAGGTCAAAAGTTACTAAGTGGCTAAATCAAGATTTAAACCCACACTTATCTGACTGCAAAGACATTCCATTACATCACACTTCTTCAAAATATAGTGTAGAATAGATACAAAAACACATAGGGAGGAACTGTCAAGAAAGAAATTTAGAAGCCTGGCCTTGAAAAATAGAATTTGGAATGATGAGGTGAAAACAGGCTGGGGGTGGGGGTCTGGGGACACAACTAGAGAAGAACAGGATAAATAAAACAAATGAATAAATATAACAAAACAGAAACAGACTCACAGATACAGAGAACAAACTGGTGGTTACCAGTGGGGAGGGGCAAGATGAGGGTAGGGGATGAAGAGGTACAAACTACTATGTATAAAATAAATAAGCTGCAAGGATATATTGTACAACACAGGGAATATAGCCAATATTTTACAGTAACTTTAAATGGAGTATAATCTCTAAAAATATTGAATCACTATGTTGCACACTTGAAACTAATGTAATATTGTAAATCAACCATACTTCAATTTAGGAAAAAAAAAGGAGAGTAGGATAAAAGTCTCTGTGGCAGGAATTTATAGAGTGTGTCTATTAGTGGTGGTAGGCAAGAAACAGTGCATCAAAGAGAACATTCTGACTATGATAATTTATATTGTGAAGTAAAGGTAAATATAGACTGAATAAGAAAAGTATGTTATGAATGAAAACTTTGAAAGAGGAAACAATTTGGATTTGGTTTAAAAATGCTGAAGTAGGGAAGAAATATTTAGAAAGTTAGGTTTCAAGAAAATTAGACTGTTAATGACTGGCAGAATGAATAAAAAAGAAAGAATAAGATTGGCGACATCAGCTAGAAAACCCTGTAAATAATGCACAAGTTAAGGAAGTGAGAGTCAGAATTACAGGAGTGACAGTATTGAGGGGAGGGCTTGGTCAACTCCAAGACATTTCAATGCAGGAAACTGAAGTTGATGGCAAACTGGATTAGAGAATAAAGGAAGTTCTAAAATTAGGATTATTTTAAGCTTCTAGCTCAGAAAAATGCTGACAACCCTGACTGAAATAACCAAATTGAAGATAAAGATACTTAGCTTTGAACATAACTGTATTTGAACTAATCAGCAAATTTCCAAGTAGAACTATCCTGTACGCAGTTAGAAGCAGAGTACTGGGCTGCAGTTCGAGACAGCAGATACAGAGTTTGGAAGACATTACCAATTATGTGAATAACTGACGTCCTTTGAAGGAGGGAAGAGCATCATGACTTAGTTTTCAAATAGCTGGCAGCTGTTCTCATAATGAAGAAAATAATCATCCATTAAATCTGAATGAAAACTAAGGGGAAATATGGGATGTGGCAGACACTGCAAGGTGCCTACTACTCAGTATCTGTTCTCCCATTTTCACTCCCGAACTGAACTCTGATTAGAATGGCAACGTGTTCCCCTTAAAAATTACTTCCCAGACTCTTGTGCACGTCGTAATTCGGAAGTGAATTTGTGGAAAAGCTTTTGCTTTCCTGATAGAGGCATCTTTCTTCTTTCTACTTAAAATGAGAATAAGGCGCAGTAAAGAGCAGTCACTTATAATCCTAGGAGGAAAGCCATACGGCAGAGCAGGAAGACAGGGGGGACCCAAGTCTCTGATGACATCCCTGAGTCATGGTACCAACCTTGAACTTGCCAGCCTCTGAACTTATTGTTGCATGAGAAAAATAAATCCCTATGGTTTTATGCGCCTGTTAGTCAAGTTTTCTGTTGCCACTCAATGTATTCATAATGGAGAAACTAGCAAGTTAACTAATGGTAGAAATATTCAAGACCAGAGACTTCAGCTACCAAGTGTATGTTGATAAATACACATATGCAGAGCTTCCAATCACAAAAACATATGTGTATACATCCACACCACCAAATCTACACCTAACTCATTCAGAGCAAGAAAGGAGTGATGAGATAGCGAAATGACTAACTTCCCCCTCAAAAAAAGTATTACTTTCAGTTATACTTAGTTACTAGGTCATAAAATAGATTCAAAGTAGTAAAAAAATTTTAATCAATGAAAAAAGAAACTATAACTTAATAGGCCCACATTACACTAGTAAGAGAACAAGCAGAAACATGTTTGTTGGTTGGTTGGTTTTAAGAGAAAAACTGGTAGACCTCAAAACTGTTAAGTAATTACTTAGAAGTCATGACTCCTAGAGCTACTTGTTTAAAACAGTTTTTTTGTTTTTTTTTTTAGATTAGGCTTCTCATATCTGTAACAAAAACACTGAAAATAATTGCTAATTTTTTATTGTAAATGAAATATAACAATTAATCTAAGTGTGATTTACTATATACATATAAAAATACCTTACCAAAGAAATAAATAAGAGACAATTTAATAAAAACATCCCCAAAATTAAACGAGTCCTTTAATTAAAGCCATAAACCCTTCTGGCATTAAGGGAATAAACTGCTTCCCAGATCACTGGTTAATTTCCCCAATAATTCTCTCTCTATTTATACATCTCTGAAAGAATGTATGCTAATTTCCCATTAGTTGTTTCCAGATAAAAATACAGGCTTTCTCCCTTGTGAAAAACCCACAATCAAGCCCTTACACACACACGTGTACAAACTTTTTAAAATATTCTGTCCTGGGCTTCCCTGGTGGCGCAGTGGTTGAGAATCTGCCTGCTAGTGCAGGGGACACGGGTTCGAGCCCTGGTCTGGGAAGATCCCACATGCCGCGGGGCGGCTGGGCCCGTGAGCCACAACTACTGAGCCTGCGCGTCTGGAGCCTGTGCCCCGCAACGGGAGGGGCCACGATAGTGAAAGGCCCGCGCACCGCGATGAAGAGCGGTCCCCGCACCGCGATGAAGAGTGGCCCCCACTTGCCGTAACCAGAGAAAGCCCTCGCACGAACCGAAGACCCAACACAGCCAAAAATAAATAAATAAATAAATAAAGTAGCTATAAAAGTAAAGAGAAAGAGACAAAAGTGTTTCACCACTGGGCCATTGGTTTTTAAAAAAAAAAAAAAAAAAAAATATTCTGTCCTTTGTGTAGTGGCAAAATAATGTTACTATTCTACCATCTTCACACGTTTCAAATTTTTTTCTGGTGATAATGACCCTGGCTTTACTCATTGCATCTATCCATCTATCCACTCCCCTCTCATCCCCACATGACCAACCATATACTTTTGCAAGATGATAGGGCTGTTTACAATAAAGACTCAAGTCTATAGAAAAGAAAGCCATTTTCTTCTATATGTTAGTTTTCCTGGCAAATGACTCTCATCTTCTCCTGTCATCTTTCTACCAACTGAGCAACCTAACCCACAAAACATGTATACACATCTGCATGTTTATAAATATCTATATGTAACTAAATCCAAGTGCATATTTTATTCCCAAACTCATGAATATTCCTACATCATTCATTAAGTCAGAGTGAGGCTGGAGGATGGGATTCAGCCATGCCTTGGGCTTCTAGTGTTGACTGAGTCAGGAACTACCTTAGACAAGTCTCCAGGCCTTCCTTGGTTTTTGTTTATCTTTTTCTTTTTCATAAAATGCAGACGTACGACTCATTTCTTACTTGCTTCTAGCTCTAAAACATTTTGGTTATACGAGAAATGTGAATATGGGCAAATATTCAGATTAAAGAGTCACTTCGGGCTAATGAAGTGAAGACATGATTAACAGAAACCAGCCAGGATAAATATGCAGTGACAGGTGGTTAGAAGACTGTAAGAGAGGATGCTAAATTTTGAACAGGTGAAACTGCTTAATTATACTTCAAAGGTTGGCTCCCTACAGTTTGTTAATGAAACATCAAGGAAGCAAACAATTGAAATGTTAGAACTGCCAGCTCTGAGAAAAAACACCTCAGGTCATCTTCTCTCTGGCTGCTCCAAGTGTGGTCTATCAAAAACACACAAAAACATAAGTAATATAAATTATTATTATAAAACCATTTTTATGCTATAACCCAGAGAAAATACCTAACAGTGTTATCATTTTGGTATATTTCTTTCTTTTCCTAAGTGCATAATAAATTTTTATTTAAAACTATATTACATTTATGCATTTTGATCTGAAACATTTTTTTTTAATTTATTTTATTTTTATTTATTTTATTTATGGCTGTGTTGGGTCTTCGTTTCTATGCGAGGGCTTTCTCCAATTGCGGCAAGCGGGGGCCACTCTTCACCGCGGTGCGCGGGCCTCTCACTATCGCGGCCCCTCCTGCTGCGGAGCACAGGCTCCAGACGCGCAGGCTCAGCAGTTGTGGCTCACGGGCCCAGTCGCTCCGCGGCATGTGGGATCCTCCCAGACCAGGGCTCGAACCCGCGTCCCCTGCATTGGCAGGCAGACTCCCAACCACTGCGCCACCAGGGAAGCCCCTGAAGCATATTTTTAAAGGCAGTATATTCAATCGTGTCGGTATCCCAAAGTGTTAACTGAGCTCTCACTTTTGGACACTAAAGCTGTTTTAAGTCTTCATATATTATTAAAAGTGTTGCAATAAATATATGTAGAACCTGGGGTACACCTCTGGTTAACTCCTCATGATAAACTCAAGAAGCAGGCTGAGTCACTGGATACAAATATTCTTACAGCCTTTCTGACACACTGTTAAACTGCCCTTCAAAATGGTGGCACCCGTTTTCTACAGGATTTAAAAATAAATTGCAGGAATCATCTGCTCCTATCTTTCAGTGCAAAACAGATGGGGTTTGCATAAGAGATAAGTTCCTTAGAAAACAGCAGAATGAGACAAAGTAAATAAATCACAGTTAAATTAGTTGATAATTAAGTATGGTTTAATAAATAATGGGTTTTACAGTCTGTAAATTTTGTTTCTCTGAGTTATTTTTTGGGTTTCTGACATTATTGAGTTTTCATCATGCTGATAATCAAAGTCTGTACTCTGATTATAAATCATTGGTATTCAGAATCCTGACTTAAGTTGCCTTTGAATCTAGGATACAGTCCCTAACGGTCACAACAGTTAACCATTTATCTATAAATGAATGCTATCTGGGGACAGAAACTCTCTTAAGAGAGACCTGAAAAGTCTAAGAAATGTTTCTGGACTTCCTTCGCAGTCCAGTGGTTGGGACTTTGCCTTCCAATGCAGGGGGTGCAGGTTCGATCCCTGGTCGTGGAGCTAAGATTCCACACTGCCTCGTGGCCAAAAAACCAAGACGTAAAACGGAGGCAATACTGTAGCAAAATCAATAAAGACTTTTAAAAAATTGGTCCACATCAAAAAAATCTTAAAAGAGGAAATGTTTCAAACTAAAAACACAAGTATTAGTTAAGTCATTTTCAATGCCATCTTGACACTAAAACAAGCAAATAAACAAAGACAGATCAAGGAAAAAGGGGAAAAAATTAAAGGAAAAAATTCTAAAATAAGAGGTAAAAAGCAAAAAGATAAAAATAAAAGTAGAAATGCTGAGGCATATTCCATAAGTTAGAAAAATCTAACTTAATGGGAACATTAACAGAGGTAACAGAAGTAGAGTCAGTGGGAGGAGGCTGCAGAAACTAAGAACAAAGACAAGGGAACAAGTAGGAAGAAAAAAGTGAATAAATGGTCAAATATCATTTTATGTTACAATACAGTGTTACAGCTACCTTCTTCTACACTATTATTCAGCCACCTCAACTAAGTAGGACATAGCTGTGACTAGAAAGCAAGGGAAAAAGGATTCTCACAATAGCCAAAACTACGAAAGTGAGTGCTTCTCTCAATACGAGTAATCACTTCGTCCATTCTCTAACAGAATAGAATGTTAAGAAGGCTGGTTATGTTTTCTCTGTCAGTAGCATATGAAAAGTAAATCAGAAGCAAAAGGAGACTTCTTGAGACTGGTACACTGATAATACCATCACATTTACCAGCGATAAAGGACACGTACACACACATACACATGCATATACCATCACCGACACCACCAATGACAAAAAGTTCAAAAGCTGAAAAAACACAGCAGTCTGAAAACATGAGAAGGGACAAACAACCCAGAGCCTCACAATTAGCCCTAAATGCATCAGAGAATGACATCCCTAAGAGATGAAAAATATTTAAATTATGATCAGTGAGCTCTGTTTAAAACAGAAGGCACAGACCACACTTAAAGCGGTTTCCACCCTAGATGATTAAAACAAAAAAGTGGAGATAGGCTTCAATACCTGAAAGTGTTACTTAGGTTAAACATCTCACTCTCTAGTCTAGAAAATTACAGTACAATAAAAATAATGAAACAGGGGGACTTCCCTGGTGGTGCAGTGGTTAAGAATCCACCTGCCGGGCTTCCCTGGTGGCGCAGTGGTTGAGAATCTGCCTGCCAATGCAGGGGACACGGGTTCGAGCCCTGCTCTGGGAAGATCCCACATGCCGCGGAGCAACTGGGCCCTTGAGCCACAACTACTGAGCCTGAGCGTCTGGAGCCTCTGCTCCACAACAAGAGAGGCCGCGATAGTGACAGGCCCACACACCGCGATGAAGAGTGGCCCCCACTCGCCGCAACTGGAGAAAGCCCTCACACAGAAACGAAGACCCAACACAGCCAAAAATAAACATAATAAATAAATAATAAATTAAAAAAAAAAAAAAAAAAGAATCCACCTGCCAATGCAGGGGACACTGGTTTGATCCCTGGTCTGGGAAGATCCCACATGTCACGGAACAGCTAAGCCCGTGCACCACAACTACTGAGCCTGCGCTCTAGAGCCCAAGAGCCACAACTACTGAGCCCACGTGCCACAACTACTGAAGCCTGCGTGCCTAGAGCCCATGCTCCACAACAAGAGAAGCCACCGCAATGAGAAACCCGCGAACCGCAACAAAGAGTAGCCCTCACTCACTGCAACTAGAGAAAGCCCACGCGCAGCAACGAAGACCTGACGGAGCCAAAAAAAAAATTAATTAATTTTAAAAGATAATAATAATGAAACAGAGCAACAGATGGTAAAGAAACCATAATTTTGAACGTGAAGAAGATAAAGAAACCAGATTTTAAATCTATCTGAATCATGTAAACATGCTATTAAGTGACCTAGTGTGGCTTGTATTTCCGTATACAATGTGTAACGATGTGGTGTTGAGAGTGCACTGACGTGTCACATTTGCCTAGGTATGTGTACTTTTGTGCCACTTGAATATTGGTCGCTTGTGCTCCTCTAAGAAATTCAAAAGCCACATAAACAAACAAACAAACAAACAAAAAACCCACCTGCTATCACCTGGATCCCTTCAATACTTCACACAGAACTAGGATTTGCACCTTTTCACTAATAGCTACAACAGAGAACTGCAGTAATTTTAGTTCTCAATCAACAATTTATATTTGGCAAAATTTTAGCACTTACTATGGGCCAGGTACCAGCTCTATGTAAATGTAGCAAATTTAATCACAGAAACTTAAAGAGTCCAGAATCATCTAGAATGTGCAGTTATATAATCAATTTTCTATTTTCAACCAGTTTCTCCAGTCCTAATAAAAATGGCAATGTATACTTCTTTATCTGGTATCATCATCGTTAAAAAACAGACAAAATCCCAACTTTCTTTTTCTCTGTGAATGAAATATAATTTTATCTGTATTATATTATCATCCTCAGAAAAACATCATGCTAGAATTAAGAAAATATTAAGAAATTTCAGCCCAAAAGAGTAATATTTTGAGATACCATGTGAAAAAAACTCAGAAGCGTATTTAAATAAAACTATACCTTTTTTTCTGTCAAAACTTTGTTTTACATTGCGGCTGATTTTGAAATGAGATAACCAGATAACATTGATCAAATATACTAAGACCTTTCTTTAGACATCTAAATCTATATCTAGTGAGCCTTCTAGCTTTCTAACTTTTAATGTCATGGTAACATGTAAGAAAAAGCACAGAAAACAAACATGCACCCATGAAGTAATCTTGCCCAAAAGCTTGTACTTGAATCTGTTGAAGATTCTGTATCTTTCAATTAAAACAAAAAATGTAGGGCACAGAGGAACATCACGGGGATGCAATCATCAAAATCTAGTCCATGAGAAATGCCACAAGACAGATGACCCAGTTTCTTCAACAAATCAATTCACAGGTTTTCTCAGCACTTCATGAAAATCCACAGCTTCAATCTCACCTCTGTGAAACCTGCTAGAGTTTCTTACTCCACGGATACTTGTATTAGGGCACTTTGAATGTGTGTCTCCCACTACAGGATGAGCATAGTGGAGTACAAAAGAGTGCCTTAGAAAGGGCTCTGAAGCTACAGCCTGAGTTGAAATCCCAGCTTCGCCCCCTAGTTAACTCATCTATAAAACAGAGAAAATACCACCTGCTGCTCAAAGAAATTTTAAGGATTCAGTAAGAAAATATATGTATAGCACCTAGCACAATGCTTGGCATACCTTAGGCAGTGAAGGACTATCTACTGAGTGAATAAATGGAAATGATAAGCAGAAAAATTAAGTAATTGTGAATTTTATCTCCTTCAATTTCATCTAACCACCTTCTAATAGTATCTACTGAACAGTAAAATGCCAAAATGGTAAACAGTAAGAAAAAAATTAAGGAAAGATAAGTGAATAAATAGGTTATCAATTTCTAAATAACTACACTTGAATCTGAGGTACTAAAAAACAGTTTAATCATAAGAAATACCACCTGACAAAGCATCGAGTGATTAAGAAAAGGGCTAAACTTGACCAAACCCGGTAAAAGTGATAAAATTTATTTTCTAATTAAAACTGATCAACAAATCACCTTCAAGCATAATTTTTAATAATATGAAAAACATTTTTAAAGAATTTTTTAAATGTCCACATTACTATTCTGAATCTTTTCAGAGTTTTCTTGTTTTAAACTAAAAAAAAAAAAAATTTTTTTAATTAATTCAACCAACTTTTCCATCTGAACAGTAGGTGGCATAACTTACATACTCTGAGCCAGTTGCTGTAAAATGAGTGATACGGTAGTAAAAAAAAACCAAAAAACTTCAATAGACCATCATCCAAATTTCTGAAAACATTCATTTAAAAGTGTTTAAGAGTCCTAATTTGAAAATAAAATCTTTCAAATAATATAAAAATACTTACATCTCAATTTGTCCAGCATTTTTCCACCACACATGGTTGCTAACATAGCTTTAACTGAAAATACCGTCAACTTGCCTCGGCCCTCACTGCAAAATAAATTATATTAGAAATAATTGCTATCTGGAACCACAAAAGCAATCAAATGTATCACCAGTAAATTGATTCCTGCCCTTCTGTTACAATATTACCACATTTAGAAACCTTGGATTCTTTTTTTCCTTTACAGAATTAAGGCTTCACATATGCTATGTGAACAGTATTAAAACTAACCTGGTTTATTTGGAAATGAGTTTAGAATCACCCTATAAAGCAACTTCTGTTGGCTTTGTAGGCAAAGGCCAAATGAATGAACCTAAAGTAAACATCCTACCAACTTAGCCCATTAAATCCACAGCTGAGGTGCTTAAGTATTCAAATCTGAGGCACCACCTGGTTTGAATAATAACTCAGAAGTGTGTCCTTCCATCAGGATATTATAACAACAGTTTATTGTTAACTACTAAGGCAACAGGATGCATGTTGCTATAAAGACTTTATACTACCTTCATCTTTGTTTGTTTTCACTGTAACAACCTTTATGTTACCATGTGTTTATTCTAAGAAGTTCATCTGTCTCATCTGAGACATCTGTGTCAGATCTCCTGCCACCACTGTGAGAAAAGTGAAGGGGAAGGGACAGTATTATGAATTCTTCAGGAACTAGAAAGATGAAATGTAGACCATAAATGAACTACTCAAAGTAACGCTGTGCACCACCTGCAGAGCCAGGACAATAACGGCAAGGCCCCAACCCGTGGCCACTGCTCCAACCATTCACCTATGTCCTGGTTTCAGAGAAGATGAAAACTTCACTAGCCGGTTTTTAAAGTCATATATGTAAATCAACAATGGGCTTTTGTGTTAATTTTATAAAGCTTGTGCTTACAAAGTTTCACAGTAACTTAGAGTAAAATACCTTTGCAATAATGAGAACTATATCATCTTGGTTTTGAAAAGAAAATGTCATCCTATTTATATTTACTCAGGGTCCTAAGAGAGTGTCTCCTATTTTCCAAACCTTCTTTTTGTATACAGTAAGATCACATCTGAAAAAAGGCAAATGGTTAATAAGCCAGAAAATTCTCAGTGAAAATATTGCCAGGGGACACCAATGTTTGTTACAGTTGATTTTTAACTATTACATCTCATTAAGTTTACTCATAAGATAAAACAGGAATTCCCCAAAACTAGCTAAAATTAGAATGGGACTTTTAAAATACATAGTTCATCAGAAATACAGATTCTGTTCCATGTCTTATATAGTACTTGCCAATATATCACCTGGAAATGATAAAAAATAGTCCTATGTCAAATATTCATTGCATTATATGAGCAACGTGAGTGTCTATAAAGAGCAACAACAACTGTGTTAAAAGTGATGGATTTCCAAGACTGATACAGACCTTTTACAATGGACATTTTCTCTTTGGTCGCCAACAATCCAAATGCTGAGTCTACATTTAAGCACACCCTACCTTATATGACAAGTATACTTCCCACTACCAAAGTATGAAGCAGGAGAAAAAAAAAACTTTCCCATCTTTCTTTGAAACTAAGACAGAGGCACATCATACAAGCTCCACCAATAAGATGCACCGCTCTAGACTTCAAATAGAAAACAATTAACCTGTAGAAGTAAGAACTCCAAAGAATCCACCTGGCGAGGATGTCAGCAGTAGGAGCAGTTACATCCAGCATCCTGAGAGCTGGGACAGAGATTCTCATGGCAGCAACCACAGCCCAGCATCAGTGGCTTTAGGAGCACAAGCAGCAATATCTATGCCCAGCTTGGTGGCAGAGGTCCTTCCTGAGACCAGTTTTGTGGTATGATTTTGAGCTTTGTTCTTGGCAGTGTGGTCATCAAGCCTACTTTCCCAACCTTCTTAGAAAGCTGATTGGTCACCCATATCCTTTTAATGAATTAGCTAGAGATGGTTCCTACTGCTTACAACTAAGAACTCTGATGGATGCAGCTTATATCCTGAAGTAAAGTGGCCCAGAAAGATGAAGCAACAAAAGGAAGTATTCCTGAAGCTCAAAGCGAGAGTGAGCAAGCCTGATGACCAGCAGAGCAAGGATGAAGAGCAAGTGCTCACCAGCAGAAAAGTCAAGCGTTGCTGCACAGCTAACGACATTTTTAAAGGTAAACTTGCTCGAAACATTTTTTGCAGACATAGATTTCATGATTTAAGAATACCCAGGAAATTCCACAGGGGAAAGTAAAAACTAATCTTAGAAGAGATTTCCACAGAAATCAGGATACTGATTACCTCTGGGGGAAGAGAGAGGAGTTGTAACACAGAAAGAAGAACACAAGGGGCTTCTGGGGTGCTGACAACATTCTATTTCTTGGCCTCTGGAGTATTTATATGGATACTTGTTTTATAACAATTCATTAAACTGTACTTTGTTTTAGTTATTCTTCCATAGGTGTTTTCTATTTCTGAATAAAAACTGTTTTAAAAAAATGAATCCCGGGACTTCCCTGGTAGTCCAGTGGTAGAGAATCCGCCTTCCAATGCAGGGGATGTGTGTTCGATCCCTGGTCAGGGAACTAAGATCCCACATGCCATGGGGCAACTAAGCCCACGCATCACAACTACTGAGACTGCGCACCTCAACTAGAGAGCCTGCGTGCCGCAAACTACAGAGCCCACGCACTCTGGACCCTGCACGCCACGACTAGAGAGAGAAAACCCCTATGCCACGACTAGAGAGAAGCCTGTACGCCACTACGAAGAGCCCACGCCACAACAAAAGATCCCGCATGCCTCAACGAAGACCTCACGTGCCACAACTAAGACCCAACGCAGCCAGAAAAAGAAATTTAAAAAAACTTTTTTAAAAAATAAATCCTGAGGGACTTCCCTGGTGGCACAGTGGTTAAGAATCCACCTGCCAATGCAGGGGACATGGGTTCGAGCCCTGGTCCAGGAAGATCCCACGTGCCATGGAGCAACTAAGCCCCTGCACCACAACTACTGAGCCTGCGCTCTAGATCCAGCGTGCCACAACTACTGAAGCCCGTGTGCCTAGAGCCCGTGCTCCGCAACAAGTGAAGCCACTGCAACGAGAAGCCCGTGCACCGCAACGAAGAGTAGCCCCCGCTCACAGCAACTAGAGAAAGACTGCGCACAGCAACGAAGATCCAACCCAGCCAAAAATAAATAAATAAATACTAAAATAAATGTATAAAAAAAAAAAAAGAATCCTGGGAAAGTGAGGGTTACCATCACTAGACAAAGGTAATGGTTTAATGGAGAGAATGATGAAAGGGAAAAATACAGGCTAAAAAACATTTAAGATATATAAACTGCAATGCATAAAATTTTCCATAATGAAAATTTCCATAATAAAATATATAAAAAGAATAAAAACATTAAAAACCCCAAGGCCCCGGCCCCAGCTTTAGATGTCTATTAATAGAAGACTGGCTATTAGGCTATCATAAAAAAGAATGAAAAAAAACATATGAAAGACAGAGAATTATATCCAAGATAGATTACTTAAAAAAAAAAAAAAAAAAAAAGCAAGGCATGGAACAAAATAATTGCTAGAATGCAATCTAGCAATTATGTTAAAAAGGAGAGAGTAAAATAATATTTTCATATATTTGTATATGCATAAGCTGTCTGAAAGGATACTGAAAAAATAACATTAGTTGCATCCAGGGTCAAAAGCAGGCAGCCAAAGGAAAGCAATGAAAGAGTGGGCACTTTTCACTTTATAAATATTAAATGTTTATACTATAAGAGAAGGTTCTTAAGCCAATAACCTAAGCTTCCATCTGAAGACTCAAGAAAAAGAACAGCAAATTAAACCCAAAACAAGCAAAAGGGAAAAAATAATATGAGCAAGAACAGAAATCAATGAAATTGAAAACAGGAAATCAATACAGAAAATTAATGAAACCAAAAGCTGGTTCTTTGAATAAACCAATAACATCGATAAATCTCTAGCCAGACTGACTAAGAAAAGAGAAGACACAAATTACCAATATCAAAAATGAAAGAAGGGCTATCACCACAGGTTTTCTAAACATTACAGAAATAATAGGGAAATATTACAAAAACTTTATGTCCATAAATTCAACAACTTAGATGAACTGGATAGACACAAACTAATCCTTGAAAAACAGAAACTATTAAAGCTCACTCAAGAAGAAACAGGTAGGGCTTCCCTGGTTGCACAGTGGTTAAGAATCTGCCTGCCAATGCAGGGGACACGGGTTCGCTCCCTGGTCCGGGAAGATCCCACATGCCACGGAGCAGCTAAGCCCATGCGCCACAACTACTGAGCCTGTGCTCTAGAGCCCACGAGCCACAACTGCTGAGCCCATGTGCCACAACTACTGAAGCCCGCGTGCCTAGAGCCCATGCTCCACAACCAGAGAAGCCACGACAATGAGAAGCCCGCGCACCACAACGAAGAGTAGCCCCCACGCGCTGCAACGAAGAGTAGCCCCTGCTTGCTGCAACTAGGGAAAAGCCCATGTGCAGCAACGAAGACCCAACGCAGTCAAAAATAAATGAATTTAAAAAAAAAAGACGAAGAAATAGGTAATCTGAATAGGCCCATATCCACTATAGAAGTTGAATCTGTATTTTTAAGCCTTCCAAAAAAGAAAGCTCCTCATTCAGAGAGCTGTCCTGGCAAATTCTAAACATTTAAAGAAGAAATAATTGCAGTTCTGCTCTCTTCCAGGGAATAAAAAAGGAGGGAACACTTCCCAATTCTTTTATGAGGGCCAGCATTATTCTGATAACAAAAACGCATACATACATTACAACAAAAGAAAATAAGAAGTCGGTATCCCTCATGAACACATACACAAAACCTTCAACAAAATGTGAGCAAATCAAATGTAGCAATATATAAAAACGATTTAAAAACCACAACCCAGGGGGCTTTATCCCAGTGACGTAACACTAGTTTGACATTTGAAAATCAATCAGTACAAAGAGAAAAGCTATACGATCATCCAAATAGATGCAGATGACAAGACTCAACATCCATTCCTGATAAATACTCTTGGAAAACCAGGAAAAGAAAAGAATTTCCTCAGTCTGATAATGGACATCTTCAAAAAAAAAAAAAAATAACAGCTAATAACATCATACTCAATGATGAAAAGACTAAGTACTTTTCCACTCAGATCAAGAACAAGTCAAGGATGACTGCTTTCACTACTAGAATGCAATACCACATTGGAGAACACAGCTGGTGCAATAAAGTAAGAAAAAAATATAAATGCATACAGATTGAAAGTTTAAAAATAAAACTGTATCTACTCCAGAGAATATGACCTTATGTGTAGAAAATCCCAAAGAACCTACAAAAAAAATATATAGAACCTACCAAAACACTATAATAAGGGACTTCAGCAAGGCTGCAGAATACACGGTCAACATAAAAAATTCAAATTTCTATAAATTAGCAAAAGAAAATTGGAAATACAATACCACCAAAAATATGAAAAACATAAATTTTTTTTAAAACTTATGTTCAAGATGTGTATGCTGAAAACTACAAAATACTGATGAAAGAAATCAAATAAAATGTAAATAGATACACCATGTTCATGAAATGAAAGACAGTATTGTTAAAATGTCAATTCTCCCTAAACTGATCAGAATCCTGTTGTGATTCAATGCAATCCCAAATTCACAATAGGATATTTTTGTAAAAATCAACAAGAAGATTCTTTGTATTTCCTTAGAGTTCTAAACCCAAATCTCAATTAAGGTATGAGAATAGAAGAAAGATACTATTCAGATGCCTAAACCCCACCCTGTTCTTGGTACTTTTAAAAAGTTCCTCATGTTATTTTAATATGCATCCAAAGCTAAGAACTACCAACACACAGCTTCGAATGCAATTCTAAGACTTGTATTTCACAGGCAACAATAAGTCAAAGGACATGACGAAAGATGAAAGAGAATTGATCATATTGTGTTTGTATAACTCCTTCTGGCTCCAAATCTCACGTTCTTCCTTCATAGAGACAAAATAATATCTATTCCTTGCTGCAAAAAAAGAAACTAATGTCATCTATGCAGACAGGAGAGTGTGGCAGAGCCCAGCATACTGGCAAGAGACCCAGGTGAAAATCAACTCTTACTGAAGAAAGTGCTCATCAATAAATGCCATAAAACAGGTCTTAATGGGTCTATGACATCTTTACTTCTAAAAATTATTATAATAGCATTTAAACAGCACTTTTTCCTAATCTTCAAAATGCTTTAGAAACACTAATATTCTCAACACTTTGCATCCCTTATTCAAATATTCTTTAACTCTCTGTTGCAAATAATAGTCCTGGATTCAGAAAGTCTTATATTTAAATACAGAACAGCAGCTATATTTCTCAACTGACCTGGATCAGCACTAAACACCTGTGCCCTTTTCCACTCATTAGGATTATTACTGGTCTCAACAGCTGGTCTCAGGTCAAGCAGTTTGTAGATGCATTAACAGAATAGTGCATTAACTCCTCAACTAATTATTATCAGTAACACGTGGCCCCTTAACTCGTCATCTCTCATTACCTATTTTCCAACCACTTTCCTATTCACAGCAGCCACACAGCAATCTCCACTCACAATCTCCCACCCAGCCAACAGTGGCTCTTTTCTCCTCCCTGCCTGCATGCCCTTCTGAGTCTGCAAATGTATCTGCACTTAGCATTGCATGCTTCAATGAGGGTGAGGGGATATGCATCTGAGTGTCAATATGTAACCCAGTAGGATAGAGGGAATATATGTCAGGTTGCGGGTGCTTTAAGTATGGGGGAAAGGAGAGGTATCTGAGATTAAGGGTCATAGTAAATGTGAGGGGGATGAATTTGCAGGCAGGAGAGATTTGGAAATGATGCTTAGTGAACCTTTATGTTTAAGAACCTGTTTATAAATATGTAACTGTGCATCCTGAGAATGGGGGAATGGGCCTGAGCCCACTCTTAATTATGAACTAATCTTTCCCACTTATAATGCTTACCATCATTTACAACTTTAGGTTCACAGTTACACCTACCAAAAGGTTATTCACCCTTCGAAAGGAAATATTAATTTAAACAAGTTAATAAATGATATATTTAAAGATAGTTATAAATATTTATTAAAGATATTTATATAAAAATCTAAGTATAACAGCATGAAGACACAATCATCCAATAAAATTAGTGAATGGGTAGCCTCACAATTCTTACTTCCTCAAATCATGTTATTTTTATTTTTCTTCAAAAAGAAAAAAAATTAGCTCCCTCCTTGCAACTATTTGCTTTGTAGGCCAAACTTCAGCATTTACTCCTTTGCTCTGAATGCTTTTCTTGGCATTGAAATCCCTCGGTCTACTTTAAGCCTAACTACAACTTCCTATAACTGCCCCCAAACACAGCAAAGCGAAAGTGCCGCTTTTACTTTTGTAATGTTTGGTTGGAGCTCTGCATTCTTCCTCTGCAATTAGAGGCAGTAGGGAGAAGCTGCAGTCACTTAGCAGCCTAATCCCCTATGATTCCGTCCTTTATCTGATTGATTACTTCTTAGAAAAACTCATTCTTGATCCTTCCCACAATACATCTGAATTTAATCCACACACCCTGGTCAAGTTACATTTAAAACTGAATAGTCAGCTGCCCCTGGCCATCGTACATATAACCTCACCAACATCCATGTTTTCAGTACTTCCAAAGTAAAGTCCAAGTTCATACCAGAATCAGTTCTCTTCAAACAAGATCTGGAAAGATCTTTAACCTGGTTTCATCATAAAAAATGTGACTCACTTAAAATCTGGCCTAGCTGGAAAGTTGGGTATAACTTTTTTTTAAAGGTATTTAACGTATAACACAATTAACAATGAATATTAACCCCTACAGAAAGATACTACAATGAAAGGATAAACAGGTAATATGTGTTGAAGATGACAGGAGAGAGGAAACTCGTTATTTTAACCCCACCCACACAGAATCCCTCTGGGGAGCACCCTCCCTCAATAAGGAACATGATGATTCTCTGTCTCAGACTTCTCTGCATGATTCACCTCCAGAGATCCATCATTTTAGAGTCTGACAATAAACCATGCCCATGACTTCTAAAGAGAGTTCTTATCACCCAACACTGAGAAAACACCATGATTAGCTCTGCACCAAGCTAAGCAGACAGTGAGTCACCCTGAATAAACACTGTTGAGTTTTGACATGCAGGTGCCTTCAGAAGTCTCTGCACTCCTCACCTGTGCCGTTTGGACGGGAATTTGCTCATTTCAGTTTAGTAAAGTCTCAAATTTTTTGACATTTAAACTAACCCAGGGACTTGCCTGGTCGTCCAGTGGTTAAGACCCCGTGCTTCCAATGCACGGGGCGGGGGTAGATCCCTGGTCGGGGAACTAAGATCCCACAGGTCGCACAGTGTGGCCAAAAATATATATATATATTTAAACTACTGTATATAAAATAGATGACCAACAAGGACCTACTGTATAGCACAGGGAACTATACTCAATATCCTGTAATAACCTATCATGGAAAAGAACCTAAAAAAAGAATACATATACATGTATATATATGTATAACTGAATCACTTTGCTGTACACCTGAAACTGGCACAACATTGTAAATCAACTATATTTCAATAAAAAATTTAAAAAAATAAACTAACCCAAACTGGATGGTGTTTATAGCTTTGCACTATCTAATAAGCGCTTGCTATTCAAATTAATACTTTTGAAAACAGGACTAGAGGGAGCACTTTTTACTTAAGAAAACAAGCTGTTTCTACATTTTTGGCAAACAACTGTAAATGCTGTCAACCATAAATTAGTACTTCTCACATGAAAAATAGACTTCTACTTCAGAAACAGTATTACCAGTCCAATTATCGCATGTAGCTAAAAGTAATAAGAGCATTTCTCCTTGGTTTTCGAAAACTCGTATTTTTCCAATTAATCTTAATTTACAAAACTTCACAGTGAATGGATTATGCAATAATCAACGGCAAATCAAGAATCCATTTGGCAAATGTCAAATAGTTTAATCAAGTAAAATCAACACAGAATATTATTCAAATTTATCACAATCAGAATGCCTGCTAATTTTCATTTCAATCTTACAAATATTTATTAAGAATCCAGCATTATACACTTTGCTGTATAGCAGAAAATAACACAACATTGTAAAGCAACTATACTCCAATAAAAATTTTTTAAAAAGAATCCAGCATTACATTTATTGAGGAATCAAAGAAATATAAGGTAGAATCTCTGCTCTCAAAGACTTTCAATCTTATTTGTATAATTACGAAGCAGTTGAGAGCATCATACATTTGAAAGTCAAAATAATGATATAGATAAGTACTACAGGTCATCATAGGGATGAAAATGGGATTGGTGATTATAAGGAAGGCTACAGGGTAGGTAAAAACCAGGGTGAGTGGGGCAGGAGACCAACCAAATACATTGAGAGAAGAAATGAGCATGTCATATTGAAAAGTGCCTCAAGTAGCTTAATTAGAGTTTGGTGTGAGCAGGGAATTAAGGACTGATAGAATCAGACCTAACTGAGGAGTACAAACTTCATTCAAAAACCACAGGGAGGGGCTTCCCTGGTGGCGCAGTGGTTGAGAATCTGCCTGCCAATGCAGGGGACACGGTTCGAGCCCTGGTCTGGGAAGATCCCACATGCCGCGGAGCAGCTGGGCCCGTGAGCCACAACTACTGAGCCTGCACGTCTGGAGCCTGTGCTCCGCAACAAGAGAGGCTGCGACAGTGAGAGGCCCGTGCACCGCAATGAAGAGTGGCCCCTGCTCGCCGCAACTAGAGAAAGCCCTCACACAGAAACGAAGACCCAGCACAGCCAAAAAAATAAATAAATAAATAAAATAAATTTAAAAAGAAAAATTAAAAAAAAAAAAAAAAAAAAAACCACAGGGAATCTTTGAGGGTTTCCAAGGTGGGAAGTTGTATGATGAAAATAGTGTCTTAATCAGATTACTTTGGAGGTGAGTGTGAACGGACTGGAGAAGTCTGTTACTTCCTCTCTCCTTTTCAGAGAAAAACAAAGACAAAGAAAAAGCAACACTCAGAAAAAGTATTCCTCTTGCCCTTTCTTTAAAAAAAAATTATAAAAAGGAAACAATAAAATAAGACCAAAATAACAATCCAAAAATTTTTTTTAAATCTGAAATATTAGCTAATGGTCAAACCCTTTGCAGGTCTGCATATCCTGAAATCAAACAGAGTCCTTTTTGAAAATTAGCACAAATGCATGAATTCTCTTGGGAGAGAAGAAAAGCTACAAAATTTAAAGAGTAAGTAAGTGATGGGAAAAGTAATGTGAACTTCGAAGTAATTCTGCCACCAAGCACTTAGACTGGGGCTCGGTGAACTGGTTTTGGTGATGTCACATCACACAATCCACACGACAGCAGCATCCTGAAGGGCAGGGGATGTCGTGAGGGCACACGGGCTCCACTCCTCCTCTTCCACCAAAGTGGCTGTTTGTCTCCATTTTGCAATAGGTTTCCCCTTAGGATTTCACATTTTTAAAACATTCAAGACCCCTAGCTCGTTCTCCACCATCCCCTGGAAATTTCCTTAAAAAGCTATGATCAGGGCTTCCCTGGTGGCGCAGTGGTTGAGAATCTGCCTGCCAATGCAGGGGACACGGGTTTGAGCCCTGGTCTGGGAAGATCCCACATGCCGCGGAGCGGCTGGGCCTGTGAGCCACAATTACTGAGCCTGCGCATCTGGAGCCTGTGCTCCGCAACAAGAGAGGCCGCGATAGTGAGAGGCCCGCGCACCGCGATGAAGAGTGGCCCCCGCTTGCCACAACTGGAGAAAGCCCTCGCACAGAAACGAAGACCCAACACAGCCATAAATAAATTTTAAAAAAATTTAAAAAAAAGCTATGATCAGATCTAAGAGTTAAATGTGCTACTATCGAGGGCATCAAAACCTTCCCATTCAGCACTAGTTCTCTCCTATTATTTTTTTTTCTCTCCTATTTTTATTTGGCTTTTTCCTGTCATCTTGAATCCACCAAAGAACAAGCGGGGATATTAGTAAATACTGTACATAAATAAATGAAATGTTTTTGTTTCCCAGGAAATTATAGTTTTGTTTAAAAATCACTAATGAGGAAGACTGTAACCTAATATTATCTTTTTTCAGCAATGTCCATTCCATAATATGCTAGCTGGGCACATTTGGAATTTAAGGAATACATTTCCTTTTATTTAAAGTGAACTAGTTTGGCTTTGCTTTTTTTTTTTTTTTTCTTTTATATTGCTTTATTTTTTGCATCCAGTATTAAAAGGCAACTATGGAAACTTTCAACATATCCAAATTAAACTGCTAAAACAAGATTTTAAAATAGTTCTCAGCCATATTTCCAAACTACACAGGAACGTTTTTCATATAAAATCACCATAAATTAGATATATAAAAGTGTTTACCCTAAAGGAATCTTTAGATTGTTCAAATTTGAAAGAGTGTGTTCTACTGTTATTTTAGATAGTAAACAATAACCCTGAGCCTTTCATTGATACATTCAATATTGATATGTTTTGAAGATTTTATCCAAGCCTAGTTTCATTAGATACATGATTTTTTAAATAGGTTTGTTCCATTAAAGGTGGAATTTCATTATATCTCGGAACCAACATGTTTGGTGAAGGCCACAGACTCTTTTACAAGACAAATCCTGATGAAAAAAATAAGAGGGAAAATAAGGTTCAATAGTCAGATAAAGTGTAAAAGGAATTTCTCAGAAAGTCATTATAGAACATTTTTCTTTCTTACACAGGGAGTGGAAAACACAGAATACAATAATTATCCAAGAAGAATGCCCTATCAGGATTAAAATATAAAAGTTTACACCAGCAATTCAAAATGAGATAAGTCTTGTATAAACTAAATCTTTTGTCAGAAATCACATGCCTAATCAATAGCTGGGCCCAGGCCTGCCCCTACAGCACCATGATTACAAAAAGAGGCCCATATACATATGTCTAAATATTAAAGTTATCAATCAAGCTAATAGATTATTAATTAAAATATGTTCTATCTCTGTACAATGACGAATATACCTTCAAAATGGCCTGGAAAGTCAAATTCAAATCTAGGATTCTGAGACACTTCATGCCCCCACATGGGGAGAGTCTGGCCCCCTTTTCCTGCCACCTCCAACACACCCCATACTTCAAAGAACCATATATGCATGTGGACACTCCAGCCCACGTGTCCACGTTTTGCCCATATTCACTGCAAATATACAACCCAAGACCACTCCTTGGACCCAGGGGTACCACTACCTTAAAAAAAAATCAACAAACAGGACAACTTATACCAGTTTCAAAAGCATAAGTATTAGAACAAATGGACTGGGAACTTAAAAATAAACATAAATATATCAAAGAGACATATGAAAACAGACATTTTCTGGGAAATGCAAATCAAAACCACAATGGGATATCACCTCACGCATCATCTTAGAATGGCTATTATCAAAAACAATAAATAACAAGTGCTGGTGAGGATGTGGAGAAAAGGGAACCCTTGTGCACGGCTGGCAGGAATGTAAACTAGTGCAGCCACTATGGAAAACAGTATAAAAATTCCTCAAAAATTTAGAAATAGAACTACCAAATGATCCAGAAATTCCATTTCTGGGCATTTATCTGAAGAAAATGAAAACACTAACTCAAAAAGATATATACACCCCCATGTTCACTGCACCATTACTTACAACAGCCAAGACATGGAAGCAATCTAAGTGTCAATCAATGTATGACTAGATAAAGAAAACATGGTGTGTATGTATGTGTATGTATATATATATGAATACACATACACATACATACATAAAATGAAATATTACTCAGTCATAAAAAAAGAAGGAAATCTTGCATTTGCAACAACATGGATGGACTTCGAGGGCTGTATGCTAAGTGAAATAAGTCAGAAGGGAAAAGACAAATAGCATATGATCTCGCTTTTATGTGTAAATGAAAAAAAAATTTTTTTAATGAAAAAAAAAAAGAAATCCCCAGTTCAGAGATATAGAGAACAGATTGGTGGTTGCCAGAAACAGGGGGTGGAGGGTGGGCAAAATGGATTAAGGGGGTCAAAACATACAAACTTCCAGTTATAAAATAAGTAAGTCATGGGGATGTAATGTACACCATGGTAACCATAGCTTAAAATACTGTAGTGTATATTTGAAAGTTGCTAAGAGAGATCTTAAAAGTTTTCATTTCAAGAAAAATAACTTTTTATTACTATGTATGGTGATGCATGTTAACTAGACTTATTGTGATGATCATTTTACAATATATACAAATACTGAATCATTATGTTGAACACCTGAAACTAGTATAATGTTATATGTCAATTATATTTCAATAAAAAAATAGAAATAATAAAAATCAAACTAAAAGAGAGAGAGATTAGTAATATGAAATAAGAACCACAAATCATGAAAAAGAATGAATCAGATATTCTAGGTTTGAAAAATACAACAGCTAAAAAATAACATAACAGATGAGACAAACAGTAGAATGGCTCTAGACAAAGAACATATTAATGAGTAGAAATGCAGATTGATAAACTCTTCTAAAAGGAAGCAGACTGGTGGCGCAGTGGTTGAGAATCTGCCTGCCAATGCAGGGGACACGGGTTCGAGCCCTGGTCCGGGAAGATCCCACATGCCGTGGAGCAAATGGGCCCGTGAGCCACAATTACTGAGCCTGCGCATCTGGAGCCTGTGCTCCGCAACAAGAGAGGCCGCGACAGTGAGAGGCCCGCGCACCGCGATGAGGAGTGGCCCCCGCTTGCCACAAATAGAGAAAGCCCTCGCACAGAAACGAAGATCCAACACAGCCATAAATAAATAAATAAATAAATAAATAAATAAAATTAAAAAAAAAAAAAAAAACTACTGCTGATCTTTTAAAAAAAAAAAAAAAAAAAAAGGAAGCAGAGAGGGTTTCCCTGGTGGCACAGTGGTTAGGAATCTGCCTGCCAATGCAAGGGACACAGGTTCAAGCCCTGGCCTGGGAAGATCCCACATGCCGTGGAGCAACTAAGCCTGTGCACCACATCTACTGAGCCTGAGCTCTAGAGCCCGCAAGCCACAACTACTGAGCCCACGTGCCACAACTACTGAAGCCTGCGCACCTAGAGCCCGTGCTCCACAACCAGAGAAGCCACAACAATGAGAAGCCCACTCGCCGCAACTAGAGACAGCCCGCCCGCAGCAACAAAGACTCAATGCAGTCAAAAATAAATAAATAAATTAATTAATTAAAAAATAAAAAAAATAAAAGGAAAGCAGAAAGTTAAAGAATTGAAGCGTATGTGAGAAACAATACGAGACAGAGGAAGTAAATATGACAACATTCCAAAAAAGAGAAAAAATAAA
Source organism: Balaenoptera acutorostrata (assembly GCF_949987535.1). Lineage (NCBI taxonomy): Eukaryota > Metazoa > Chordata > Mammalia > Artiodactyla > Balaenopteridae > Balaenoptera > Balaenoptera acutorostrata. Next base: position 74,211,872 of record NC_080075.1, on the reverse strand, counting down.
TAAAAACAGAGGAAATATTTGGTAATGGCAGACTAGTTAATTCTCATCACCTCTTCCTCTGAGGAAAAGTAGTAAAGATGGGGAAAAAATTTTTTAATCTCCCTGAATGCAAATGAGGACTAACAACTGAGTTACCTAATACAAAGGAGTTGGATGCCCAGGGAGGTGAGTGCAATGACTGAAACTACTTTTTCCATGCAAGCGATTTTCTCATTTCAGAGGGGCACCAGCAAGGCTGAAGTACAGAGCAGTAACTCTTTGATAGTATTAAGGGTCTAGAAGAGAGATGTGGAACGTTGACTCCTGATGAAACTGCCTACTTCTGCTCCCTTTACTCTGGGTTGAAAGCCCAAAGGCTGCACCTAAAAGCACTAGTGTGCAGAAGTAAAACAGGGCCTCACATGGGCTGACCTGGAAATAACTCAGGTGCTTCTGGACTGTTAAGGTCTCCAGGCACCTGGCAGAAGAAAACATAAACCCTCTCTGTAAGAAAACATTATCTTAGGCCTCAAAGTATTTCTGCAAATAATTCTGCAATATAATGTCTGGTACATAATAAAAATAATAAATAATTTTGGAATATGTTTCTCACATAATAAAAAATAACAAGGCAGAGAGGAAGTAAGATGACATGAACGAAAAACAGAAATAGCAAACAGTACAAAAAGAACCATAGGGAACCTAGATATTGGATTATAAGCACAGATCTTACAATAACTCTGCTTATTATATCTAAGGATTATGAGATAAGAATGACGCATTTGGCATCATGGTAATATTGCTGAAAACCAAAAGAGAAAAGAAAAGAAAGAATATCTTAAGAGTTGCCAGAGGAAATTGACAGATTACCATCAAAGCGGCTAAAATTATATCCACTATTGATTTCTCATCAGAAATTATGGAAGCTAAAAAAATACTAGAACAATATTCTTAAAATGTTGAAAGAAAACAACTGTCAACCAAAAACTCATATACCAAATGAAAATATTCTTAAAGTATGAGAATGAAATTTTCAAATGAAAATTAAGACAACATGCCACAATCTGACCTGCAGAAAGGAAATGCCAAAGGGTGTTCTTCAGGCAGAAAGAAAAGAATTCCTGATGGAAGCTTGAAAATGCAGGAGCAAGTGAAAACCAACAAAACTAGTATATTTAAAATTAAGCAGACACTATTTTATTATACAGTCAACATCATTTAGTTTACCTATAAATTAAATGATGCTCACTGTATAAAAAAATTAATAAGGCTTGCTTGATTTTAAATATATATAAAATAAAAATACACAATCTCAATGACATAAAAGAATGGGTAAATGAAATTAAAGTGTCCTAAAACCAAAATGGTATAGAAACACATCAGTCTTTGCATTACCTAGAAAGAGAGTAATGGTACCAATTAATCTTAGACTTTGAAAAATCAAGAATACATACTGTAATCTCTAGGGTAAAAAGAGAGAGATGAAGGGAGAGCCTACAGATTAAAAGAATCTTAAAAGAATATCAATCAACTGCAGGGCGACCTTCAAGATGGCAGAGGAGTAAGAAGTGGAGATCATCTTCCTCCCCACAAATACATCAGAAATACATCTACATGTGGAACAACTCCTACGTAACACCTACTGAAGCCTGGCAGAAGACCTCAGACTTCCCAAAAGGGAACAGACGCCCTCAGGCGACCTACACGCAAAGGCAGGGCCAAATCCAAAGCTGAACCCCAGGAGCTGTGCGAACAAAGAAGAGAAAGGGAAATCTCTCCTAGCAGCCTCAGGAGCAGCGGATTAAATCTCCACAATCAACGTAATGTACCCTGCATCTGTGGAATACCTGAATAGACAACGAATCATCCCAAAATTGAGGTGGTGGACTTTGGGAGCAACTGTAGACTTGGGGTTTGCTTTCTGCATCTAATGTGTTGCTGGTTTTATGTTTGTCTTGGTTTAGTATTTACAGTTTATTATCATTGGTAGATTTGTTTATTGATTTGGTTGTTCTCTTCCTTTTCTAATATATATATATAGATACATACATTTTTTTTTCCTTTTTCTCTTTTTATGAGTGTGTATGTGTATGCTTCTTTGTGTGAGTTTGTCTGTATAGCTTTGCTTCAACCATTTGCCCAAGGGTTCTGTCTGTCAGGTTTTGTTTTTTTTTTTTAGTAAAGATTTTAGCACTTGTTATCATTGGTGGATTTCTTTTTTGGTTTGGTTGCTCTCTTCTTTCTTACTTTCTTTTTTTTTAATTACTTTTAATTATTTTTATTTTTAATAATTTCTTTATTTTTTTATTTTAATAACTTTCTTTTTATTTCTTTATTTTTTTTTATTTTTTTCTCCCTTTTCTTCTGAGCCGTGTGGCTGACAGGGTCTTGGTGCTCCGGCTGGGTGCCAGGCCTGTGCCTCTGAAGTGGGAGAGCCGAGTTCAGAACACGGGTCCATCAGAGACCTACCGGCTCCACGTAATATCAAACAGCAAAAGCTCTCCCAAAGATCTCCATCTCAACGCTAAGACCCAGCTCCACTCAACGACCAGCAAGCTATAGTGCTGGACACCCTATGCCAAACAACTAGCAAGACAGGAACACAACCCCACCCATTAGCAGAGAGACTGCCCAAAATCATACTAAGGTCACAGACACACCAAAACACACCACTGGATGCAGTCCTGCCCACCAGAAAGACAAGATCCAGGCTCACCCACCAGAACACAGGCACCAGTCCCCTCCACCAGGATAGCTACACAACCCACTGAACCAACCTTAGCCACTGGAGGCAGACACCAAAAACAACAGGAACTACGAACCTGCAGCCTGCAAAAAGGAGACCCCAAATGCAGTACGTTAAGCAAAATGAGAAGACAGAGAAACACACAGCAGATGAAGGAGCAAGGCAAAAACCCACCAGACCAAACAAATAAAGAGGAAACAGGCAGTCTACCTGAAAAAGAATTCAGAGTAATGATAGTAAAGATGATCCCAAATCTTGGAAATAGAATGGAGAAAATACAAGAAACGTTTAACAAGGACCTAGAAGAACTAAAGAGCAAACAACGATGAATAACACAATAAATGAAATTAAAACTTCTCTAGAAGGAAACAATAGCAAAATAACTGAGGCAGAAGAATGGATAAGTGACCTGGAAGATAAAATAGTGGAAATAACTACTGAAGAGTAGAATAAAGAAAAAAGAATGAAAAGAATTGAGTACAGTCTCAGAGACCTCTGGGACAACATTAAACACACCAACATTCGAATTATAAGGGTCCCAGAAGAAGAAGACAAAAAGAAAGGGACTGAGAAAATATTTGAAGAGATTATAGTTGAAAACTTCCTTAATATGGGAAAGGAAATAGTCAATCAAGCCCAGGAAGCGCAGAGAGTCCCATACAGGATAAATCCAAGGAGAAACATGCCAAGACACATATTAATCAAACTATCAAAAATTAAATACACAGAAAAAATATTAAAAGCAGCAAGCGAAAAGCAACAAATAACACACAAGGGAATCCCCATAAGGTTAACAGCTGATCTTTCACCAGAAACTCTCCAAGCCAGAAGGCAGTGGCAGGACATATTTAAAGTGATGAAAGGGAAAAACCTACAACCAAGATTACTCTACCCAGCAAAGATCTCATTCAGATTTGACAGAGAAACTAAAACCTTTACAGACAAGCAAAAGCTAAGAGAATTCAGCACCACCAAACCAGCTTTACAACAAATGCTAAAGGAACTTCTCTGGGCAGGAAACACAAGAGAAGAAAAAGACCTACAATAACAAACCCAAAACAATTAAGAAAACGGCAATAGGAACATACATATCGATAATTACCTTAAATGTAAATGGATTAAATGCTCCAACCAAAAGACACAGACTGGCTGAATGGATACAAAAACAAGACCCGCATATATGTTGCCTACAAGAGACCCACTTCAGACCTAGTGACACATACAGACTGAAAGTGAGGGGAAAGAAAAAGATATTCCACGCAAATGGAAATCAAAAGAAAGTTGCAGTAGCAATTCTCATATCAGACAAAATAGACTTTAAAATAAAGACTACTACAAGAGGCAAAGCAGGACACTACATAATGATCAAGGGATCAATCCAAGAAGAAGACATAACAATTGTAAATATTTATGCACCCAACACAGAAGCACCTCAATACATAAGGCAAATGGAAACAGCCATAAAAGGGGAAATCGACAGTAACACAATCATAGTAGGGGACTTTAACACCCCACTTTCACCAATGGACAGATCATCCAAAATGAAAATAAATAAGGAAACACAAGCTTCAAATGATACATTAAACAAGATGGACTTAACTGATATTTATAGGACATTCCATCCAAAAACAACAGAATACACTTTCTTCTCAAGTGCTCACGGAACATTCTCCAGGATAGATCATATCTTGGGTCACAAATCAAGCCTTGGTAAATTTAAGAAAATTGAAATCGTATCAAGTATCTTATCTGACCACAACGCTATGAAACTAGATATCAATTACAGGAAAAAATCTGTAAAAAATACAAACAAATGGAGGCTAAACAATAAGCTACTAACCAAGAGATCACAGAAGAAATCAAAGAGGAAATCAAAAATACTTAGAAACAAATGACAATGAAAACACGACGACCCAAAACCTATGGGATGCAGCAAAAGCAGTTCTAAGAGGGAAGTTTATAGCAATACAATCCTACCTCAAGAAACATCTCAAATAAACAACCTAACCTTACACCTAAAGCAATTAGAGAAATAAGAACAAAAAATCCCCAAAGTTAGCAGAAGAAAAAAATCATACAGATCAGAAATAAATGAAAAAGAAATGAAAGAAACAACAGCAAAGAAAATAAAACTAAAAGATGGTTCTTTGAGAAGATAAACAAAATTGATAAACTATTAGACAGACTCATCACGAAAAAAAGGGAGAAGACTCAAATCAACAGAATTAGAAATGAAAAAGAAGTAACAACTGACACTGCAGAAATACAAAGGATCGTGAGAGATTATTACAAGCAACTATATGCCAATAAAATGGACAACCTGGAAGAAACAGACAAATTCTTAGAAAAGCACAACCTACTGAGACTGAACTAGAAAGAAATAGAAAATATAAACAGACCAATCACAAGCACTGAAATTGAAACTGTGATTAAAAATCTTCCAACAAACCGAAGTCCAGGACCAGATGGCTTCACAGGCGAATTCTATCAAACATTTAGAGAAGAGTTAACACCATCCTTCTCAAACTCTTCCAAAATATAGCAGAGGGAGGAACACTCCCAAACTCATTCTACGAGGTACCATTATCCTGATACCAAAACCAGACAAAGATGTCACAAGAAAAGAAAACTACAGGCCAGTATCTCTGATGAACATAGATACAAAAATCCTCAACAAAATACTAGTAAACAGAATCCAACAGCACAGTAGAAGGATCATACACCATGATCAAGTGGGGTTTATCCCAGGAATGCAAGGATTCTTCAACAGACACAAATCAATCCATGTGATACACCATATTAACAAATTGAAGGATAAAAACCATATGATCATCTCAATAGATGCAGAAAAAGCTTTTGACAAAATTCAACACCCATTTATGATAAAAACCCTCCAGAAAGTAGGCATAGAGGGAACTTACCTCAACATAATAAAAGCCATATATGACAAACCCACAGCAAACATCATTCTCCATGGTGAAAAACTGAAACCATTTGCTCTAAAATCAGGAACAAGACAAGGCTGTCCACTCTCACCACTATTATTCAACATAGTTTTGGAAGTTTTAGGGGAACTGGACAGCTACATGTAAAAGAATGAAATTAGAACACTCCCTAAAACCATACACAAAAATAAACTCAAAATGGATTAAAGACCTAAATGTAAGGCCAGACACTATCAAACTCTTAGAGGAAAACATAGGCAGAACACTCTATGACATAAATCACAGCAAGATACTTTTGGACCCACCTCCTAGAGAAATGGAAATAAACACAAAAATAAACAAATGGGACCTAATGAAACTTAAAAGCTTTTTGCACAGCAAAGGAAACCATAAACAAGATGAAAAGACAACCCTCAGAATGGGAGAAAATATTTGCAAATGAAGCAACTGACAAAGGATTAATCTCCAAAATTTACAAGCAGCTCATGCAGCTCAATATCAAAAAAACAAACAACCCAATCCAAAAATGGGCAGAAAACCTAAATAGACATTTCTCCAAAAAAGATATACAGATTGCCAGCAAACACATGAAAGGATGCTCAACATCACTAATCATTAGAGAAATGGAAATCAAAACTACAATGAGGTATCACCTCACACCGGTCAGAATGGCCATCATCAAAAAATTTACAAACAATAAATGCTGGAGAGGGTGTGGAGAATAGGGAACGCTCTTGCACTGTTGGTGGGAATGTAAATTGATACAGTCACTATGGAGAACAATATGGAGCTTCCTCAATAAACTAAAAATAGAACTACCATACGACCCAGCAATCCCACTACTGGGCATATACCCTGAGCAAACCATAATTCAGAAAGAGTCATGTACCACAATGTTCACTGCAGCTCTATTTACAATAGCCAGGACATGGAAGCAACCTAAGTGTCCGTCAACAGATGAATGGATAAAGAAGATGTGGCACATATATACAATGGAATATTACTCAGCCATAAAAAGAAACGAAATTGAGTTATTTGTAGTGAGGTAGATGGACCTAGAGTCTGTCATACAGAGTGAAGTAAGTCAGAAAGAGAAAACAAATACCATATGCTAACACATATATATGGAATCTGAAAAAAAAAAAACGGTTCTGAAGAACCTAGGGGCAGGACAGGAATAAAGATGCAGATGTAGAGACTGGACTTGAGGAGACGGGGAGGGGGAAGGGTAAGCTGGGACGAAGTGAGAGAGTGGCATGGACATATATACACTACCAAATGTAAAATCGATAGCTAGTGGGAAGCAGCCGCATAGCATAGGGAAATCAGCTCGGTGCTTTGTGACCGCCTAGAGTGGTGGGATGGGGAGGGTGGGAGGGAGACGCAAGAGGGAGGAGATATGGGGATATATGTAAATGTATGGCTGATTCACTGTTATAAAGCAGAAACTAACACACCATTGTAGAGCAATTATACTCCAATAAAGGTGTTAAAAAATAATAATAAATAAATAAATTTTTTAAAAAATCAACTGCAATACATGGACCTTATTTGAGTCTCAAATTAAACAACATAAAAAATAAAAATTTATAAGAGAATTAGTGAAATAGATATTTTAACATATTAATGAATATTCATTAATTTTCAGGTGGGATAAGGGCATTATGGTAATAATTTTTTTAAGGCATCCCATCTTTTAGAGATATGTATGCACTGGAATATTTACATATGAAATGATAATGACATGTGAGATTTGCCTCGAAATAAGTCAAGAAAGTGGGGAGAAGGGAGGCAGAGAGCCTGGGGATATAGATGAAATAAGACTGGCCACGTATTGGTAATTATTGAAGCTGTGTAACGGGCACATCGTTACTATAATATTCTTTCTATGTTTGTATATGTTTGACATTTTTTGTTAAAAAACATTTTATGAAGAAGACATCTTAAGAAAAGTAAAAAACATCAAGCTATAAATTGGGAGAATATATGTGCAACACACATAATCAAGAAAGGATTGTTATCTAAATTATAGGAAGAACTCTTACAAATCAATATAAAAAGAAAAAATAACACACTAGAATAATGGGCAAAAGACACAACGAGGCATTTCACAGAAGTAATAAATGTGGCCAAGAAACATATGAACATGCTCAGTAATCAAGAAAATGCAAATCAAGATAACAATGAGATGTCATTTAGCAAAAACTAAAGGCCAAGAATTCTAAGGCTTACAGAATGTGAATCAAAAGGATCTCATGTATGGGTACAATTTGGAAAAATAATTTGATACTTTCTAAATATCAGTTCAGAGTAAAGCTGAGCTTTCATATACCCCACAGCTCAGCAATCCTATTCCTCAGTTTAGAACCAAGAGAAACACTTGGAAACAAATAAGAATATTCCAAGCAGTGTTGTTTCTTAGAGCAAAAATCTGGAAAACACCAGAATGGTATAGAAATACAACAGAATGTTATATAACAGTTAAAATAACTGAACTATAGATAAATGCAACATGAATGAATCTTTAAAATATGTTATTGGCTGAAAAAAATAAATCAGATAATAGTACATCAGTATGGCACTCTTTTTATAATGGTAAAAATATTTAAAATTAAACAATACTTTATGCCCATACATGTGGGAAAAAATGGTTTTTAAGACACCAGGAAATGATAATACAAAATCAGAATAGGGTTCGCCTTAGTTAAGTGTAGGTCAGTGGGATGGGTTAGGAGAGATAAATGTAAATTATTGTCAATGTTCAAGTTCCTGGGTTAGATAGTGGGTTGGTGGATGTTTATTATTTCTAAGAATGAATGAGGGAAAAAAAGAGTATATGAAAAAAAAATCACTTAGAAGCTATAGCAGTAGTCCAGGCAAAAGATGATGCTGGTGGCCTGGGATGGTAGCAGTGGGGATGGAGAGAAGTACATAGACCTGAAGGATATTCAAGACGTAGAAATGAAAGAACTTGGTAACCTACTGGATGTGGGGGCTGACGGAGAAGGAAGAGTTATAATGACTCTCAGGTTTAAGGAACAGGATGGAGAGTAGGACTGTTTAACAAGAAAAGGAACCACAAGTTTATAATGCACTTCAAGGAGTTTAGTAGTGAACACTGTGGTCATCACCTTCATATCTAGTCCAACCATCCCCATGATGAGGCAACACAGGGTGAGGGTGAGAATTTAACTATCCTCTGCCCCAAAGGCACAAATCCTTTGTTTCAGCTAAAAAGCCTACCACTTACACATACATGGCCCAAACGCACATATCTGGAGGGAGGCTCAGGTACTTTTGTTCAGTGTTGAAATAAAACTGGTTCTCTCCCCCACCTAGACTTGACAGGAAGCATTTAGTAGCTGTAGCAGGCATTTTTTGAAGTCAGCATAAGGATGAAGCTAATAGAAGAGAAGGTCAAAGCCAAGACCACTATAAAGACATGCAAGGATTGCCCTGTGGCCCAGTGGCTAAGACTCCATGCTCCCAATGCAGCGGGCCCAGGTTCGATCCCTGGTCAGGGAACTAGATCCCACATGCTGCAACTAAGAGTTTGCATGCCACAACTTAAGATCTCGCATGCCACAACTAAAAGATCCCCCATGCCACAACTAAAGACCCAGCACAGCCAAATAAATAAATATTAAAAAAAAAAGAAATGCAGCCAGGGCCCTGATTCAACCACGATCCTGTCTCTGGCTCCTCTGTTATGTGAGCCTATTGCTCCAGTTACTGTGAAAGCCCATCTGAGTAGGCTTTCTATTGCTTATAGCTGAAGACGTGGAACTAACACCGAGGTTGGAAACAGAAAGAAGGTTTATAAATCCCAAGCTCTAAATCACTAAATCAGCTCAACTGAAGAAGAGGAAGGAAGGTTTCCTATCCCTCACACTGGGACTTTGGATATCCTTGTTATCAAAAAAAAAAAAAGAAGAAAAAAATGTTGGTTAGAGCATCACCTGTTGTACCTTCGGACCAGACCATGTACCTAATGGTACTGTAACTGTGGTACTGAGGACCTAAAAGAGGAAGAAACTGAGGCTAACAGAATGTTTTGGCTATTCCTCAGAGCTTAAAGTCTACACACAGATGTTTATAATATCATTCTTCATACTTTTCAATGTTTTTAATTGTCCAATGTGAAATATTTTAAATCTAAGTATTAAAAACATTAATTCCTAAGAAAATACATGCTTAAGGGAGAAAAGTCTTAGATCCTATTTGTTTCTGATGATTGTTTTAGGGTCTCACAATCTATTATAATAATCAGAAACAACCTGACCAAAAATTTGACTATGAATTTGGAGGTGAGGGAATTTAATAATTAAGTAATTGCTGTATTCAAATTTTAACTTTGAGAAATTATGAAATACAAAAGCTTGAAAAGATCAATTAAAATAATAGGAATTCTACATATCAAAGGGACTCTCCAGCTTAAATAACAAAGTGGCCAATCTATAAAAGAGACTACTACTTTTGGAAGTATTTAACAACAAAATGCCCTGATTTTCAAAAAAAAAATTCTGATAACCAGATCCTTTCTTTTTTCCAGTACATGAAAGCCAATTTCAAATTTCCGGAGAGCTAACTAAATAAGCTCTTATCATATAAAGATTTCAAGGTTAGTGAAGATGTGATGATTTATTCTGATGCCCACAGTCAACATTTTAAACAGGATATGACTTGAGAACTACCAAACTCACCCCTGCCATACTATATTCTTTACTCTTCTTAACTCATTCATCTCTTTTTGTTTTCCTAGTTCTCTTCAGTGTGCCCTCCTGCTGATTTACTGTCTGTTTTTTCTTTTCCTTTGTCTCTTTCTGCCTGTGTTCAGCTTTCTCCGACTGTGTCCCAGGACACCTCTGTACCTTCTGCCCTTACCTTTGGTCTTCCCATTCTCCCTTTTGCTATCTCTTCACTCTCTCTTCTCCTCCCTTCTTTAGCCGTAGTACTTATTTGATATAATTATGGAGTCAAAGTTTATAATCTCTGCTTTATCATTTTTAGGCTCTAAGATGACTTTTATTTCTGACTTTAAAAAGTTTCTTAAATTAATTTGTGTTGTGTGGCCCTAAATTGACTTACTCAGTGAGTCAGTGTCACGATAAGGTGCTGCTTACTCACCACAGAATAATGGTTTTTACTAAGGTTTTTAGATCAGAATAGTCATTCCTTGTACAGTATAAACTTAACCTACTGGATTAACTGCCCAAAAAATGGCATTAGAATTCTGGGACATATGCTGCATGTACACTCATGTTTTAAAAATTCAAATTTCTTTAAATAATTTTTTATTAAATGGATGGAATATCTAATTTGATAACATCTTAGAAAAATGTGAATTTAGTGAGTGCCTATGTTGTGACTTGGCCTTGACACTTGTATGGTTTTACCATTAATTCACAGAACCCTCAATATTATAAAGTATAACTAATAGCATTCTACAAATACATGAACTCATTTTCCTACAGAGAGAAAAATGAAGCAGAGAGAATTAACCCATCCAAAATCAGATTGCTGATACTACAGCAGGGATCAGACATCTGAACTCCTGGTTCCCGGAAAATAAATATTAACCTCTGTGCTTCCATCATCTATAATTTCTTTTTTATTTTTTATCATACCAACTTAATTCTCCATAAATACAAATATAACAACTCATTTCTGTTTTAATTTGGAGGACTTTTAGTTTTCTTCTATTGTTTTAAGGTTTAGAACACAATGTTCTACATTGAAAAAAATTAAAATAGAATCCTAAACATAAATAAAGAGAAAACAAGATACTATAGTCCAAAGGCAATTGCTATTACATAATAAAGAAAAGTTAGTTTAAAAGTCAAATAGAAAGCCTCATACTCAAATGTACAACTTGGCTATATTTCACTGGATAGAGAACAGCTATATTAAGGTACTGACAATTTTACCAAACAATTATGTCTCAAGTGTTGTGAATCTCCCTAATGTTACAGAGGTTAATATGTGACATGCCCCAAGACAGTAAGTCACTCTGGCATTTAACCAGTCTTTAGAAGGGACTTGTACTAATTCATTTCCCTTTTAACTGTGATTCTAAGTTGACAACCCTTGGCAAGGCAGTACAGAAGAAGGATGATTAGAAGAGAAACATTCTTAAAATGGATTAAGCAGGGCAGGTACTAGCCTGTCATATGCAGCAATCATAAAGTTGAGGAGGAGGCTGATGGACTGTTCCACACTGATTTGGTGAGTAGAAGGAAGGCGCTTGTTCAGCTGGTAGTAGATGGATGAGATGACGGTCTCGAGGCGAGACACACTGATCTCAGTGGTATGGTCCAGTGTATTAAGGCCATTGTCTCGGAAGGCTTCAATCATGTTCCAGATATCAACAAGATGGACTGGAACACAAAGAAAATAAACTTTGTGTCTATTTTGCCAGCACAAACTCTGTGTTTACTTTGTAACTTTTTCAACAATTCAAAAGTTTTAATTCAGCAGAAAGATATAAGAACTTTACATTTATTTACATTTAATAGAATAGTGAAGGGTGGCAGAATATGTCACCCCAAGATATGCCACTTTGGCATACGGAGTAGTTTGAGCTAAAGACACCTGAAAAACAGAAGATGCCAAGAAGGACACTCTGACCTCCCCTTTTCTTCCCAAAGGCAGGAAATAAAAGTCCCATGTGAAAAATGCCCTCCCTTTTCCAAGAGGAAAGAAACATCCTCATCACCAGAGACAGTGAATTGAGTCTGAGTGAAATCTGCAGATTTCATTATAATAACTCTTTAGTCTCCTGACATATTTTAGTTATTTTTTCACAACTGCCACTCTTTGTTCAACTTAGTACATAAGCACTTAGGCCTACTCACTCCTTTGGGTTTTCATTTTCCTATGGGGGCTCCCATGTACATGTAAAAATCCATATGCTTTTCTCCTGTTAATCTGTCTTATGTCAATTTAATTCTCAGGCTCCGCTGGAGACCCTGAGAGGGTAGAGGTAAAGTTTTGCCTCCCCTTTGTAGCTTCAAAAATACACAATGCAAAATGTAACAGAACCTCAAAGAGACAAATTCACAGGCTTTGTGGGAGATATTAACACACCTCTCTTAGCAAGTGACAGAGCAAACATACAAAAAAAAAAAATACAGTCATAGACAAACTTACAACTAACAAGGCAGGCATAATGGACACTATATGAAGTCCTGCCCCCAGTGATTAGAAAATACGCTTTATTTTCAAGAACACAAAGAACATGTAAAAAAACTGACCTTAAAAAAAAAAAAAAAAAACTGACCTTATCCTGAGTCATAAAACTAATCTCAATAAATTTTAAAGGATTAAAATCATATAAGCCATGCTCTGTGATCAAAATGAAATTAAGTCAGAAATCATTATCAAAAAGAAAACTTTTAAAATAAACTTTATCTTTAGAAATGAAGAAACACACTACTTGGAAACTTCCTTAATCTGATTAAGGATATCTACAAAAAACTGCAGCAAACATATTACTTAATAGTAAAATGTTGAAAGCTATTCCTCTGATATTGGGAATAAGATAAGAAATGCCCACTGTCATCATTCCTATTGTATTTCAAATCCTAACCTATATAAATATGCAGTAATTATCAGTACAAGTATTGGAAATAAATGTAACTCATTATTCAGAAATGACAAAATTATACACATTGAAAATCATAAAGATTCTACATGTATATCACTAAAATTAATATTTGAGTCTAGAATGACAGCTAGATACAAATCAAGATATGAAAGTCACTGTATTTCTAAATATACACCAGGACTCAGGAATAAATCCAATAAAGGATGTGCAACATCTCTACCAAAAAATATATAAATTAACAAAACTTAAAGACCTAAATAAATGGAGGGATATACCAGGTTCACAGAAATGAAATCTCAACACTGGAAATACATCAATTCTCCCCAACTTGATCTACAGATTCAGTGTAGTCCCAACAAAATCCCACAGGGCTATACATTAAAAGGATGAATTTTATTATACGTAAATTACACTTTTAAAAAAAAATGAAGGAAAAAAATCCCAGCACAATTCTTTGTTTTTGTTCATTTTTAGTAGAAATTAACAAGCAAATTCTAAAATCTGTGTGAAAATAAATGTAAAAAAGCCAAGAATGTCTCAGACAATCTTAAAAAGTAAAATAGAACAAAGTACCCAGAACGTACTATAAAGCTCTAACAGTGATTATTGGTACTAGGACAGACAAACAGACCAATGGAACACAAGAGTCCAAAAGCAGATCCTCTCACATATGGACACAGCTATGAACATTCTTGTACATTTCTCCTAATGAATATGAGAAAAAGACTTTTTTAGTAATGAAGAAAAAGGATGGTCTTTTCAATAAACAGTGTAGGGTCAACTGAACATATATATGGAAAAAATTGAAATCTGACTCCTACTTATACTCTGGAGTAAAAAAAAATTCAGGTGGACTGAAGAATCATATGTGACAAAATAAAGCTGCTAGAACAATGCATCTTTTACATTATATTACTAATGCCACTAGCCTGGCTCAGTCCATACATAGACTACTGTGTTCCAAGAATAATTATGGGAAGAAGTATAAAAATGGTAGTTCCTATAGGACAGCGGTTTTCAAACTTTTTGACAACAACATGCAAATATATTTAAATCAACACACACACACACCTCTAGATATATAAAAAACACGTTTCACAAAATACTTTACCACATAAGCTAAGTTCTGACTTTTTTTTCTTTCTCTTTTTTTTTCTCCATTACATGCTTTAAATTCTGGCTACAGCTCACCAAAACAGTTTCAGGAACCATTAACAGGTCACAACCCATAATTTGAAAAAAATGCTTTGGGAAACCAGAGAAGAAACATGACTTCGGTCTAGGATGGTATGGTAAACTCTTTGGAGAGAATTTTAAGCTAGGATTTTTGAGTAGGACTTAAAGTAGTGTAGAAGTATTTAAATATAAAGTGACTTGTCCAAGATTACGTGTTTATAATAAATGACAAACAAAACCTGGAGTAAAACAGGTTTTCCCATTCTAAGGCTAATGTTCTTTCCATTACACAAAACAGTTTTTCATTAATACACACACACACACACATATCTGAGAAAAGTACAATAATTCTAAGTGAGTTCATCTGCACGCAAATTAAGAAAGATTTAATATGCATTTTACAAATATTTTAATTTACTTATTTTATAGCAATTGTGGAAGCAACTGCTTATAGAAAAGGCTGATTTGTGTTATATTAAGTTTAAACAAGAAAGTTAATTTTTATTATACCTTTATCAAAATATTAGTTTTTCTTTCCCTCCAGAAGCTGATAAACTGTATTAATTTTACATAACACTTTTTATTAAAAACAGTGACAAGGGGCTTCCCTGGTGGCGCAGTGGTTGAGAATCTGCCTGCCAATGCAGGGGACACGGGTTCGAGCCCTGGTCTGGGAAGATCCCACATGCCACGGAGCAACTGGGCCCGTGAGCCACAATTACTGAGCCTGCGCGTCTGGAGCCTGTGCTCCGCAACAAGAGAGGCCGCGATGGTGAGAGGCCCGCGCACCGCGATGAAGAGTGGTCCCCACTTGCCGCAACTAGAGAAAGCCCTCGCACAGAAACGAAGACTCAACACAGTCATAAATAAATAAATAAATAAATAAATAAATAAATAAAAGAACGTGAATTTCTAAAAACAAAACAGTGACAAGGAGAAATCAATTCTCCCATTTAAAGAATTAATTAATCTTGGGACTTCCCTGGTGGCGCAGTGGTTAAGAATCCGCCTGCCAATGCAGGGGACAGGGGTTCAAGCCCTGGTCCGGGAAGATCCCACATGCTGCGGAGCAACTAAGCCCATGTGCCACAACTACTGAGCCTGCACTCTAGAGTTCGTGAGCTACAACTACTGAGCCCGCATGCCACAACTAGTAAAGCCCACGCGCCTAGAGTCCATGCTCCACAACAAGAGAGGCCACCGCAATGAGAAGCCCGCACACCGCAAGGAAGAGTAGCCCCCGCTCACCGCAACTACAGAAAGCCCGCGCACAGCAACAAAGACCCAACACAGCCATAAATAAGTAAATAAATAAATAAACAATATTTTAAAAAATAAAGAATTAATTAATCTCAAAACTAGTTACCTTATTGAGTTTCTTAAATATTTTGAGGGACACCCAGAATAAATTAACAAGCTCTTTCCATTACAAAGCTTATATTCTGATAAACACTTAAGACAAAATAATTCAATTAACATTACAATATGACTAAAACACATTAAAATCTTCTATATTATCAAGAGCTCTAGCCAGTCATCATAGAAATGAGTAGAAATGACTTACGGTTGCATCGTTTTTGTACAAATCGCAATTTGCAAGCTGTTCTGTAAGTTGATAGTCGTATGACATCAAAATTCTGAGCACCTGAAAAGGGGCAAATAAAAAATCTTCAACTAGAGTTACCATTTAATTTCCACATGCTGGGGAAGTGACTCTATTCCATTGTGTTGGCACAGTCTATACATAACATATCAACGAGGCCCTCTTTGGATAAAACACAAAGTGGGGAAGAAGGGTTAAAAATGCTTTCTGCGTGCCCACTCCATGCCAAGCACGATGCCAGCAGTTATGCCTATATCATCCTGTCTGCTAGCCTAAGAAAACTCTGAGGGGAGGACCACTCATGACTTGAGTGAATGAACTACGTATTCCACAAAATGAAGATAAGTGGTATAGTAGGGAAGGCCCTAGCCTAGAGTCAAGAAAGCTAAATTCCAGCCCCAGTCTGACCACCAACCATAGGCCATGACCGTAGCCATGTTACATCCCTTCTTCTCAGCCTCAGTGTCCTCATCTATAAAATGAGGGAACTGGACCAGCTGATCTCTAAGTTCCCCTTCCAGGTCTGTGGCAGCCTGTGTTTTTCAAAATAGGGACACAACAGTATTTCCAGACTAGTATTTTTTTTTTTTTAATTTATTTATCTCTGGCTGCGTTGGGTCTTCGTTTCTGTGCGAGGGCTTTCTCCAGTTGCGGCGAGCGGGGGCCACTCTTCATCACGGTGCGCAGGCCTCTCACTATCGCGGCCTCTCTTGCTGCAGAGCACGGGCTCCAGACGCGCAGGCTCAGTAATTGTGGCTCACGGGCCCAGCTGCTCCGCGGCATGTCGGATCTTCCCGGACCAGAGCTCAAACCCGCGTCCCCTGCATTGGCAGGCAGACTCTCAACCACTGCACCACCAGGGAAGCCCCCAGACCAGTATTTTTATGTGCCTCTAGTATGCTGCCCCTCCCCATCAAGAACTAAAGATTATTTCCCTCCACTTGCACCTGAGGACACTGTGACTGCCTCAATGAATAGAGTGTGGCAGAGGAACACTGCCTGACTTCTGAAGATGGGCGATAAAATGTGGGACAGCTTGTCTGTGCTCTCACTCTCTCAGGATGCTTGCCCTAGGAACCTGGACACCATTGTTGTGAAGAAACCCTAACTAGCTGATACGAAGAAACCACACAGAGACACTGATACCCAGAGAAACTGAGTCTATTAGCTGAAAGTCAGTAGCAATTACCAAACATGTAAGTGAGCAAGGCAACAAATGATCCAGCCCTGAGTCTCTGAGTCTTCCAACGGAGGCCTGAGACATCATGCAGCGAAGTCAAGACATCAGCACTGGATGCTGTTCTAATTTTAGACCCAAAAAAGGTATAAACAAAATAAATGACTGTTTGGGGATAAGTAATACATAGCCATAGTAACTAGAACAAAGCCTAAATTAGATGAATCTATAAATCAAACTTTGTTTTCATTTCAAAATTTGCTGTAAGTCTCCTTGAATTTTAAGGCCACTTCAGGGAACTCTGGCCTCCAGTGTGCTTTTTTTTATTTCACCTATGCTGCCTTTGTAAGATCTGGCAGCAACTTTTGACTCAATAAAGGGAAAGTGAACCAGCACAAATTATCTTCTACCAATACTTACAGTCAGCTCTCATTTCTGCTCATAGAAGAAAAAAAAAGGAAGGATTTTTCCAGGTTTTTGGTGAAAGTAATATTTATTGACCAAAAAGTGAAGCAAAGATTTCTCTTAATCTCACTTCAATCAATCCTTACCTTGATGTCACGATTAAAATTATTTCCTCCATCACCTGGTTCTCACAAAATTTCTACCCTTCTATACATACACGTGATAGTCCTATTTTCTTTTTTTTAATATAACAGGTTTTTTGACATATAATTCACCCATTAAAGTATTCAACTTAGTTGTGCAACCATCACCACAGTCAGTTTTTAGAACATTTTCATTATCTCAAAAAAGAAACATCTTCCCCCTATGAGTCACTTTGCCCATTTTTTAACTGAGTTGTCTTTCATTATTGAGTTATAAGTACTTTATATGTTGTAGATACAAGTCCCTTATGAAATATATGATTTGCAAATTTTTTTTCCCATTCTCTGAGTAGTCATTTCACTTTCTTGATCGTATCTAAATGGGGCACAAAAGTTTTTAATTTTGATAAATCCAATATATCTATTTGCTATTTTGTCACTTGTGCTTTTGGTGTCATACCTGAGAAGGCTTTGCCTAATCTAAGTTCATGAAGATTTGTACCTATGTGTTCTTCTAAAAGTTTTACAGTTTTAGATCTTACATTTAGGGCTATGATATATTTTTAGTTAATTTATTATGCAGTATGAAGCAGAGGTTCAAATTCATTCTTTTGCATATGGATACCCACTTGTCCCAGAACCATTTGTTCAAAATACTATTCTTTCTTCATTAAATGGTCTTGGTATCCTTGCGAAAAATCAAGTGACCACAGATGTATGGGTTTAATTTTGAACTTTCAATTCTATCCCACTGATTATACGTCTATTCTTATGCCAGTACCACACAATCTGGATTACTGTGGCTTTGTAGTTCTCAAATTCGGAAGTGTGAGTCTTCCAACTTTGTTCTCTTTTGAGACTGTTTTGGCTACTCTGGGTCGAATTTCCATATGAATTTTAGGATCAGCCCATCCATTTCTTCAAAAAAGCCAGTTTTTTTACGAGGACTGCAATGAGTTTGTGGATCAATTTAGGGGATACTGCCATCTTAATGATAAATCTTCTGATCCTTTAATACAGGATATCTTTCCATTTATTTAGTCTTCCTTAATTTCTTTCAACAGTGTTTTGTAGTTTTCAGAGTATAAGTTTTACACTTGTTTTGTTAAATTTATTCAGTCTGATTTTCTTTTACTCATTTAGTTTCATATTACTATCTCAGCCTAAATATTTTAAATTTGAACCATTAAATATTAATTATTCAAAACCAAACCAATAATTTTAAGAAAGAATGCCAACACATGTCCAAGAGCATTTAATAAATAACCCGTCATTAAATCACGGCAGGTAATTTTAATGTCTAGACATTTATTTCTATGAAATATTTTTACGAGAAACACTGATAAAACGAATATTAACAGCTAGGAAAGGAAAGTTCCACCCCCATCTGATCAAACAGAAAAATTACTAATCTGATCGATCAGACTTGTGCAGGGTATTTATTAGGCCATGCTTGCTAGTGGAAAAGTAACTATAGAAAAAAGATAGTGCACCTGGTATAACTCACTGTTTTCAGACTCCTTCTCCAGTGCAGAGTCAGATGTGTCACCACAAAAGATGAAATAGAGCAGATATCACACAAGTCCAAAGCTAACTAGTTTAGGAAAATAGGAAACTCCAAATGCTTCAGACCAGTTTGCCAGAAATCTCTACACTGAAGTTTCAGGAACTAGTCAAGAATCAAGTATCACTCTGCTTTCCTTTGCCAGTCTGATCCTTGTGAAAATACATCACTCTAGGGGCTTCCCTGGTGGCGCAGTGGTTGAGAGTCTGCCTGCTAGTGCAGGGGACACGGGTTCGAGCCCTGGTCTGGGAAGATCCCACGTGCCGCGGAGCGGCTGGGCCCGTGAGCCACAATTGCTGAGCCTGCGCGTCTGGAGCCTGTGCCCCGCGACGGGAGGGGCCGCGATAGAGAAAGGCCCGCGCACCGCGATGAAGAGCGGTCCCCGCACCGCGATGAAGAGTGGCCCCCGCTTGCCGCAACTGGAGAAAGCCCTCGCACGAACCGAAGACCCAACACAGCCAAAAATAAATAAATAAATAAATAAATAAATAAGAAAATCCTTTAAAAGAAAATACATCACTCTAAATGTATTGAGGAAAATGTAGAGAGAGCAGTGGGATGTTACAGGATTCAGAAATTCTAAGAAGTCCTGGCCAGAGCATCATTTCTTAAAAATCTAATAGCAGTCCAAATCCAAAAATAATTTCTAAAAGTTAAGATATAATCAATAACCTTAGAACTTCATTAAAATCTTATTGTACCAATATTCAACCAAACTTCCCATATGTTTCCCTTCTTCGGGAGCAGTCATCTTCCCTGATTTACATAAGGAGAATCCTCATACAGTGCCTAAGAATAGCCTTCACTTTTTTAATACTTCCCCTGTGTAAGTGTCACATTAATTTCCTGATCAGAAAATATGGTAGTTTGGCAAATACAAAATAGAAAAGCCCCCAGTGAAGAAACTGAAATGACTGGAATATCACTTTGGGAATTCTGAACTAGAAATGCTTACTCTTCATTATCATTCATTTCAAGAATATTTCACTAAAAGTAATACAATAAAATGTCATTTTTATACTAATATCAGACAATGTTTCAAGCCCATCCAGAAATTACAGAGGTTTTCCCTGGTGGTGCAGGGGTTAAGAATCCGCCCGCCAATGCAGGGGACACAGGTTCGAGCCCTGGTCTGGGAAGATCCCACATGCGGCAGAGCAACAAAGCCCGCGTACCACAACTACTGAAGCCCACGCACCTAGAGCCCATGCTCCGCAACAAGAGAAGCCACTGCAATCAGAAGCCCATGCACCGCAACAAAGAATAGCCCATGCTCACGGCAACTACAGAAAGCCTGCATGCAGCAACGAAGACCCAACGCAACCAAAAATTAATTAATTAATTATTTAAATTTTAAAAAAGAAAAGAAATGATACAGAGAGCCCTAACTAAATATCCAGGCAGAACTCTGGCCCCAGTAAGAAAGCCCAGTGAAATTTGTGAACAGACAGGGAACCAATGGGACACTGGGTACCCAAGAGGTACAGAAGAAAGATAGGGAAAGGATAAGAAAGGATTAAGCCTTCTTTGCACTTTATGGCTCTCTTTATTCATGAGAATGGGATATGAATGTTCTATAGTATAACCAAATCCCAAGGAAAGCAAAGAGTCATATGGAAGGGTTTTATTGTATCTGTTTGTATCAGAAGCTTATATCAAAATCTCCAGGGGAGGAAGCTGGAATCTTCATTCTTAACAAATGCCCCTAAGGAGTCTTATAATCAAGCTAGTTTTGGGAAACACAGGACTACCCAACTCAACTTAAAGGTCTAGCTCATGCACCTCTCACATTTTACCTCACACTCAACTCTAATCAGTCTGGACTACCTATAATTACCCAAACATACCAGGTCCTGTCACCTCTGGGCCTTTGTAAGTGATAGTGCCCCAGCCCTTCCTTCTCCACATTATTGGGCTGACTCAGCCAAGACATCACTTCCTCCCAGATTCCTTCCTGGACCCCCCTTGCTTCCCCCATCATGGCTCCTACTGTGCTATCATCCCTTGTTCCCACTTCCAGGAAAACAAGATCCATGAAGGCAGAGACCATTTTACTGTTGTATTATTCATTACTATATGTCCCAAAGTAGGACATAATAAAACTAGCACCTAAATATTTATTGAATGAATAAATAACTGAAAACTGGGAAGTTCTGGGTTGTCTGGTATAAAAAAGGCTTTTTCCCAAAAATATACAAAGTAATGTCAAAAGGTTATACAACTGCAGACACTAGCAAGGAAAGGCTGATGGAGGGAGATGATAAAAGTCGTGGGGAAGCCAACTCCTTTTCCTGTGTAAACGTGCTGATGCTTTTAACTTTCTTCAGGTAGGGCAGAGCACTCCAAACTGTGTTCCAGGAAGCCATAGGACTTGATGGAGGTGCTCAGCAGACTAATGAGAGGTATAAGGAAGTAAATGTACTTTGTTGAAAAATGAATCTAACTGGGGAGATGAGGAGGAAGGTAGGAGAAAGGGGAGAAGGGATTATAAATCTAATAAATGTAAGTACAGTAACATTTCTGAATTGTCCAAAAACTTTCACAAGCACTTCTAATTAGG
The DNA here is from genome assembly GCF_949987535.1 of Balaenoptera acutorostrata. Classification (NCBI taxonomy): domain Eukaryota; kingdom Metazoa; phylum Chordata; class Mammalia; order Artiodactyla; family Balaenopteridae; genus Balaenoptera; species Balaenoptera acutorostrata. Next base: position 74,189,968 of record NC_080075.1, on the reverse strand, counting down.
AAAAAAAATTTTTTTCAAAAAAAATATTAGTCTGAATAAGCAACAAATATGAACACGAATGACTTCCTCATTTTTTTCTTGGCAGTACAATTAAAAACCCTAGGGACCAAAGATGAAGCCAGAGGTCCCAGCAGAGAGGAAGGTACAAATAAAACCAAGATCACTGAAGGGTGACTCTCTCAGTGGGTGAACTAGGAAAAAAAGTTTAAAAATCCCACAGAAGGAAATGGCTGTGACACATACCTGGCTCCACCAAGATCTGGATTTAAATTTTTGTAAATAATGGCAAACAAAGAAAGTGATAACCAAATAGGTTGGATAAACAAAAATGGATTACACAAGATAAAAATAAAGTCTAATTTGTGGAGTTCAAAAGATAATACAAAAAAGAGCATATATTTCATAAAGGAGGTACTCTAACACATTCTAATAATATTCTTGTATTACTTTGAACAAAGTTATAAATATTGATATGATTTGGGCTTCATTTTAATTGATGTTAAAATTTCTGGAATAACCACAAAAAGAACAGAAAAAGAACATACAACTCACAACTAAGTAGAGGGAAAAAGTAGAATGGAGGGAAGCGCAATTCATCTAAGAGAAGTCAAGGAAGGAGGGAAAAAAAACAGAGAAAGGACAAAACTGAAGCACAAAATAAAATGGAAGAAAAATGAAACATATCAGTATTCATAAAAAAGGTTGAACAGAATAAAGTCTTCAGTGAAAAAGCCAAAATTGTCACAATGGTTGTTTTGGTTTTTTAAAAAATAATCTAACTTATGCTGCTTACAAGAGATACATATATAACATAAGGATACAGGGAAAAAAATTAAAGAATAAATGGATATATACTGAAAAATCTACAAACAACAAATGCTGGAGAGGGTGTGGAGAAAAGGGAACCCTCTTGCACTGTTCGTGGGAATGTAAATTGAAACAGCCACTATGGAGAACACTATGGAGGTTCCTCTAAAAACTAAAAATAGAACTACCATACAACCCAGCAATCCCACTACTGGGCATATAACCTGAGGAAACCATAATTCAAAAAGAGTCATATACCACAATGTTCATTGCAGCTCTATTTACAATAGCCAGGATATGGAAGCAACCTAAGTGTCCATCAACAGATGAATGGATAAAGAAGATGTGGCACATATATACAATGGAATATTATTCAGCCATAAAAACAAACGAAATTGAGTTATTTGTAGTGAGGTGGATGGACCTAGAGACTGTCATACAGACTGAAGTAAGTCAGAAAAAGAAAAACAAATACCATATGCTAACACATATATATGGAATCTAAAAAAAAAAAAAAAATGGTTCTGAAGAACGTAGGGGCAGTAAAGGGATAAAGATGCAGACATAGAAAATGGACACGGGGAGGGGGAAGGGTAAGCTGGGACGAAGTGAGAGAGTGGCATGGACATATGTACACTACCAAATGTAAAATCAATAGCTACTGGGAAGCAGCCGCATAGCACAGGGAGATCAGCTCGGTGTTTTGTGTCCACCGAGAGGGTTGGGATAGGGAGGGTGGGAGGGAGACGGAAGAGGGAGGAGATATGGGTATGTATGTACATGTATAGCTGATTCACTTTGTTATACAGCAGAAACTAACACACCATTGTAAAGCAATTATACTACAATAAAGATGTTAAAAGAATAAAAAATAAATTAAAAATAAAAAAGATATATACTGTTCTAGGCATGCTAACCAAAAGAAAGCTGGTATAGATATATGAATATACAACAAAACAAACTTTGAAGCAAAAAAGCATTACTAGAAAAAAAAAGTTTACCTATATAATAATAAAAGATTCAATTTCCCAGGTAGACAGAACATTTTACTATATATGCATCTAAGGACAAAAGCTTCAAAACACTGACAGAACTACAGGGGGGAAATTTTAAATCCATGTTCAAAGCAGAGATTTTTAACATCTTCCAGTAATTAAGATCAAGCAGTCAAATCAGTAAGGACAAAAAGATTTTAATAAAACATAACGAGCTTGATCTAGATAATACAGAAATCATACACATTATTTTCAAGCACTCATGGAATATTTAGAAAAACATATAACATAAATATCAACAAATACAAAAATTCTAGAACATCCCTCACTCCCTGACCCATAATCCCATTAAGCTAAACATCTTTATTATTAAAACAGACATTCATCTACGAATTTAAAAGGATACTTCTCATTAATCTACAACAGAAATTAGAAAACACAGAGATCTGATAATGAATATAGTATATATCAGAACACATGTAATACAAATCTAGAAAATCACAGAAAAGTATATTCTTCAATGCTTACATAAGAAAAAAGTCTGAAAATAAATGGCCTACGTTAGAAAAAGAAAAATAGAACTGCCTAAAGTAGAAAGAAGAAAATAATAAACCACGTAATAGCATGAAATAATGACACAGAAAACAAAGATACATAGAGAGGACCAATAAAGCCAAAGTTCCTTGAGAAGACCAATAAAAGTGGCAAAATTCTGGAAAAGGAAAAATTCTGGAATCTCTGAGCATGGAGGCCTGGCATCAAGTATTTTGTAGACTCATCTAGAAAGTTTTTACTTTAGCACCAGAGTTGAGAGATTATCACCTTTCCTTTTTCTTAGTAATGCTACATCATGTAAAAATCGTAAACTATCAAATTATTTGTAGGTAATTTATTCCACTCCTCCTTTAATAAATATTTATTGAATTGCTGGGGCTACCATGATAAATACATGTGATTCTTACTTTCATGGTGCTTAGAGTCCAGAAGATAAAATATTAAGCAAAGAAAGAACAAACTAATTTCATCACTGTTCAAAATAGGAAGTTAAAAGATACTGTCTAAAAATAGAAAGGCTTAAGAATACTACTGAAAGGCACAACGATAAAGGTAACACAAGATAAAAAACACAACCTATCTAAACTATTAAATTACTATGACCTCTTTCATGCTACAACAGCGGAGTTGAGTAGCTATGACAGAGAACTCATCATATGGCCTGCAAATCCTAAAATATTTACTTTCTGGCTCTTTAAGAAACAGACTGCTGGCCCCAGAACTATGTATGTTAAGAGAGTAAAGGAGAAATATATTATATGTCACTGTATCATCTCAAGAGAAGCAGAAAACAACTGATAAAATTCTATACTCATTCATGATTTAAAGAAAATAACAGTAATAACTCTTGGTAAATTAGGACAGAAAAGTAGATCCTTCACCTGATGAAGGGTACAAAACCTACAGCAAATATCATTTTAATAGTGAAATATTACATCCATTCCCATTCAAGTCAAAAACAAGACAAGAATGCCTGCTATCCTCCCAACTCTTAAATATAATATCTGAGGTCCTAACCAGTACAGTAGGTCATGAAAAAGAGGTATAAGGATTGCAAAAATAAGAGTCAAAATGGTCTTTCTTTAAAAACAATGCAGTTCCATAGAATGTACACCACCAAGAATGAACGCTAATGTAAACCATAGACTTTGAGTGATTAGGATGTGTCAATGTAGGTCCATCAGTTGTAATGGATGTGCGACTCTGGTGTGGATGTTAATAGTGGGGGAGACCATGCATGTGTCAGGGCAGGGGGGTATGTATGAGATAGCTCTGTTCCTTCCTCTTTAATTTGGCTATGAACCTAAAACTGCTCTAAAAAAATAAAGTCTTTTTAAAAACTGAGGTACATGTAGTTACCTACCTAAGCAGAAGTCTAAACTAACCATTAAGACTAATGAAAGAGTGGAGAAAGATCATTGGATTCAAAACTGACATACTAAAATCAACCCAACACCTACATGATAGGGCCAAGTCATAAGGCTGGCAAATGGTGATTTCTGCAACCTCAGAAAGTAATTATAACGGAGATTTGGGGTGATGTTGGAAATGAGAGTGGGGCTTCCCATAGCAGGTACCATTGCCACCAATGCAATTCCTCCTGTGAAGAAACAGAGGAGGCTCAAGAAGCCATACCCACCAAACATCTCCCAGACTGTTCATATCCTTGAGTCTGTTACAGAGAATGGTAATTTATATGAAGTTTGTGTGTCAGTGATAACATTCACTAATCAGTAAACCCAATTCTTTGCAGAATACCCAATTTCTACTTCAAATATCTACCCCAGTCATGCTTTCTCACATGCTCATGTGAGTGCACCCCAGGTAATTCTTAGTATGAGGAATTATTATTTATTTGGTTTCCATTTTTGTCGGTTTCCCTTTTAAAATGTAAGTGGTATGAGTGAAGTCAGGGACTGTGTTTTGTTCTCCCCTATAACCCTAGCACCTAGAATGGTGCCTGGAATGTAACAGATTCTCAGTAAATGTGTTAAAAATTAAATGAAAAGATGGCCCTTTTGCTGAGTCTGGAAGGGTAGGCAGGAACAACAAGCCAGATGAAGGTGAAGGCAACCCCATAAGCAACAGCACAGGGACATGGCAAACACTATTTTGGGGAAAGCTAGTTCAGAATTGCTGGGAAATGACACACAAGGCATGTGATGGAAACTGGGAACCAAGAAAGAGTCCAGAAGGGCCTCATCTGGCACGCTGAGGAGCTTGGGCTTTCTCAGGACCGTGATGACAAGCCCTGAAGGGATTTAAGAAGGAAGTAACCTAGAATAAATCTGGGTTCAATCTGGCAGCATCAAAGATCACCGATTTGAGAGTGTCAAGACTGAAGGAAAGGATCAGAAACCAACTAGTTTAGAAAAGTAACAAGGATAAAAATATTAATAATAAACACAGCTAACCACATTAAATACCTACTTTTCTGGGAAAGGAATGTGCTAAGTGCTTTAGTCACATTATCTCATTTAATCTTCATGATAATTCTATAAAGTAGGTACAATTCCCATTTTATGGATGAAGAAACTGTAGCACAGAGAGAGAAGGTAACTTGCCCAAGGTTATACAGCCAGGAAGTGAGGGAGCCTAGATCCAAACCCAGGCAGTCTGACCGCACAGCCTGGATTCAACACCATCATGGTATGAGGAACAGACAGATTCAAGACTCACTTTTGAGGGAACACTCAGCTGCACTCTGCCACTTCCTAGGAGGTGAAAGGTGAGGTGGAGAGAAGTGACTCCAAGGTGTCTGGCTTAGGTGACTAGCAGTTAGAGACTCAGAGCTACAAAAGTCCTTAAAGGTCACCCAGACTGACTGCCTAACCAATGCCAAAAATTTCTTTGCCTCCTTTATCAAACAGTTATCTAGGCTATGCCTGGCAGGACAACGTAGGTCTGAGTCGAGTCAAACTCTGCCTCCCGTTACTAAGACTCTAAAGACTTAAAATAGCTTGATAGTTGGAAGGGTCCTCTGAGACTCGATCTGCTGATTTTCACTCTGTGGTAGGTAGAATTCTAGATTCTGCAACTACCTCAGGGGCCATCTCAAGCTGACTCCTACTTCCCCCGCCTGGCTTCAGCCAAGCAGAACGAATTTTATGACACTCATGTTGAAGGTCCTTGTAAGGAGCACAGTGCTTTTAAAAGGTTTCACAATCATTGGTACAGACTAATAACCTTATTTCCTGGCTAAGGAATTTGAGGTCCACCAAGTGTGAACACACTGGTCAAGGTCACTTGGTCAAGGTCACACAGACAAGTAATCGCAAAACAAAACAATCCTTCAAATACTGGGAACTGCCCTACTCTTCCTGGCCATCTTTTTCTTTATTTGAGTTTCATATAAGAAACATATAAGAATATAGGAATATATGAGAATAAATAAGAATACATCAATATAAGAATTTTTTAACAGAAGATTTCAAAGGGTATACAGTAAAGTAATATACCAAAGTACACATTCCTGCTTTTACTTTCTCCTACAGCTCTAAGTGTTTCCTAACACTTAGTCCTCACTACCTTAGAATCTTTATCTAGTGTAAGGTAATTTATACAATATAATGTATTAATTATTTATCACCACCTGCAATCTCATGGTAACAATGGAGTTACAGCAAGAAGTCTAAATTGACTGGCATGCCTTAAACTCACAGATATTTTAGGTAACATTTCTGCCTTTTTATTTATGACCTTGAAGAAAGCAATTCAAGTCAATTCAATTAAAATATATGCTCTGGCTTGGTGTCCTCCAACTGCACGATTCTTTAACTCTCATTCTTCCCTTTCTAAAGCTTATAACATAAAACTTCTGATTAATGCTATGACTTGATCAGGGAAAAAAAAAAAAAACATTCCCACACATACAAACAGAATTACAGAAGCACTCAAGACTCACGCATTTCTATGAACAGCTGCCTCTTCTCTGCCATGGTCTTCCGCTTGTTCCCACTTTCCTCAATCATCCTAGAGACAAAGAAGGATACAATAAACCAATGTGTAATTTGACAATTCCACCAAGTGCTTATCAGTCTGTTGTGAAGAGGTACAGGAAACCAAGCTGTGTATGCACACATTAAAAGGATATCAGTAAAAATAAAGTAGAAGCCCGATACAGAAAAAAACAAACTGTTGTGCCTTTATTTGATAGCTTCTAAAATATTATAAAGTCAATACTTAAATGAGCTCATACACTTGCTTCCTGTGCTGAAAATATGGGGCCATGTCTTATTTCTAACTTTATTTTCTCTGCAGAGTCCTGGATTAGTTGAGACATTTTCCCCATATTCCTACTGCTTTACATAGATAAATATGTTACTAAAGATAATTTAGATAATAATTATAATGAAAAGCTATAATAAAGAATATCAGGATAATTAGCTTATACATAAAAGGTATAAAGAGAATCTTTTATTTTTATACTAAAAAGTATTAAACAAAAAAGGTATTCATCCACAAACTCAAAGAACTCCTAAATGTAAGTTTTTAATCGCATGACTTTGGCTATGCCAGTCACTTTGTTTAAGAAAAAACTCTTTCCATGCATTATCTCATTTAATCCTCCCAACAACTCTGGGTGCTGGCATTATTATTATTATTATCCCCATTTTACAGATTAGGAAACAGATGCCTAGAAAAGAACACTAACTTGCTCAAGGACACACAACTCAGAAGCAGTAGAGTAGAATCCCAACCCTTTCATTAAACTTCTTTCATAATTTTTGCCTCTAGATGCATATTTTCAAATCTCTATGCTTAAAAAGCTAGAACACAATAGCCCATTGCATGGACCCTACTTATGCAAAATCTGTGACATCTCAGCCAAACTTCACCTTTCTCTATGAAGAAAAAACTATCTAGACAAATAGCATAAGCAAAATATCCCTAAGAAGATTAAACTGCTGTAAATCATGGAGTGATTTACATAACATTCTCAAATATGTTAGAATCACGAATTAAATGGTGACTACACAAATTACATATCTATTAAAGCAAACTGCCTGCTGAAAGTTTAGTTATAAATATATCCTAAAGAAAATTTAAAATGTAAATATATTCTTTAACATTCTGCAATTAATATTTTGATCATTAAAACTATCCCTTTCCTAGATCACTGAAATGTTACCAAATAGGCTTCAACGTACATGATGGTTACCTAACAATTTGCCCCCAAGAGGAAACAGTTTTAAACAGAAAGAAAATTAAGACAAAAAAAAAAGCAACCAGAAACAGCAAACATCTAATGAAATCTAGGTCCTAGAGAAAAAAACAAGAGTTGGTACCAGGAGCCTATAATTACAAAGAAACGAAGATATTCAAAAACCTCCTCCCTGTCCCCAAACTTGGTCTCCCACTGGGTAATACAAATTTTAAATGCTAAACACAGATTAAAACAGAGAATCATAATGTCCTTTATAATATATATCATTTATTATATACTTCTTCTACTTTTGCTATTTCTTTAAATCACTTTTTCTCAAGGTAGAATTATGAATTCCTGGAGATCCCTAAGTTCTTCATGACAGTTTTCTAAACTTTGCCTTTATTTCCAGATTAATCTTGAAAAAAATTAATATAAACATATTTTAGATCATCTGGATGACCACGAAACTACAAGTACTGCCGATGCCACTTCAGAGCCCACATCTGCATGTGTGATTACTGTGGCATTGGGAGCAAGAGAACACGTAAAGCAGGCGTTAGCAAGCTAGAGAAACTATAGTACCTGGACCAGATCTGACCTGCCACCTGTTTTTGCAAATAAAGTTTTACTGGAACACAGCCACACCTATTCATTTATGTATTGTCTAAGGATGCTCTCATGCTACAATGGCAGAGTCGAGTGTTTTCAACAGAGAGCATCTGGCATGTAACGTCTAAAATAATTACCATCTGGTCCTTTAAGTAAAAGCATGCCAACCCAACCTAAAGCAATAGTAATTGATATTGCATTACTACACGTCTGGCTTTCCCATGGTGCCTGATAAGAAATCCTTTATTGGCTACTTTCTCTTCTCTGTCTTACTTCTCCACTCTTCTACCAGTATCTCCTAGGATCTAAAAAAAAAATTTGTTTTTTTAATTTGCACTTGAGTCCTTATAGAGCTTTTGCTTCTAGGGTAACCCAAAATAAGACAGATCTGATCCTGTAAAACAGACCTTCAAGATGAATTCTGTAAGTGGATCACTCGCCAACAGATGACAAGGATCCCAGTGCTGGTAGTAAGTAGCTTGGTGAGAACCCTTGGTGTGCTGCTGCATGGATAGTACTAAGACTCATGATGTGGTGGAGCTAGTAAGGGACACAGGTAGAAGAAGATGATTGGCTTATGCAATAGCTTTAGCATTTGAGAGAGATAGGAGAACTGGGAATTTTAAAGACAATTAAATGGTTGAGCTTTTGTTAAGTAGGACGGATGCACAGAAGAAAGAAAATGTCAAGGCTTAAATCAGCCAAGTACCAACTCAGAGCATGTTATGAGAGCCAGAGACCTCCATGGCAGCACTTTTTAAGGAGCCCTCAGCTCCCACAACTTGAGAGCAGATTGTGCTAAAAATCAGGCTCAAATTCTGTTTATGAAAGTAGGCAGCTTAACAAAGAAGACTGAATTCATAGTCCAGCCAAGATTCCCCTGAACCCTATAGGCCTGAAGAAGTGGCTGGCTCTCTGCTCTTGCTACAAAGGCAGTCCCCTCTGCCTAAAGACTATGCAAAGTTCTCATCTGAGATGCATGCCTCAGAAGATGCTGACCCTCCTCAGGATCTGTTCCTACCTCCCTCACTGCTTCTACGCTAATAACTAGGGTCAAGTCTTGCATCATCAGAAAGGGAAGGTACTGTCCCTGCTTTGGATGGAAAAAGGCTGATTCATCAAAACAGCTGCTGGACCTGACGATATGCACTAACAGGAACTGGAAGAACATACCTGGGAATGGACCTTGAGAGTGCTGAACTTGAGCCAAGTGTAAAGTAAGACAAAGTTTGTTGACATGGCGGTACTCATCCCATGACCCAGGATTTAATGTTCTGAAAAGGACATCTGGCGCCAGTCCTAATATGCCACTAGACTGGCTCATTTAAGCTGGGCATGCGGGTTTTGGTGGCCTAGAGAAAATGAACTGGAGATGCTGGAACTGCAGAGCAGGTATTAAGGAAACAGTGAATAGGGTGCTCCCCTTCCCCATATCTCCTGGCCTTTACTGAATCCTTCCATACTGACTGACAGCATCTGCATTTTCTGTTTGTTTGTTTAAACAGAGAAACCAGGCTTGCTCTGACCTCTGAAGTCCATTTTGTTCCTTGCATGACAGGCCTGAAATGCTATAAATTTACCACTCCCTAGAAACAGTCTTAACCAATGATTGATTTAGTTGGTATATACTCTACCTACCTTGCCCCCTTAAAGAGTATAAATCTGAGGACATGTTTTACACAGGCTCTTAGAGTTCCCCAGTGGGAATAAGCTTCTGTCACCCACAGTGGTAACTTGCTTGATAACAAAACCTTTATCTGCTAACTTCCCTTCCCTATCTCACCTCCCGGTCCCCTGCTGATATTTGCAGGGACAACCTCCAAAACAAAATACTTGCACGCAAATCCTTGTCTAAGAGTCAGCTTCTGGTAGAACTCAAACTAAAATATTAAGTCTTTTCATTTCAACCAAGCTTATAGTTCAGATTTCATAAAACCCAAATGTATGGAGTACACATAAATTAAGGTTACTATAAATGATTTCCCCAGGCCTTAGCATGACTCCATCCCAGTGCTCCATGGATACTAATACCTCCATCTTTGTAATTATGATTTTAACAGTCCACACTCAACAAAGATCTAACCCTACTACCACACCTGATTACATGTCCTTGTCTTCCTGATAATAACTTTAAAGATCAACAGTTACATGAATGTAAACACATCTCTCTTCTTCCTTCCACTTGGACTCCTGGCACTTTGACTTTTCTGAGCCTCGTAATCTAGAAGTAACCAACACCTCCTTATCATTCACTTCACATACTAACTCTGATTTCAAATACTGCCATTTCCTTCCTCATAATCACTCTCACATCCACCCTTTTTTCCCATTTCAACTGCCAAAAATCTTTGTCCACATGAATGCACAAATAAAATTCTCTGACTCCGTGATCTCAGGACTCTGCAACCCCTTCTTCCTGTGGTTCATCCTGTGAAATCCACTAGGTACATTTATTTAAATGTGTTTGATCTTCACAGGATCCTAATCACCCTACTTAGGAGTTTCATTCCACCCAATTAAAAAAAATCAGAACACAAAGTGAAATAAGCCAGACAGAGAAAAGACAAATACTATGTAATCGCACTCATATGTGGAATCTAATAATACCAAAAAAAAGTCAAATTCATCGTAGAAGCAGAGTAGACTGGTAGCTGCCAGGGGCTGGGGGTGGGAGAAACGGGAAAATACAAAGCATACAAACTTTCAGTTACAAGATGAATAAATCCTGGGCATCAAATCCACAGCATGGTGACTATAGTTGATAATACTCTACTGTATATTTGAAATTTGCTAAGAGAGTAGATCTTAAACCACCACCACCACACACAAAAAAGAATGAGCTAATTAACTTAATTGCACTAATCACTGCACAATGTATACATTTATCAAATTATGTTGTACACTTTAAACATATACAATTTTGTTTGTCATTATAGCTCAAAAAAGCTGGGGGAAAACTTTAACAATATATTTGAACACCTTTCCATGTCACTGAATACTCTTCAAAACCACAATTTTGAATGACAGAATGGAATTTTATCACGATCATTCATCCAAGCCTTGACTGTTGACAATTATTTCCAACTATCTACTACTACGAACAATGCAACAATAAACATCTTTAAAGTAAAATTAAAAAAACGAAGAAGAACCAGAGTACAGCTTTAGTCTACAAAATGAAAGAAGACCAGAGTCCTAGCTATGAGAATGTAAGCAAAGTTTCTTCCATCTGAAAGGAGCTGAAACTGTTAGGTTCCTAGAAAAGATTATTTAATGGCCTAAGCCCAAGGCCAAACTGAAAAAACGCACGATCCATGAAAGGAAAAATTGATAAGCTGCATCTTATCAAAATTAACTGCTCTGCAAAAGATACTATTAACAGAATGAAAAGACAAGCCCCAGAGTGAAAGAAATATTTTCAAAACACATATCTGATGAAGAACTTGTATTCAAATTATGAAAAGAACTCTTAAAACTCAACAATAAGAAAACAGCCCAATTTTAAAATGATCAGGGCTTCCCTGGTGGCGCAGTGGTTAAGAATCCACCTGCCAATGCAGGGGACATGGGTTCGAGCCCTGGTGTGGGAAGATCCCACATGCTGCAGAGCAACTAAGCCAGTGTGCCACAACTATTGAGACTGTGCTCTAGAGCCCGCGAGCCACAACTACTCACCCCGAGTGCCACAACTACTGAAGCCCGCGCACCTAGAGCCTGTGCTCCGCAACAAGAGAAGCCATCGCAATGAGAAGACCGTGCACCACAATGAAGAGTAGCCCCCGCTAGCCGCAACTAGAGAAAGCCCGTGCACAGCAACGAAGACCCAACGCAGCCAAAAAAAATAATAAAATAAAAAAATTTAATGATCAAAAGATCTGAACAGATACCTTACCATAGAAGTTATACGGATGGTAAGCATATGAGAAGATGTTCAACTGCATTTGTTATTAGGAAATTACAAAGTAAAACAACGAGATACCACTATACACCTATTAGAACGGCTAAAATCCAAAAAACTGTCAATAGCAAATGATGACAAGAATGTAGAGCAACAGGAACTCTCATCCGTTGCTAGTGGGAATGCACAGACAGCCTGGTTGGAAAACGGTTTTGCTGTCTCTTACAAAACTAATCATTAGAGTCCTTACCATACAATTCAGTAATTGCACTAGGTATTTAACCAACTGAGTGGAAAATGTTCACACAAAACTTGCACCCAAATGTTTATACCAGCTTTATTCACAACTGCCAAATACTGAAAGCAACCAAGATGCCCTTCAATAGGTGAATAAACAAACTACTACTTTCATAAATGGAATATTGTTCAGCAATAATAAATAAGCTATCAAGCCATGAAAAAACTGGAAGCTTAAATGCGTAATGCTAAGTGAAAAAAGCCAGTCTGAAAAGGCTACATACTATATGATTCCAATTTTATGACCTTCTAGAAAAAACAAAACAATACAAATGGTAAAATGATCAGTGGTTGCCAGAGATTTGGGAAGAAGGGAAGAGGAATGAATGAATAGGTGAAGCATAGGGGAATTTTTAGGGTGGTAAAACTTCCGTATGATACTGTAATGGTGGACACGGACTCTACACATTTGTGAAAACCAAAAGAAAATTACAACACAGAGTGAACCTTAATGTATGTAAAAAAATTTTTTTTAATCCTTTAGGAGGTCAGAGAACCCCAGAATGAAATGGAGAATATAACAAAACAATCTAACTGTATTACAAATATATGAAACAACCTCACTGAACAGGGTGGGGGAAAGTATAGTAACCTAAGTAACTCTGGAAGTGAACAGTCTGTTAAAACTAAAGACAAAATAAAATATATATAAGTACTGTACTCTGGTTTCCCACAGGTTATGGATTAAGAATTCTAATACTGCTATGCATGTATGCATAACTGAACAATTAAGTAAACAGATGGCAGATGGTGAAGTGTGAGGTTACAGATAAGCAAGGTGAGAAGCTAGAATGATCCAGGTGGTAATGGAATGGATTACAATTGGAGACATCAGTATACATTCATGGTTAACTCAATATAGATATATGGATAGTTACATATAAAAGCATTTGTAGGTATGTGTATATGCATTAGTATACACATATACATGTCCTTGCTCTGTCAACTGAGAGGGCCTAGAAACAAAAGTATCCCAAAGCAATCAGCACATTTAGTGGCCAAATTTTTGTTTATAATACCATTCTTCAATAAAAGGAACTAGAGCTCCTCGGAGAAATGCCTGAGGCAAGAACTATACACAACGAGCCTGGAGCATCTTGTAGTATAGAAAGTAAAGAAGTCCTGGGAGGAAAAAAACCATATGATAGGGGTATATCAAAGGGACACAGAAGCTAACTGAAAGAGCTCCCAATGGCCAAAGTTGGAAAAATTTCAGCAACAAAATGACGTAGTATTAAATATCCTTAAGTTGATATTGATACAAATGAGAATGAAGAATCAACAAATATCCTGTACAGAAAAATTCCAAATAATTTACATGGAGACTCTGCCCTGAAGAAGGTGGAACATAACTCCTCCCTCCTTAAGTGTGAGCTGCACACAGTGACTTCCTTCCAAAGAGGTGAAGGGGGAGGGGGAAATAACTTGACAGTGGAGAAACCTGATAAACACTACCTCAGCTAGGTGATCAAGTACAACATCAATAGTGATAAATTATGTTGACAGTATGGACCCTTGACACGATGTGATGAAAACGGCATTTTACCTCTGTGGTCTTCCTCCCCAAAACCCATAAATCCAGTCTAATCATGAGGAAAACATCAGGCAAATCTCAACTGAGGGAAAATTTACAAAATACCTGACCAATACTCCTCAAAAGTGTCAAGGTTCATCAAAAACTTGACCAGAAAAAGCCAAGAAACTGACAAACCCAAGAGAAGTCTAAGGAGACGGCAACTAAATGTAATGTGGTATCCTAGATGAGATTCTGGAACAGAAAAAGGCCATCAGGTAAACACTAAGGAAATCTTAAAAAGTATGGATTTTAGTTAATAATAATGTATCATCACTGGTTCATTAACTGCAAGAAATGAACCATACTAATGTAAGATGCTAATAACAGAGGGAACAGGGTGTAGGATACATATAGAAACTATTATTGTTCAATTTTTCAGTAAATCTAAAACTGTTCTAAAAAAGTAAAGTTTATTTTTTTAAAGACAGTACAATTACATATTTCTTCTCCTTTATTCTCTTAACTGACTTAAAAAACAATTGCTTTTTAATACAATATAGATAAAACAATATCTATAAAATTGTATTGTTGGGCCTGTAACATACAGAATTCTTTAATAAGACATAATCTTAAATGTCTCTGTACCTAACCACAGTGCTTTAAAATAAGCAAAAATTGATAGAACTGAAAGGAGAGGCAAATCCACTTATACTTGGAGACTTCAACACTCTTCTATGATCAATACACGTAGAAAGTCAAGATGAATATGGAAGGACTCAACTTCACCATCAGCCAACTAGATCTAATTGACATTTGTGGAACAACCCACCCAATAATGACAAAATACAAATTCTTTACAAGTGCACATAAAACATGCATCACCAAATTCAGAAAAGCAAATTCCTCTGGAGATGGAAGTAGAATAATGTGACTGCAGAGGAATACCAACTCTATTAGCTATGATTTGTTTATTAGGCTGGGTTCTGGGTACACTGTATTATTCTTTATGCTTTATATGCCCTATTTCATAATAAAATTTTAAGTCATTAGAGTATATTCTCTGGTAAACCTTTCCTTTAGTGGTCTGGAGGGTTAAAGAGGCAGGTCTCCATACATTTTATTATTAAAATGGACTACACCAAAAACCATAACCTCTGAACTTTTATCCAAATATACAGAAACGCTCACAAACTCCATAATCTGGTATAATATTTATTATTTCAAAGCCTCAGCAACGTCTTCTACGAGTATCCCGACAGTATTTGCTAACAAAGGATGGATTTTTAGTTTGTCACCAAACTAAAATTGTTATTTTTGTCTATGCATTATTTCATATACAGGAAGAAGAAAAGTTTATGGCTTTTTGTCTTTTACTCCTGAAGTAAGAAATCTCCAAAGAAACTTCCAAAAATATATCATTAAGTTAATAAAATTTTAAGACATTAATCAGGGACCTCTCTGGTAGTCCAGTGGTAAAGAATCAGCCTTCCAATGCAGGGGCGTGGGTTTGATCCCTGGTCAGGGAACTAAGATCCCACATGCCGTGGGGAAACTAAGCCCGCGCGCCTCAACTAGAGCCCAAGTGCCGCAAACTACAGAGCCCACACGCTCTGGAGCCCGCGTGCCACAACTAGAGAGAAACCCTTGAGCCACAACTAGAGAGAAATCCGCATGCCACAACGAACAGCCCGCATGCCGCAACCAAGACCCAATGCAGGCAAAAAAAAAAAAAAAGATATTAATTAGCACACAACTATGATCATCACTGAAAAAAGCTCAGTAAGTTTGTCTTCATATTCGGAATGCTTCGTTTTAAAATATCTCAACTGACCATATTAGCCTCATACTATCATTAAGCAAATGCCTTAAGGCAGAATATACTCAATGGTATATATAAACCCATACATCAAATAGTATTTTTAACAATGTTAAGGGTGTTTTGGGGTTTTTTTTAGTGATTCCTTTTCAATCTGCTTAGACCATTACTGTTTTGTACTTTGCATTTGACTGAAAACGATCTCATAACATAAATAGAAGTACCAGCTCCGCTTGTTTCTTGCTGTTCATGTGTCCTTGCATTAGCACTTCAGTCTTCAGTTGAATCTGAAACTTCAATCCGCAGATTCTTTGCAGGAATCTTTTTAAGCCCTTTGTCTATTCATTCATCAAGGTTCATTTCATGCAAATCAGATAATATAATCTGAAAGACCCCTAAACCAGGTAGAGGTTAACTGTAATATGTCCAAATAGAATGTAAGCAAACAAATAAGGAGGCTCACACTGTCGGCCCCTCCAGGTTGTGGTGTGCCCATGATCCTCCCTTCAGGTTACCTCACTTTCCGTACCTGATGTATAGCATCAGACATACAGACGAAGTAAAGTGTCAAACTATGATTTAAATATTAGTAAAGTTAATTGCCCATTTTTTTTGTTATACCCTGCCTAGAAGATCATTTTGCACGCCTCCCACTGTGGAAACCATTACTCTTAAAAAAAAACTAGAAAGATGAGACTGTGCTAGGCTTGAGGAGCAAATAAGGAATGTGAATGGCAGAATCAGATGAGGAAATTTAGAGACTAAGTGGTTAGTTAACTTGGCCTAACATTCCAAAGCTAGTAATTCGTGGAGTAGGCAACCAATCTGACAATAAAGCCTATTCTCTTTCCACTGTGCCACATCACCCCCTCCAGGGCAAACACGATGACTCCAGGACTGAGGAAAGAATACAGGTCCCCAAGCCCTGGTGCTGCGCAGACCGTAGGTCACAGTTAAACAGGGTCAGGAGGCTAGTGCAACAAAACGTCTGGACCCTCATTAGCCCTGTCAGGGAAGCAATGTGTTCCAGAGCTAGACTAAGTCTGCAGGCAGAAGTTAAGTAAATCCCACAGTAAAGACTAAAGGAAAGGGCTTCCCTGGTGGCGCAGTGGTTGAGAATCTGCCTGCCAGTGCAGGGGACACGGGATCGAGCCCTGGTCTGGGAGGATCCCACATGCCGCGAAGCAACTGGGCCCGTGAGCCACAACTACTGAGCCTGCGCGTCTGGAGCCTGTGCTCCGCAACAAGAGAGGCCACGATAGTGAGAGGCCCGCGCACCGCGATGAAGAGTGGCCCCCACTTGCCACAGCTAGAGAAAGCCCTCGTACAGAAACGAAGACCCAACGCAGCCATAAATAAATAAATAAATAAATAAATAAATAAATAAAAAGAGTAAGAAGAACAAAAGAGTAATATTTAAAGAAAAAAAAAAAAAAAGAAGAATCTGCCTCCCAATGCAGGGGACACGGGTTCGAACCCTGGTCCAGGAGGATCCCACATGCCACGGAGCAACTAAGCCCGTGCACCACAACTGCTGAGCCTGCGCTCTAGAGCCCGTGAGCCACAAATACTGAGACCATGTGCCACAACTACTGAAGCTCACACGCCTAGAGCCCGTGCTCCGCAACAAGAGAAGCCACCGCAATGAGAAGCCCGCACACCGCAACGAAGAGTAGCCCCCGCTCGCCGCAACTAGAGAAAGCCCGCGCGCAGCAACAAAGACCCAACGCAGCCAAAAAAAAAAAAAAAAATCTGGAATAGAGAAAGGGTTTTAACAAAATTGAAAGGCGGTAAAAGAGCGAGAAATGCAGTGTGCCCAAGGAATCAGAAAATAGATATAAGAAAATTGGGGAGAGAGAGTTCCCTGGTGGTCTAGTGGTTAGGACTCAGCACTTTCACTGCCATGGCCCGGGTTCAATCGCTGATCAGGGAACTGAGATCCTGCAAGTCACATGCCGCAGCCAAGAGAAAAAAGAAAGGAAGGAAGGAAGGAAGGAAGGGAGGGAGGTAGGTAGGGAGGAAGGAAGGAAGGAAGAAAACTGGGGGAAAGTAAGGCACAAAAAGGAGAAACAGACACCTCTAGTCTGCTAAAGACAAACCTCATAGTTTTTCCTAAAACCTGCCATGGGCTGCTTAGTTCATAAAGAGGAAATTTTAGTTCTAAGCAAAGATACTAAACTACTTACCTAATAGGTAAATATTAAAACCATATGAACTGGGCTTCCCTGGTGGCTCAGTGGTTAAGAATTCGCCTGCCAATGCAGGGGACGTGGGTTCGAACCCTGGTCCAGGAAGATCCCACATGCCGCGGAGCAACTAAGCCCATGCGCCACAACTACTGAGCCTGCGCTCTAGAGCCCATGAGCCACAACTACTGAAGCCCATGTGTCACAACTACTGAAGCCCACGCGCCTAGAGCCCATGTTCCGCAACAAGAGAAGCCACCGCAATGAGAAGCCCGCGCATGTCAACGAAGAGTAGCCGCCACTCGCCACAACTAGAGAAAGCCCACGTGCAGCAACGAAGACCCAACGCAGCCAAATATAATAAATAAATAAAATAAATAAATTTATAAAAACATGAACAATAAAGAAAAGGGTACATTCTTGAAATGACACAAAGCTTTAGTTTTCATAGTCATATTTCAGGAAAAAAGTATCCTTGTTAGTTATTTCTATAGTTATAGTTAAAAAAAAAAACCCTAAAGTGTTTTTTTAAAAGATACATAAGAATTACTTTTTCAAATGACTTTGGAATCAGTGAAAAAAATAGACCAATTAAATGTATTCCAACCTAAATCAAATTACTTTTATTTCTTTTTGAGCACATACGCAGCATGCAGCCTTCATACCAAAATCCTGGATGTTAACAAAATTTCATTTCTAAGTTCTCATATCTTTAATTTCAGTTAACATGTTGGTAGTAATGATTAATTATGAGCTACAAAAACCACAGGCAAAGCAATGGAGAATCAGAATGTAAGGGCTTAGAAATACCCAGGTCTCGGGCTTCCCTGGTGGTGCAGTGGTTGAGAATCTGCCTGCTAATGCAGCGGACACGGGTTCGAGCCCTGGTCTGGGAAGATCCCACATGCCGCAGAGCAACTAGGCCCGTGAGCCACAACTACTGAGGCTGCGCGTCTGGAGCCTGTGCTCCGCAGCAAGAGAGGCCACGATAGCGAGAGGCCCGTGCACCGCGATGAAGAGTGGCCCCCGCTTGCCGCAACTAGAGGGCCCTCACACAGAGGCGAAGACCCAACACAGCCAAAAATAAATTAATTAATTAATTTTAAAAATAAAAAAAGAAATACCCAGGTCTCATATTTTGCACAACCAAATAAATAAAATGTCTAGTCTCAGGCTATAGTTGTACTTCACAATAAAGGCATGGAAATAGAAACCCAGAACCCCTAACTCCTGGTCCATTATACCACTTTTCTATATGTGAAGACACTAGGATAATTTTTCTGCCTGTGGTCTGCAGGTAAGATTTCATAAACAATAAATTAAAACCACAAATCCAAAACTTAAGTGCACCAAAAAGATCCTATTTTTTTTTAAAGTTTTAAAAGAGAAGCCACAAACTGGAAAAAGAAATTTGAAGCCATCTATGTGAAATATTAGCGTCCAAAATGTATTTTAAAATTATAAATCAATCTGAAAAAGACAACACAACAGAACAGGTAAATGATGAAAACCAGCAAATCACAGAAGAGGAAAACTTAAGAGCCAATAAAAACATGGAGCAACGTTCAAACTCATTAGTAATCAAAAAAACATGTAAGATTAATATAAAAATAAGGTTGCATGGTACATCCAGCAGACTTGCAAAAATTATAAAGCCTAAAACACCAAGGGTTGACAAGGCAGGGAAGGAACAGAAGCCACACATCGCTGGTGTGAATGTTAATTGGAAAACTACTTGAGAGTGGAATTTAGCAATACACCCAGAAGTTGAAGATGTGCATGGCACACATACCAGTAGTTTACTCCTAGTACACACTCTAAAAGACATGCATGTGTAGACAAAGAGACGTGACAAGAATACTCATAGCAGCATTATTTGTAGTAACAAAAAAAATCAGAACACACTATTGTCAACTCACAGGAAAACATAAAAGTAAACTGTGATATAGCCCAATAACAGAATCCTATTCAGTCAAGAAAATAAATGCACTAGAGCTACATATATCCATATGGATGAGTCTCACAATACTGAGAGAAAAAAAAAATAAAGTTATAAAAAGATATAATTAATACTGTTAATATAAAGGGTTTTTTTAATGCAAAACAATAATATACATTTTAGGGCTACTTACATATGTAATAAAAGTATGAAAATATGTACAAGAATGAAAAGCATCAAATGGAGACTAGTGGTTCCCTCAGAAGGGGAGGAGAATACAACTGGGAAGGAGTAGGGGTTCAACTTTAAAAGGAGCCTAGTGTCTTAAGTTAAGTGGTGTGTACACAGGTATTCACAATTTTTATTCTCTATACCTTTCTGAGGAACAATATTTCACAATATTTAAAAAGTTAGGGCTTCCCTGGTGGCGCAGTGGTTCAGAGTCTGCCTGCCAATGCAGGGGACACGGGTTCGAGCCCTGGTCTGGGAAGATCCCACATGCCATGGAGCGACTAGGCCTGTGAGCCACAATTGCTGAGCCTGCGCGTCTGGAGCCTGTGCTCCCCAACAAGAGAGGCCGCGATAGTGAGAGGCCCGCGCACCGCGATGAAGAGTGGACCCCACTTGCCACAACTAGAGGAAGCCCTCGCACAGAAACAAAGACCCAACACAACCATAAATTAATTAATTAATTTAAAAAAAAAATAAATAAATAAAGAGACTTTGTTAAAAAAAAAATACTAGCTCCCTCCTTCTAAAAAAAAAAAAAAAAAAAGTTAAAGGAAAATAAACTCAAGGTCCAAGCAACATAGTTTACTCCGGAGCCCACATGCTTAACCATGACACTATTTATTCTATTTTTGTTTGTGCAGTTAAAAAAGGTTTAGTCATTTTAAGAAACTGCTCAAGAACATGTAAAACGTCACACCGGTAAAAAGCAATGAAGTACCTGACTAAAGGAAAATTTTCACGCAAATCATATTGGAGACACAAAGTGGTCATATCACCATGCTCAGGAATCATGTGGGTAAGCCAAAAAAACAAAACCCAAGTTGAACTTGGAACATAAAAGTCTTGTTTAGAGAGAGCATGTAGAAAGAATATGGGCTTTCAAGTCGCACCTGGTTCAAGTATCACTCCTGTCACTGATTAGCTGTGTGGCCCTAAACAAGTTTTAACTTCTCCGAGCTCAATTTCCTCACCCAAACACTGGAGATACCATACCTAGTTTCCACAGTGGTGAAGATTACAGTGTAGCCATTATCTATGAAAATCTCTTGAATACAGTAGCCTCACACTAAATAACAGTTGTTATTACTTGCAGAACAAAGTCTCTCTCTGGCAAGAGGAGACAGAGCAAGCAGAGATAAAAATTAAAAGGAGGGAGTAAAGAGTCTAGAAAAAGAAGCCAGGAAGAAGCTTGAATGGTTAGGGACTGAAAAAGTCCTTATAGGGTCCCTAAAGTTACTCCCCCCTAAAAAAAATTTTTTTTACTGAACACTATTTGATTATAGTGAGGCTTAGTTACAGGAATATTTGGTCCAAACCTGATTATTGCTAAAATGCCGTAATATATAGCATATATATATATAATATTATATAGCTTATACATAATATTGTTAATATACAAAAATTCAAGATCAAAATGTGTTTTCTTTAAAAGTTCATTTTTTGGTTGTTAAAAATGTATTAACAAGTAAATCAAATACAGTATATCTGTTTCTCTCAGTTATCTACAACTCAGAAAGGTCTGTCCTACTCTTAACATATTAAAGAGAAATCAATGATAATTTCAACAAATTCCAAAAAGCAATAAAATTCAACACCCAGTAAAAATATAAACCAAGAATAGAAGGAAACTTCCTTAAATTGACAAAAGACACCTACCAGAAACCTTAGTAAATACCATATCTAACAGTGAAACACTGGAAGCATTCCCATTCAGGAAAAAGACTAAAATGCCCATTATCATCACTGCTATTCAACTTTTGCACTGGAGGGTCTAGGCATTGCAATAACACAGAAAACAGGATAAGTGGTATCAAGTTTAGAAAGAAGCCTGGTCACTTAAGTCTTCTAGTCAAAGCAGCCCAGTAAGTAAACACTTCGATGCATCCCCTCTGCTCCAAATACACAGTAATAGATATTTTTAAATATATTTTTTAAGTTACTAAAAAAGCTCAAAAACAAGACAACCCTCCACTTGGATCAAAAACAGAACAGAGGGCTTCCCTGGTGGCACAGTGGTTGAGAGTCTGCCTGCCGATGCAGGGGACACGGGTTCGAGCCCTGGTCTGGGAAGATCCCACATGCCGCGGAGCAACTCGGCCCGTGAGCCACAATTACTGAGCCTGCGCGCCTGGAGCCTGTGCTCCGCAACAAGAGAGGCCACAATAGTGAGAGGCCCGCGCACCGCGATGAAGAGTGGCCCCCGCTTGCCACAACTAGAGAAAGCCCTTGCACAGAAACGAAGACCCAACACAGCCATACATACATACATACATACATACATAAAAAGAATGTAAGCAGACAAGAATAGCATTAAAAAAATAAATAAATAATTAAAAAAAAAAAAAACAGAACAGATACACAAAACTGCGAGCAGGACTGAAGCTACAGGCTTGCTGGACTCTGAGTCGAGAAGCAGGTGTATACTTCCTTCAGGGCAACAGTGACACAGAGTGAAGGAGGTGGAGAAAGAGGAGACATCTGAGCCAGATTCACTGCTTAAAGTCAAGGATGAGGCTAGAGCTGAAAGGAAGTGAAAAAGTACTGCTGTCAGTCTCTGCCTAGAACTATGGCTTATGTGGTGTTCTGGGCTCTGAAAAGTGAGAAGATAAAAACACAGCCTCATGACCAGGAAATGAACCAAGACATTCACACACTCTGTGAGTGGATCTAAAATAGCCCCAATTACCTCAAAGAGCAGGACCCTGACCATCATCATATCTGATTTCTTGACTAGAGTCCAGTCAATAAGTGGAAGCACCTGAAACATCACCACACAGAGAAGGGTGAGCACAGAAATAAGAGAAACAAAAGCAAAAGTACTCACCCTCAAATGAGTCTGTAAATCAAAACTCCAAAACATATAAAGAAGTATAATGCTAAGAAAGACAGCCAACAAAAGCAACAATTAGAATATAACTTCATACCAGATGCGGTTTAATTTTACAGAACAGTCTGACAAAGATTTATTTTTTAAGTACATTTAGGGTGCTAGGATATATAATTTTAAAATTATTGGGAATGCAAAATTGGACAGGCAGTTTCTTACAAAGCTAAAGATACCCTTATCATACGATCCAGCAATCATGCTCCTAGGTATTTACCCAAGAAAGCTGAAAACGTATGTCCACACAAAAACCTGCACATGAATATTTATAGGAGCTTACTCATAACTGCCAAAAACTAGACCAAGATGTCCTTCAATAGATGAATGGATAAACAAACTGTGGTACTTTCATACGATGAAATATTATTCAGCAATAAAAAGAAATGAGCTATCAAGCCAAGAAAAGACACAGAGGAAATGTAAAGGCATAATGCTAAGTGAAAGAGACCAGTCTGAAAGCCTAGAATACTGCATGATCCGAACCACATGACATTCTGGAAAAGGCAAAACTACAGACACAAGGCTTCCCTGGTGGCGCAGTGGTTAAGAACCCGCCTGCCAATGCAGGGGGCACGGGTTTGAGCCCTGGTCGGGGAAGATCCCACATGCCGCGGAGCAACTAAGCCCATGCGCCACAACTACTGAGCCTGAGCTCTAGAGCCCACATGCCACAACTACTGAGCCCACGTGCCACAACTACTGAAGCCCACGCGCCTAGAGCCCGTGCTCCGCAACAAGAGAAGCCACCGCAATGAGAAGCCCGCGCACCGCAACTAAGTACAGCCCCCGCTCACCGCAACTAGAGAAAAGCCCGCGCGCAGCAACAAAGACCCAACACAGCCAAAAATAAAATAAATAAATTTATTTTAAAAAGCCAAAAACTATAGACACAGTAAAATGATCAGTTGTTATCAGGAGCTCAGCAGGAGGGAGGGGGGAATGAATGGGTGGAATACAGGGGATTTTAGGGCAATGAAATTATTCTGTATGATACTGCAACGACGTTACATGAAATGTCATGTGATAACATTTTGCATTTGTCAAAACCCATAGAACTGTATAACACAAAGAGCGGAAGCCTAATATTAAACCATGAACTTAAGTTAATAATAATGTATCAATATATATTCATCAGTTGTAACAAATGTACCACACTAATGCAAGATGTTAATAATGGGAAAGTGCCCCTGAAGAAGACGGGGTTTATAGGGACTCTCTGTACTATCCACCCATTTTGGTCATATTCAGTTATGTACATAATTTTTTTAATATCATGGACAGTTCCACTTCTGGGTATATACACAAAAGAATTGAAAGCAGGGACTTGAACAGATATTTGCACACCCATGTTCATAGCAGCATTATTCACAATAGCCAAAAGACAGAAGCAACCCAAGTGTCCATCGATGGATGAATGAATAAGCAAACATAATGTATGCATACAACAGAATAGTATTCAGCCTTAAAAAATAAGGAAATCCTGGGAATTCCCTGGAGGTCCAGTGGTTAGGACTTGGCGTTTTCACTGCCGAGGGCCTGGGTTCAATCCCTAGTCAGGGAACTAAGATTCCACAAGCCTCGAGGAGAGGTCAAAAAAAAAAAAAGGAAATCCTGACACATGTTACAATATAGATGAACTCTGAAGACATTATGCTAAATGAAATAAGCCAGACACAAAAGGACAAATAATGTATGATTCCACTTATAGGAGGTGCCGAGAGTAGTCAACTTCACAGAGACAGAAAGCAGAATGGTGGTTGCCAGGGGCTGGAGGGAGAAAAGAATGGGGAATCAGTG
This sequence comes from Balaenoptera acutorostrata, assembly GCF_949987535.1. NCBI lineage: Eukaryota > Metazoa > Chordata > Mammalia > Artiodactyla > Balaenopteridae > Balaenoptera > Balaenoptera acutorostrata. The sequence goes on along the minus strand of NC_080075.1, from coordinate 74,165,289 downwards.
TTTAATGGATACAGAGTTTCAGTTGAGAAAGATAAAAATGTTCTGGAAATGGATAGTGATGTTTATACAACAATGTAAATGTACTTAATGCCACAGAACTGTACAATAAAAAATGGTTAAAATAGTAAATTTTATGCTGTGTATATTTTACCACAATAAAAAAAAAATGAGGAAAAGTGCTAAAAAACTGGTTTTCCAAATTGAAAAATATATATATCACTTCATTACACCATATAGAAATTCCACACAGAAAGCAATACTTCTTTTTTAATTTTAGAAGAAAATACAGATATATAGAATTCATACCCTGGGGTAGAGAAAATTTACTTAAACCAGACACAGAAACAAATTTTGTTAATTTAGTGTAAAATTTTCCATAAATATAACATTAAAATGTGAAACTTGTATACAACTAAAGACACTGTTAACAAAAGGAAAAGGCAAGCCTCAGACTGGCAGGATGCTTTGGCAACACATAAATCCAGCAATGAATTAGTATCCGAAGTAACCTAACAGTCCCACAGTTAGTGAAGGATGCATAAACAGTGACTTAAGTCTACAATTGAACACTATTCAGCTTTTAAAAATAAATGAACCAGATCCACAAGTGGCAACATGGTTAAACCTCCATCAATTAATTTAAAGCATGCACCCCTTTGACCCAGCAATTCTACTTTTCATTCACTGCGGCAATGGTGAAATGGCAAACAGCTTTAATGGCCATTAATGAGGAGAGGATTAAATAAACTACAGTACAATATATACTATGTATGGTATTGTGTAGTAGTCAAGAAGAACCAGGTAGATCTTTATGTTCCATCATGGAAAGATCTCAGACATTCTGTTAGGAAAAAGTTGCAGACCAATGTCTACAGTATCATGTCATTAATGTGGGCATCGGAGGAAACCCTACTTTTTCCTGTATTATCTATATATAGATGAAAATGCATAGAGAAAGGTCTGGAAGGATCACAACAAACTGCTAACTGCCGTTTCGGTGGAGAAGGGAGTGGGTCAAGGGGCCTTGTATTCTGTCTGTACTGTTTGAGCATTTAATAAGAGAGTGTACATTCATGAGCCATTTGCAGAGCTGCAGTACACAGCCCCAGGCTGCACAATACAACTCCAGGAGCTGCCATTCACAGGCACTCCGATGTGAATGGCATCCCCTAAAATTGGGCAGTATACTTCCTGCACTAGATGCCACAGCCCTGACACTTATATAACTAGAAATAAATAAAATGAGAGGTGATGAGAGTATTTACTGCAAACCAGCATGAGGGAGTTTCTACGGTGATGTAAATTTCTATATCTTGATTGGGATAGTGGTTACAAAGTATAGACAGTCCCCAACTTACCATGGTTTGACTTTAGATGGTGCGAAAGCAATACACGGTCAGTAGAAACTGTACTTCAAATCTGAATTTTGATCCTTTCCCTGGCTAGCAATATGCAGTATGATACTCTCCCGTGATGCTGGGCAGCGGCAATGAGTCACAGCTCCTGGTCAGCCACAGGGTAAACAACCGAGATACTTACAACCATTCTGTTTTTCACTTTCAGTACGGTATTCAATAAATTACATGAGACATTCAACACTTTATTATAAAATAGGCATTGTGTTAGATGGTTTTGCCCAACTGTAGGCTAATGTAAGTGTTCTGAGCATGTTTAAGGTAGGCTAGCCTAAGCTATGATGTTCGGTACATTGGGTGTATTAAATGCATTTTCAACTTACCATACTTTCAACTTACAGTGGGTTTATCAGACATAACCCCACTAGACCAGCTCTGCACAGGACATCTGTGCAGACATCAGTAAAGTTGATTTCGAAATAAATGTAAATTAAATATATAAATAAATAAAATACAATATCACTGAGAAAACCTAGAACAAGGCATCCAAAATTACAGGACCTAGGCACCCCAAAATAAGAACTAGTAGACACCTGCTGGTTGCACTCTTGAGTACACAGTCATAAAACTAAAGAGAAATTAACTTAGTTCTTCAAGGCTTACTACACAATGCCAAATTTGAATTAATATTTTATTTTTATACAAGGAAACATAGATCCTGAGAGATTTATACTAAAGATATAAAACAAGTGGTAACTTGGCATTCTATTGGTTTTAAATCTGATTTCCTAACTAAGTAGAAATTTCCTCTCTCACACATAGTGGACACTCAAAAGCCTTGCCAACACTACCTTGACTACACAACCCCCTTCAAAAGTAATTCCATTTATGTACGATAAAAATTCTCACAGAACTCATAAAAGGTCAAGTTTTAATTTGGCAGACAAAGTAACCCAACAGGCACTGCAACCCAGGCAACTGAAACAGCAGCCTGGAGCTCGAGAGTCCAGAAATCCAACCAAGGCAGAAAAAAGGCAGAATCCCAGCCCTTACAGAAGAGCAGAGATACATCCTCTTATGACAGATCTAAGATCCAAGAACCAAGATAAAAATGAAAAAATGTTCTCTAGACAAAAGTACTCTCCTTCCTCAAGTGATAGAAAAGGGCCAGAACGGGATGATTTGAAGCAATGGCCCAAGGAGTAAGCTCCTGGCAGCCAACATGCAATAAAGATGTGAAAGTGGCAGCATGACCACAAGATATGACAACTCCGTCACCTTAGCCATCACTTTAAATGCCCAGACCTAAGAACCTGGGTTACTTCACACGGCAAAAAAAAAAAAAAAAAAAGAGAACCTGAGGAACAAGGGAAGTCCATTCAGCCATCCCTAACACCAGATTAATCAATAGTGCTCTGTGTAAAATAGAGCAAAACCTTGCTTGGTTCATTCATTCAGGCAATACGTAGGTATTTAGTGCCTGCTGTGGGTCAGGCACTGTTCTTGTCACTGAGGATTTAGCAGTTAATAGTCATGGAGCTTCATTCTACTTGGGAAGAAAGGTAACTTCTTTTCTCTTTCCAATTTCCGTTTCCCTTCTCTCTCCTTAAATGTTACGCAGAAGTTCCTTCAAAACTCTCCCAAGTACCTCCCACAAGCTTCTTTGACCCTCCTGCTTTAATCCTCAAAGCAAGCAATTTTATGGCTCCAATTTCCCAATACTGGGGAAAAGAAACCTAAAGTGAATGAGACAAAATTCAATGTTGCTTTGTACTTCATACGCATACCTTTACAACCAAATTACCAGCACTTAAATAGCAAATGATGGTTGTGTTTTACACAATTTTGTGGCCCCAGTGCTGACCACGGTTCTCTACCCAAGGTACCTAACCAATAAACGTTTGCTGAGACTGCTGGAAGGTCTCCCTAATCCCAAGGCCTGGCACAGGAATTTAACAGCAAGCATTCGTTAGCTGCATCCTTCCTCCTCTCAGGACACTTTCCTTTAACGGGTGACCTCGGTGCACAGGTTCACTGATAGGCGCCTCGGGAAATAGTGTTTTGAGGTGATGTGAAATAAATTCCCTTCCCTCTGCCAGGGCCTGCCTGCCTCACCTGCCCTCTGCCAGGACCTGCCTCCTTCGCCCCCTTAAACACCTAAGGCAGAGCCTCCTCCCCGCGAGCCGGGCACGGGCAGCATCAGCCCTGCGCCCGCACCCCGGCTCCGCGCCCTGCGGCCACAGCGCGCTCGGGACCCCGGAGCCCCCTCCGCGGCCCGGGGCTCAGAGCCCGGCGGCGGCGGCCCGGAGCTCCGCTCCATCCCCCGCGCTCGCCCCTCCAGGTCCGGGCGCGCGGCGCCGTCTCCCCTCACAGCGCGCGCTGTGCAGCGGCCCCGGCTCCCCGCGCGCCGTCTCCGCCGCTCCCGGCCCTGCACCCCCGCAGGCTCCTGAGGTGAGGGGGCTGCGCGGGCTCCTTCCCGCTTCTCGCGGGCGCGAGGCTCTGGCACCGCGCTCCTCTCCCGCAGCCTGCGGCGGCCGCCACAAACCCCCGCCGTACTCACTTCCCGGCCGGAGCTGGGGGCGTCGAAAAGGTCTCCGGCGGCCGCAGCCTCCTCCGCCTCCTCCGGCCCGGCCTCCGAGGCTGAGGCGGTGGCGGCGCCCGCTCAGGCCCCGGAGCCGCCCCCGCGCCGAACGTTCTCAGGCACCCGGCTCGCGCCGCTTCCCCGCCCGGCACGCGCCGCGAGCCCGCCCCCGGTGCGAGGGCGCTAGGGCGCGAGGGCGCAGGGCGGGGGCCGGGCACGCGCCGCCTGCGCGAGCGCGCGGCTGGGGGCGGGGCTTCCGCCGCGCCGATGAGGGGGCGGGCCAGCGGGCCGAGTTCCCCTGGAGTCCCGCCCCCTGCGGCCGGGTTCCGGGCGGACGGAGTAAACTTGCCCCCTGCGGGCTTTTCCCGTGAGCCAGCTGCGGGCGGCGGAGGTGCGTTCCAACTCCACAGGTATGCGCCCCGCCGGCTGGATGCTCGGTCCGACGTGACTACAAGGTAAAGAATGCAAAGAACCACCCCCATGAATCATTCATCCGCACCTCGAGCATGGGACCCTGCCCTGAGTGATTTTTCCGTATTAATTCAGCTCAGCAACCGTTAACTGAGCACCGACTCCGTGCCTAGCGCTGTAGCACTGCACCAGGTGCTGTGTAGGTACACCGTCAAGGTCCCTGGTCTCCAGGAGCGCGTAACTTAGTGGAAAACCGGCCGTGTAAACAAGCAGGTCTGGTGATCCGTGCAAAGCCAAGCCACGGTGAGATGCTGTGGGAGGGCAGAGGAGGAAGAGATTACTTCCGCTTGGACGATGCAGAGGGATTCCTGGAAGAGGTGGCGTTTGTGTTCAGCCTGCAAGGAAGAAAAAGAGAGAAATCCTAGGAGAAAAAAAGGGAGGGCATCAAAAACTAGGTAAACAGCTTGGGCAAAGGAACAGAGAGTGACCAAGGTTTACCATCTCAGCATCAGCTTTTTTGTTTTAATATCGGTTTTGATAGAATCCTTTCCAAACTATGTGAAACAGGAGATGATGCCAAATGAGGAACAGCAAAGCTTTTTTTTAACGGCTCAAAGGATCATTTTCTCAACTTTATTTAAGGCTCAAGACAGCAGTGTCCTTTAAGGACTTTTGGTATGTTAGTGAAGGATGTAAATCCCTAAGCTAAGAGAGCCCAGGCCCCTGTGCTTTGAGTCTGGTTTTTCACTGCTTTTTGGCACCTTATGGTAAGGCAGATCGTACCACCTTCTGCTGTTGTCTGTCTGCCTGCCTGTCTTTAGGACATCCTCTTCCTCCCCCTCTTATCTTCCTATTTTTAAACCCCTGTGGTGAAGGAAATGCTGGTAACCAACTTTGTTAAGTGAGAGTAAACAGATTACTCCAAAAAAACTGGCATCACCTATCACTCATGAATTTTGTGACTATTTTGCATGCTTAGAAGACTTTTTCACTTGTATGCAGAGTCTTAACTATGTTTTGAATATGTTAAGATACTTAGAATACAGGTAAAAGACACGTTGTTTATTCATTTACTACTCATTGAACACCAACTTTGAGGGAGGCATTGAAAGGGTAAAACACTGATCCTGTCCTCTGGAGAAAAGAGATGTAAATGATGTAAAACAATATGTAAATATGGTTTGTTCTGTTTGCTCTACTGACTGAAACCAAAGTAATTTCAATATGTGGACTAGCCATTCTGGAAATTAACCACTTTAAATATATTCATATTAGCATCTCTCCATCTCGGTTCTGTTTTTCATCACCTCACACATCCTCAGAAAACTTCTTTCAAACGTACTGCAGTCATCACTCTCACTCCCAAAATTACTGACTTCTTTTACCTACTTGTCCTTTTCCTTCACCATCTATTCATATGCAAGCTTTTCCTGTCCTAAAGAAAAAGGAGGAAACCTCTGTCATTATAGATCATGCTCCAGTTACTATTCCCTCCCTGTCTTTTAAGACAAAAGTCTTAAAAGTAGTTTACACTCATCTCTGCCAACTCAGCCCCCTCTCACTCCCCGACCCATAGCTTTGTAGCTTCTGTCCCCACCACATCGCTGCACTGCTCTCAGTCAGTAAGCGCTGGCTTCATCCTAAATGCCCCAGGCCATTTTTGAGTCCTCTATTACTAGAGCTCTTGGTGACATTTGACGACACAGAGCTCTCCACTCTTTTGACACCCCCTTGGCCTTCACAACGGGACTCATCTCCTAACCCCTCTGACCACTCCTCCATCTACAGGCTTCTGTTCTCAGCTTTCATCGCACCCTGTACATTCTCCCTGAGCCGTTGCATCCGCCCTGTCTTCATCTGCCACGTATATCGTATATCGGCAACTCCCAAGTGCATTATCTAGCTCAGACCGCTCATCTGAGTTCCATGTACACACAAGCCTACTAGACTTCTCCACCTGGATGTCCTAGAGACCCCTCAAGCTCTACTTGTCTAAAACTGTTGGACACTTGGTTGCCCAGGACCTGGGAGTCATCCTTCATTCTTTACCCACGCCCACCCCCGCCACACCCAACAATCCCACTGATTCTCCTCAAACATAAATCTACACTCTGTCCCTCTTAGCTCCGCTTACCTAGGCTAATGCAATACCCTTTTATCTTGTCTCCCTCCTGCAGTCTTGTTCCTTCTGATCCATATTCCATACCGCATGTCAGAATTGCTTTTTTTAAATTTGCCGCTTGTGGTGTCACTGCTGGCACACAAGACCTTCCATCTATCAAGCCCTTGTCCACTCCATCTCTTGTCTCTTCCTACACATCCCCCATCCAAACTCCTGAAATGTTCCTACTTTCCCTTGCCTCCATACCTTTGTGCTTGTTTCTCTGTCTCTCTTTGGAATGTCATTTGAATACAAGCATAGAAGGTCCAACATATATGTAGGCAAAGTTCCACATATGATGAAACTATAATCTAAGAAACTTTCTGGAAATAAGAAAATATAAACCTACAAAATGAAAGGACTCACATGTACTTGGGGAAATGACCACAGAATGATCAAATTTGAGAGCTAGGCTCTTAAAACTATTAGACAGGGACTTCCCTGGCAGTCTAGTGGTTAAGACTCCGTGCTTCCAATGCAGGGGGCATGGGTTCAATCCCTGGTCAGGGAACTAAGATCCCACATGCCATGTGGTACCGCCAAAATTTTTAAAAATAAAAAATAAAATAAAAACTATTAGACAAAAAATAACAATGATAATCTTCAAGGCCTCCATATAAAAAGTTCAAATTATTTAAAGATGTAAGAAAATTAGGCTGCAGTACATTAAAGATGACTGTATATTCTGTATCACTTCTTTTGATCCAGGTTGGCCTAAGCAAATTGCTTGACCAATAGAATATGTGATGTTACGAGACTTCCAGGCCTAGGTCATAAGAAGTCTTGAAGAGTCCACCTGGGTCTTTGGGAACACTTGCCCTTGAAGCCCCGAGCCACTATGTAAAATATCTAACTCCCTGTGGAGAGGTTCTGAGACTACGTGGAGAGGAAGAGGGGTCTACCTGATCCTAGCTGATACGAGAGAAGTCATCATGAATTCTGTATCAGTCCAGCCATCAGCTGAATACCACTGAGTGGTTCCAGTTGAAGCCGCGTAGAACAGAAGAATCACCCAGCCAAATCCTACCCGAATTTCTGACCCCAAATGTTGTGAAATTATAATCAAAATGGTTCTTTCTTTATGCCGTTCCTTTTAGGGTAGTTTGTTATGGAGTCTGGTAACCAAAATATTTGGCATCAGACTTCTTAAGAGCAAAGCAAGCCTATAGTGATGCAGCATTTTCAGCATTTTCTAAAAACTCAAGGAAAGAAAATACATGCTAAGGATTTTATATCCATCCATCCATGCTGTTTTTCAAGCATCAAAGGCTATAGGAAAAAAAAATATAACTTTTTAAAATGCAAGAACTCAGTACTGTGCACGTTAAGCCCCTCCTAAGTAGCTACTAGAGCAGGTGTCAGCAAATTTTTTTCTAAAGCCCCAGATAGTAAATATTTTGAGTTTGCAGGCTTATTCAACCCTGCCATTGTAGCACCAAAGCAGCCATAAATAACATGCAAATAAGTGATTTAAGAAAATAATATATCGACACAATGACCAAGTGGGGGTTTTGTATTAATTTGCTAGAATTACCATAACAAAGTACCGCAGACTGACCTAAAGAACAGAAACCTATTCCCTCAGAGTTCTGGAGGGTAGAAGTCCAAGATCAAGGTGTCAGCAGGGTTGATTTCTTCTGAGGCCTCTCTTCTTGGCTTGTAGATGGCCATCTTCTCCCTGTTTCCTCACATGGTTTTCCCTTTGTACTGTGACTGTCTGTATCCTAATCTCCTCTTCTTATAAGGACACCAGTCATATTAGAGTAGGGCCCACCCTAATGACCTCATTTTAACTTAATTATCTTTCTAAAAACTTTATCTCCAAATATAGTCACATTCTGCAGTACTGCTTAGGACTTCAACAACCTAAATGTAAAAACTAAAACAACAGAACGCTTAGAAGAAAACATAAATGTAAATCTTCATGACCTTGAGTTTGGCAAATCCTTCTTAGATACAATACTACAAGCACAAATGACAAAAGGTAAAAAAATCGGATTTTTCTCAAAATTAAAAACTTTTGTGTGTCAAAGGACACCATAAAAAAGTGCAAAGACAGCCTACAGAATGGGATTAAATATTTCTAAATAATATATATGATAAGGGACTTATAACCAGAATATATAAACAATATAACAATCATAAAACAAATAACCCAGCTGAAAATTGGGGAAAGGATTTGAGCAGACATTTCTTCAAAGAAAATATATAAATGGTGAAGAAGCACTTGTAAAAATGTTCAACATGATTAGCTATTAGTGGAATGTAAATCAAAGACAATGAGGGACTTCCCTGGTGGCAGGGTGGTTAAGAATCCGCCTGCCAATGCAGGGGACACGGGTTCGAGCCCTGGTCCGGGAAGATCCTACATGCCGCGGAGCAACGAAGCCCACGCACCACAACTACCGAGCCTGTGCTCTAGAGCCTGCGAGCCACAACTACTGAGCCTGCGTGCTGCAACTACTGAAGCCTGTGTGCCTAGAACCCGTGCTCCACAACAAGAGAAGCCACCGCAATAAGCCCACGCACCGCAGCGAAGAGTAGCCCCCGCTCACCACAACGCGCAGCAACGAAGACCCAACGCAGCCATAAATAAATAAATAAATAAATATTTTTAAAAAATAGATAAGCAACAAAGCATATCTATTTTAAAAAAAGAAAAAGAAAAAAAGACACAATGAGATACTACTTCACCTCCACTAAGATGGCTATAATCAAAATCAGACAATAACAAGTTTTGGTGAGGATGTGGAGAAACTGAAACCTTGATGCACTGCTGGTAGGAATGTTAACGGTACAATTGCCCTGGAAAACAGCTTGGCATTTCCTCAAAATGTTAAACATAAAGTTATCATATGACCCAGCACTTCTACTTCTAGGTATATACCCAAGAGACTTGAATATATATGCCCATACAAAAACCTATACACACATGTACATCGGGTCTTACTCCTCCTAACAGCCAAAAAGCGAAAGCAACCCCCAAATCCATCGACTGATACGTGGATGAACAAAATATGGTAAATCCATTCATACAGTGACATATTATTCAGCAAAAAAAAAGAATGGAGTACATGCTATAACATGGATGAACCTTGAAAACATTATGCCCAGTGAAAGAAGCCAGTCACAGAAGACCACATATTACATGATTCTATATATGTGAAATGTCCAGAATAGGCAAGACCATAGAGACAGACAGTAGATTAGTGGTTGCCAGTGGCTGGAGGGGTTGAGGGATTGGGAAAGGACTGATACTGTGTATAGGGTTACTTTTTTTTTTAAAGTGTATTGATTGATTGATTGTGGCCGCGATGCACGGCATGTGGTTCCCTGACCAGGGATCGAACCCGCATCCCCTGCATTGGAAGCATGGAGTCTTAACCACTGGATCGCCAGGGCAGTCCCTGGGGTTACTTTCTGAAGTGATGAAAATGTTCTAAAGTTGATTGTGGTGACAGTTACACAACTCCATGAATATACTAAAACACACTGAACTGTACACTTTAAATAGATGGATTGAAAGTGAATTCTGTCTCAATAAGTCTGGTTCTTTGAAAAAAGAGAGCTATAAAAGAATCTTGAAAGACACAAAAGTATACTTGAACAAGATATCCCTTGGTTTTGGTTAAAATATCTCAACATAGTCAAGATGACAGTTCCCCTTATGTTAACTTATAAATTTAATATGCTCCTGCAAAAAATATAAACAAGTTTTTATGTAACTAGACAAATTGATAGCAAAGTTCATATGGAAAGCTAAACACTCAAGAATAGCTAGTAAAACACTGAAAATGAAGAGTTATGAGAGGTGACTAGTCCCAGCAAATACTAAAACATACTGCAGAGTGAAAACAGTGTGGTTCTGACACATGACGAGGCGGACCAGTGTAACCGAATGAAAGGTACAGAAATCAATCCAACTACATATAAAAATCCAGTATATGATAAGCGGTCAAATGGCTGCGGCAAAGAAGGACTTTCTAAAAAATGGTGTTGGGGCAACTGGACAGACCTACACAGCCTCACTCTGCTGGTGAGGTTACAGGGAGACAAATATTACTAGAGGGAAGGAAAAATAGTACAACCCCTACCAAGAGGTATTTGGCAATATCTACTGAAACATTTGTACATTTACCTTTCAACCTAGCATTCCCACTTATAGGAATTTACTAAGATGATATCTCCAAAAATAATAGGTACCCTTACATATGTAAGCTTCTTCATTGTACCATTAATTGTATTTGCAGAATATTGGAAACTACCTAAATGCCCAAACACAGAAGACTGGTCGAGTAAACTATGACACTTACACACAATCAACTGGGAAGCAATAAAGGATATCTTTATGAACTGATATGAAGTAATTGCCAGGGTAAATCATTAAGTTATAAAAGCAAAGTACAAAAGCAAATGTAGTGTATGTTACCTTTTGTGTAATAAAGACAAGAAATAAGAAAATGTAATGGATTTGCTTATTTTAGTAAAAACAATCACCAGAACAATAAACCGGAAAACAGTGATATTGCTTGCCTGAAGGAACTGGGTGAGGGAAGAGGGTGGAAAGGATAGGGGAGGGAGGAACAATTCTGAGTATATCTTTTTGCGTAGTTTTGGCATTTGGAAGCATGCTAATGTTACATGCATTCAAATAATAAAATTAAATCGACAAGCATAGGGAGGGACTTCCCTGGCAGTCCAGTGGTTAAGACTCCGTGCTTCCAATGCAAAGAGCATGGGTTCCATCCCTGATTAGGGACCTAAGATCCCACATACCATGCAGCAGCACAGGGAAAAATTAAAATCTGTAACTAAATGCAAATAGAAACAAATGAACCCAATTGTATATCAAGTGGATGACATACCACAAAAGAAGTGGGAGAAAGAAGTAAACCAAAGAATTTCGAACATAGTACTTAGATATAACTTTAGTCTAATGCAAACAATAAACTAGGGAAAAAAGAATCAATACCAGGAAAAGAAAAACACACAAGGGACAGTAAATATATTTTAATATCAATTATTAATATTAATGATTAATAATGTTGATATTAATTGATAATATTGATTATCTTTATTGCTAATATTTACAAGTTAAATTAGCAAAATATTTGAAATTTAATATCCAGTGTTAAAGACTTTTTTGAAGAAATGTAAATTATACAACCTTTCTGGAAGGTGATTTGGAAATACATATCAAAATCTTTTAAAATATTGACATCCTTTGACCCAGAAATCCAAATTCTTGCAACTTATTTTATGAAAACATTCAGTGATGCGTAAGTACATTTATGCATTAGGATATCTTACAAGAGTTAATTCTAAAAACAAAAATTGGGGGAAAAAAATATACAGGACTTTGATTAATTAAATTATGAGATGTCCATGAGAAAGAAGATGCCACAGCCATTAAAATCACAGTGTAAAAAAAAAAAAAAAAAAAAAAAAAAAAAATCACAGTGTAAAAGAATGTTTCATGTCTTGGAAAAGTGTAAAATAGTATGTGTAGTATGATTCCAATTTTGCTTAAAAATATGTGTGAGAGACAACCCAGTAGAAAAAAGGACAAAAGTATAAGCAGACATTTTATAGAAAAGCAAACACATATGGCAAGTTAACATATGAAAAGATCTTCAATTTCATTAGTATTCAGGAAAATGCAGATTAATACTCAATGTTATACACCTACAAGAAAGACAAAAGTTTTAATGTCTGACAATTTCAAATGTTGGTCAGGAGGTTGATCAGTTGGGAACTCTTATGCACCAGTGCTGGGAATGTAAATTGGTGCAACCATTTTGGCAATGCCTTATAAAGATGAAATTTTGCATACTTTATATCAATTTCACCCCAAAGGCACTCTCAACATGTGCATCAAAAGACATGTACAAGCACTGCTTATAATGGCAAAGTACTAATAACAAACCAAATGTCCAGTAAGAGAAGAATGAATAAATCGTGTATATCTTCACAATGGAAATATTAAACAGTGCAAATGAAAGAACTATACATAAATAACATGGTAAAGTGAACCAATGTATTTTTTGAGTGAAAAAAAGCAAGAGACATAATATGATACCATTTTTTAACAGAACATTGGAAATCAACTATACTTCAATAACATAAATTTTTTTAAAAATATGATACCATTTTTATAAATCTTAAAATCAAGTAAGGCCAAACAATTTGTAAAATTACTTTTATAAAGCAAGGGAATAATAAACCCAAACTGTGAGAAAATAGTTATCCTGGGGGAGGAAATGGTAGGCTGAGAGAGCACTTAGGTAATTGACATTATTGCCAATTATTTGTGATTTTTTTTTTCTTGGTTTGTGTGTGTGTGTGTATATAATGTTACATATATTTTTGCATGTCTCAAATACCATATTTTAAAAAGATAAAGGGAAGGAGTTTGTGTCTCTGTGTGTGTTGTACTCCCTGAATAAAAGAATGGAAGACTATAAACCAAAATATTAGCAGAGATGATCTCTGGGTGGTAGGATTAGGAGTGATTTTCATTTTCTTTGTTTATATTTTCAAAATGTCTTAAATGAATGTGTACTTTTTTGAAAACAGGAAAAAATATTTTTAAAACTCAATGCTAGAACCTGTCCCATTTTCATTCTGTAGTCTGAATACCCAAGTCTTAATTTCCATGATGATAAATGATTCGGGGACGAGGCACGCAGTGGAATCTCCAAGGTCGTTTGTAACACCAAGTTTAGCCAGGTAGTGAGCTGACAGTAGCAGGAATAAATCTGCAGAAGGATGTACAGAACTGTGTAGGAGGGCGACACCTGCCAGCTGAGTGTCAGTGTAGGCAACAGGAAGGTAATATCAATTCAAAGAAAATAATTTCATGAACCTGAAACCATTCCTTGAAGTCATGAGTTTACTGTCTTGCCCCCATCCCCCACCAAAACCCCCAATATCATGCAGATAAGAATACTAGAAACTGGGGATATACGTATAGGTATAGCTGATTCACTTTGTGATACAGCAGAAACTAACATACCATTGTAAAGCAATTATACTCCAATAAAGATGTTAAAAAAAGAAAAGAATACTAGAAACAAAATATCACAATCCCATCCTTATGTCAAATTACAGTAAATTGACACCATAATGTGTGTCATTCTGTTCTGGCACTTACAGATTACATAACAGGACTGGAAAGGGTCCAATAGAGAGTAATTAAAATGACAAGCTGAAAGCGTGTCCTTTACATAATGGCAAGCAAAAACCAAACTCTGGCCTTCAGAGGAAGATAAGAGTTTAGGGCTTCCCTGGTGGCACAGTGGTTAAGAATCCGCCTGCCAATGCAGGGGACACGGGTTCGATCTCTGGTCCAGGAAGATCTCACATGCCGCGGAGCAACTAAGCCGGTGAGCCACAATGCAGGCTCTAGAGCCCTCAAGCCACAACTACTGAGCCCGTGTGTCACAACTACTGAAGCCCGTGCGCCTAGAGCCCGTGCTCCACAACAAGAGAAGCCACTGCAATGAGAAGCCTGCGCACCACAACGAAGAGTAGCCCCTGCTCGCCACAACTAGAGAAAACCCGTGTGCAGCAACGAAGACCCAACACAGCCAAAAATAAATAAAATTAATTAATTAATTATTTTTAAAAAAGAGTTGAGACATGATATGCCTAAGGTGTGCATAGCTGGAATACATATGCAGTCACCAAATCTTAGAATACCAGCAGTAAAGGGTAGCTGGTAGTGACTGAAAGAGGCAGATTTGAAAGAAATACATAGGAACTGCTATTTTGCACGGTGAGTAGCAATGAAGAAATCCTTTCCCCCAGAGGCTGAATCACTGGTTCTCAGTCTTGTCCACCGTGGTATGAAGGTGACAAAGAAGACAAATTGGGAGGCTCTGGTTGGGGATGGGACGACCAGGAGGAGAGGCAGTGCTGGAACAGGGCTGTCCATACTCCCCATAGTATCATGGGGATTCTGAGAATCTGTGACAAACTGCATGGAAAACCTTTATGAAGGAAACTTTCTAAGATTTACATCATGGATGCAGTACCGTTTTTCAACAAAACTGCCCTTCTGGGTCATGATGAAGCTTGCACTGGACTGGATAATCCACTGTGGTATTTTCTGTGCGCCTATGATCACAGGCCTCATCCATTCTGCCATATTCTGGAAGCTCAGGAGGCCAGAGGCTAAATGACACCCCCCAAAAGATCCTCAAGAATTACCCCAAGAAGGCAACCCAGAGGACACAGTATCCAAAATCTCCTAGGTTTTGCTAGTTCACCAAAGGCTAATTATTTATGTGGTGTTTCCAGATACCCCAAAGATTAACAAATTCTGAGTTGACTAAACTTTCTAAATTGGCTCAAGTTTAGTCATTTCAGCTCTTCTCAATCTGGCTACATCCCAATCACCTGGTATGCTTTTGAGACAATACCTACATCTGGGACCCACCCTAGGTGAACTGAATTTTTTTAAAGTGTCCCCAAGTGATATAACAAGTAGCCAAAGTGGAGAACAACTGAGCTTCTCTACATGTTCAGGTTAATTATTTGAGAGGTTCTGGCTGCAGGAAGAGTGCAAAGGGCATTGGCCAACAAGCCAGGGTGGAAGGGAAAAGGCGATTTCTGCCAGCTCACTTGTGCCCTCACGTGCTCGAATACTGTCCAAGCTCTTGCTGCATGGGTGATGGGGTTGGGGGAGGCTGAGCTGCTTTACGTTCCAGAATGTTGTCAGACAGCCTCAGACATTGGAAATACAGGTTTCTCGGGTCCCTGCATTCATGTGAAGAAGGAAAGAGAAGAGAGCTATGTGTTCCCCTTTCTCTTCTAGGCCCCAATTCTGTGCCCTCCCTAGAACCAGAGAGAAGGATGTGGGAACAGGAGGCTGCTTTCTTGTCACTAATGCTGAGCTGTTCCATCTCCTTGTGCTTCTCAACGTTGACTAATGTCCTTGTCCCGGGGTTAACTCTTCTGCTCGGTTACGTTCCTCATCTCAGCATTTCAGAGCTCACGAGCAGACAAGTGCCTTTTCTTGTTCCACATAACAAATTCTTTTAGGGCCTAGATCACCACCGTTAGGGCTTCTCTGGCCTACTCAGGGGCCTCTGTAGCTTCATTTCATGTCGTATTAAATAAAGGTGCTTCCAGTTCATAGCAGCACTATTCACAGTAGCCAAGACATGGAAGCAACCTAAATGTCCATCAACAGATGAATGGATAAAGAAGATGTGATACATATATACAATGGAATACTACTCAGCCATAAAAAAGAATGAAATAATGCCATTTGCAGCCACATGGATGCAACTAGAGATTATCATACCAAGTGAAGTAAGTCAGACAGAGAAAGACAAATACCATATGATACCACTTATATGTGGAATCTTAAAAAAAGTGATACCAATAAACTTACTTGCAAAACAGAAATAGACCCCAGACACAGAAAACAAACTTGTGGTTACCAAAGGGGAAGAGGGGAGGGATAAATTGGAATTTGGGAAGAACGGATACGCACTACTATATGTAAGACGGATAAAAAAGAAAAACGCAAAGACCTACTGTATAGTGCAAGGAATTATATTCAACATCTTGTAATAACCTATAGCGGAAAAGAATCTGAAAAAGAATATATATATGTGTGTGTGTATACATATATATATATCTGTGTATATATATATATATATATATATATATATATATACACACACATAAAATACCTAAAACATTGTAAATCAACTATACTTCAATTTTTTAAAAAAAAGGTGCTTCCAATATAGGTTAGAACCACTGTGTGCCAAGAAAATTCCTCTTTTTCCTCACGTTGACATGTTTCTATCTTTTGCAAAAATGCAGGAGCAGTGAGCCCAAATTGCAAACGGGAAAATTGTCACCCAGTTGGAACTGGAGGGGCCACCGCAGCTTTAGCAAACCATGTGGAACACGGGGTAACCCAATGGCCCTCTCCCGGCTGGCAGCTTCCCACCGCTGCCACGCTGAGCCCGGGGCTCCCCCTGGGGACAGCCACCCCACCTTCTCTGTTCCTCCCTTATATTGGCAGCACCAGCTCTTCAACTGCTTCCAATGCAAAACCACTTCACCGTCGGGTGAGGAAATCTCCAGAAACAAACCTCATCCACAGAAGCAATCTCAGGTACCCAGATGACCTACTGGGTACAGCTGGATTTGATTTGCTGAGGCTTTTAAAGGCACATCTATCACCTCACTTATTCCCCAACCTTTTTTGTTTCCTACTCCCACGGTCTGCTTACTCTCTTCCACACCTCAAATGCTAACGTCCTACCTCACTCATTTGACTTCATACCTTCACCATCTCCGTCAATATCTGTCCACACCCAGTTTCAAGATCCAACTCAAGCTTCACCTTCTCTGAGAAGACTGCTTCCTTCGAGTTACCCTCACTCTATTCCGGTTGCTTCTATGTTGTATCCGCTTCACATTCAGGCCCTATTGTAGTTTGGGTTGCTTCCTATGGGGCCCATTCTGTTCCCTCAACTAGATTTCAAGTTCCTCAAACCCAGTGCTCATGGTCAGAACACAGGATAATTAATTTAAGAGGTCTCAGGTTTGGGTTGGATCTCAGAGGGTCTGCACCTGGCTGGGATGCAGGTACTGCGTGTGATTGTGACAGAAAAGACTTTTCTATATGGAGACCAACATGGATTAAAGCACACTCCCCCCAGTCAGCATCCTTTCATGACTTTACAGAAAACTGGAAAAGTCACAGATGTGAGGGGATTCAGAACCTGTGCAGTTCTTTGGGTACTTGGTAAGAATCATCAAGGAGGGAGCTCTTGCCAACCCTACAAACTATAGTGCCCTGGGTTGTGTCTGGGACTCTTCCCTAGCAGCTAGTATTGAATTAACACCTACTGCACTAGGCCAGGAAACGGAAGGTGGGATAGAAAACAGACAGGGCAATTTCTGCTTTAAGAAGCTTACAGATGGCAAGTGAATTATACAGAACTGACTGTTTTCAAGAGAGACTACATTAAGGGCATTTTGATAAAGGTTCGAAGTGCTGAAGGAGCCCAAAGAAGACTCATTCAGTCTAGAGGCATGGTTTGGTAGGCTGTAAGGGATGGTCCCCACCGTATGGTAGACTGTAATGGTGACAGTCCCTAAAGAGTCATGCCCCACGAAACTCGTGTGCTTCCCTCCCACGTTGACTCTAACTTGGCCATGTGACTTGCACTGGCCAATGGGACAGTGGCATAGACAACACAAGCGAAGGCTTGATAATACTTGCACCTTAGGGCTGCTCTCTTGGAACATGGCCCTGCGACACCATATAAAGAAGCAAATCTAGCCTAAAGGAGGATGAGAGGCCACGTGGAGGAAAACCAAGTCACCCTAGCCATTGATCGGCACCTACTGCCAGGCACGTGAGTGAGGCCAACTTGGACACTCCAGTGCAGTTGACTTTATAGTTTAAGTGCAGCCACATGAGTGGGCCCTGGTGACCCCAGCAGAGGAGCCTCTCAGCTGAGCTGCAGAACTGAGAGAAATAATAAATTAATATTGCTTGGAGACTCAAAGATTTGGGATGATTTGTTATGCAGGAAAGATAGTATACAGAAAATGGAAGGAGGTGGTATTGTAACAAAAATACAAAACGTGTAGCATTGTCTTTGGACGGCGTGGCAAATGGAGGCTGGCAGGGTGGCAAGGAGGCTGTTAGTGCAGGAGGCTTCGGGGGAAACCATACTGGAGGCTGGAAAGATAGCCACCTGTGTCCTATGGCCGTGAAACTATTATAGTAATGAAATCAGTCCTGCACAACTTTCACCCGCAGTAACTTGAAAGGTAGAAAACATACCTAATGAACTTGCGAATCTGGCTCAGGAAATTTCCAGGTAGAATGTTAAAGGTGTAAATTGTCTTTTTTAGCAGCTTTAACCATAAGATAAGTGAAGGAGGAACTGTTTAGTTTGTAGCAGAATTTAGAAGAAACACGGAAAGGAGGATGTGCTGGGTTCCAAAACTAAATGTTTCATATTTCCAGTCTCTTTACCCTACAAAAGAGTCTCAGGGTGAGACATGGTTTCAGGGTAAAGATAAATTACATTTGAGGCCGTGACTCTTTCTTAAGACCTGAGAAAAATTTAAGGTGGTGTCCAGTAGACCCTCTCACTTAGAAAAAGGGGCTTTTTAAGAATCTCAAGGTCACTGCCACACACAGCTCTCCAAGACACTGCCCAAAGCGGAGGGAAGACCACCTCTAAAACAATTGTGGGAATGGCTTTTGTCTAATCAAGTAGACTATTTTCTGATACCTAAAAAGCTGGCAAAGTTTTAAGGAAGTTGCAGGACAGAGAGTTCAGAATGAAAAAAGCCTTGGGTTCCAAACTTTCTGAAGGGCAGAAAGCAGGTTGAGAAAGCTCCGCAGCCACGAAGAGGCCAGTTCTCACCATCACAGAAATGTGTCTCGGAAGGTGGAGCCAAAAGCCCAGAGAGCAAAGCTAAGAGCCAGAGAGAACAGTCAGTTG
Source organism: Balaenoptera acutorostrata (assembly GCF_949987535.1). Classification (NCBI taxonomy): domain Eukaryota; kingdom Metazoa; phylum Chordata; class Mammalia; order Artiodactyla; family Balaenopteridae; genus Balaenoptera; species Balaenoptera acutorostrata. The sequence continues at coordinate 74,146,287 of NC_080075.1, read as the reverse complement.
AGGAATCACTGCCATTGAGGTAATGGGACCCTAAGGCAGGAGCATCCCTTACCTCCAAAGCAGAGGGTCGTGCACCCTGCTCCCCGTGGAATTGCAGAATCACTCTGGATCTCCCAGTCCTCCCCTTTTTGGATGTGAGTGTTTACTGAAGTTGTCCTGGCCCTGTCTCACCATCATGTGAGACATTGGGTATACAGAGAGGAGGGGATGGTTTATCTTTTCATTTCACCAGTCCTTGGATCAAGAGGAGCCAAATGAGGAACCCCACCTGAGGAGCCTCATGCGTACCTGGACCGGATTCAGATCACGAGACCCTACACTTCGGGCCCAGGGTCATGATGAATGAGACTCCAGGGCCCTGGGAGGGATGAGGGTATTTTGCATGTGGGAGGGATGTGACCCATTTGTGACAGAGGGAGAACTGTAGTAGGTTGTTAGAGTAATGAGCCAGTGCATCACGCCACCCCTTACACATATCAAGTGCGTCTCCCTCTCCCAGGGACTCTGAGCTTGGCGTTGTGATTTGCTTTGGCCAATGGAACAATGGCACACAGGACACAACTAGAGGCTGGAGAAGCGCTTGCACACTGGAACATTGCCGTCGAGGAAACTGGTCCAGCCCACTGGAGGAGGAGAGGCACATGAAGGAGAACCAAGGTGCCCAGATGGTAGCCACCAGCTGCTGGATGTCTTGGCCCATCAGGCCTGCATATCCCCACACTGAGTGAAGGTTTTCAGGCCAAATCAGCAGAGGAACCACTCAGCCAGGCCACAGAATCATAGGGAAATTATAAGTCATTGTGAAAGTAAAAAGTTTCAGGATGGTTTTGTTAGGCAGCAATAGATAACTGATACACAGGAAGATGAAAAAGCCTTCTAGGAGGAGCTGGTATTGAAGGTCAGAGAGGATAAGCACATAGAGAGCCAGGACGAGGTTCTTCCCGGCACTGCAAGAGAAGGTAGGAGAGTCAGCAAAGGCATGGAGGGAGGGCGAGGGTCAGGGCATCACAGGCTGCTTCACGCTTAATATGCCACAGTCTGCAGGAACTACTCCAAGAGGGGTAAAGGGGCCCCTTTTTTAGAAAACAGCACCTTTAAGTGTTTCATTACTCAGCAGAGATCTTGGCTTAGCCGTGGGGACTTAAAGTTCCAGAGCTTTCCCACCCCTACTGCCCAAAGACATGCCGTGGGAGAGACTGTCAGGATGGTGGTGGCCAGAGGACAAACACGCACTGTCACTTCTCAGCCACTCATTAACAGGAAATAAACAAACACCCAAACTGCACCATCTGGGTGGGGTAGAAAGTGCAGCGGACCCGAGGTCCCCAGATTCAGGTTTACTACATGCAATGTGCTACTGTTTTCAAACTATGCAACCAAGAACACTGCACATAATGTTTCTCTGGGTCTCATGTCTTCCTTTGTAAAATGAGCAGATGTCCTCCAACTCTGAAAGTCTAAGGTTCTAGGATGAGATTTCAATTTATAAATAAATATGTAAGTGCCTCCCACATAATAAGCAGTCAAGCCTGTGTTGATCTGAGTGGGCTTTAGCAATCAAATGGGCTACGGTAACACTGAAATACTGTTATCTATAAATCGCTGCAACCCTTTTGGAAAGCAATATGCGAGTAAGAGTCAAGAGTCATAAAAATGTTTATCTTTTGACTTCGTAATCCCATTCTTAGGTATTCATCCTGCAGAAATAACTAAACATAAGGTAAAACCTATATGTATCACCTCAAATGTAAAAAAAAAATCAGAAATAACCTAAATGTCTAGTAAAGAGGATAGACAAATTATTGCCTGGGCAATATTGCGGCGCCATTACAAGAATTATTAGAAAAGCTATAGAATCATAGGAAAGTGTTTATGATTTCATAATTAGTAAAAAAGGAAATATATATATATACATATAATATTACTACATGTAAAAATAGGCTCTGCATATGGACAAGGCTGGAAGGAACACGCAAACACAAAAATAGCTGTATGAAGGAGCTGAGATGATGGACCTTTTTCTTCTCTCTTACAAGTTAGCCTTGTAATAAGCTTTCAACCCCATTATCTCCCTCTACTCTTCACTCTCATTCCTGAAGGAGGCACAACAGGAAAGCCCACCACACTCGGCCTGGGGTGGGGGGGCCCGGAGCCCTCCAAGCCTGACATGGGCACGAACATCTCCTGGCAGTGTCCAGCAAACCCACCAGGGACCCAGGGCTGACCAGGAGTTCCTAAACTAGGAGAGGGTAATTTAGGCTGCCTATAAGTCCACCAAAGATGGTGACTCAGGAAGAGAATGCCAAGGTAATTCTGAGAAACCCTGACGTGCCCCGCCTTTTGTCCAAGATGGTTCTGGCAGGAGACCAAAAAACAGGGAATGTGCATTGCCTGTGCCCTCGCCAAGGTGTTTTTGTTGCTGGAAACCAGAGAGAGGTACTGAGAGAAGACACATCACCTCATCTCCCCCATCTGAAGTTAAGGGCATCTTCTCCATTCAAATCAAGCAGCGTTTTTGAGCATCTACTTTAGAGAAGACACTGAAGAGTATACAAAGATGACTAAGACAAGGCTGTCGCTGCAAAGAGCTTGCATCCCAGCGTGGAAGCAGGAGGAAGAGAGAGACAGAAGGGGTTGTGCTCTAAGGCGGAACATTTAAAAGTCAGGGAACCAGTGCTACCAAAGTCAGGAAGAGGAAGAGATCATGTCCAGCTGGAAGGATCACTTGTGCTGGGACTTGAAGGGTGGGTTTTGTCAGAGATGATGACTTGAGGAGGCGTTTCAGGCCGAGAAGACAGTGGAAGCCAAAAGGCAAAGATGGGGGAGCCCTGGGGCACTTGGGTAGTGGTGAGGAGTCCAGGTAAGCTGCACCGAGGACACACAGCGGGGACAGTAAGAGATCTGGTAGGAAGGGAGATTGGAGCCAGGAGGGGCTGCACCTTAAATGGTCTCCCTGGCTGTGCTTTAGGATAATGCTCGGTGACAGGAGCGTGGAGACAGAATCGGCGTCGGGAAGGTAGGAAGCAAGCAGCCTGGCTGGGGTTTCAGCGGCTCAACAGAAAGGAAAGGACAGGGGTGAAGGACCCTGCGGGGACAGGGCTGATGGAATCTGGTGACTGACTTGGGTGGGAGGAAGGAGTCGTGGGTAACTACAGGGCTTAAAGCCTGGGAGACAGACTACTTGAGGATGCTGACCACGGGAACAGGAAACCAGGAGGAATGGGCTGGATCGGGGAGGAAAGCGAAGGATCTGGCCTGGGATAGGGTGAGGTAAATGCAAGTGGCCGTGTCCAATACGCAGGTGGATGTTAGGGGTGAGCTTGATAGAGCAGTCAGAGTTAGATTTGAGAGCCATCCATGGAAAAGGCTGCAGCTGGAGAGGCAGAAGTGTCTGGGAAGAGGCCTTGCAGCAGAAACTTAGAGAACAATGTGTAGGCGTCAGAGGAGAAGAAGCAAACAACAGAGAAACTGGACGACCAGAGAGAACAGAGGAGACACGTGGTCCTCAGGGCTTGGATGACAAGTGTCGACTGTGATGGTGCAGGGGTTAAGGCAGGTGGGGTGGGGGGATGGGGTCTCGAAGTGAGAATTTAGGGCGGAGCGGAAGCCAGACTCTAAGGAGCAGAGAGCACAGTCACAGGGTGGGGACAGACTCTGATAACTTTTTCATTAAGTTTGGCGGTAGGGAGACGAGAGTTGGATGGCAACCCGAATGGTTAGCAGGGTCAAGGGAAAGTGTGTTTTAGGGCGTTCACCACTGAGTATGTTTGTAGGTGAGAAGACGGTGGATAAAAAGAGAACTGAGCATCAATGCCCTGGAGAGGAGGGCACGGGAGCACTAGTGAAGTCAGCTCCATTGCAAGAGATCACACTTGGTCCTCCAAGGCAATGCTGTTCAAAACTTTTTTTTCTTAACAGAAACTTTCCTTCAGGCAAACTTTATTCAGGTCCTGAAATATAAGGTCATTGATGTTGGGTCACAGTAGGGAATGGAGAGGGTCAAGAGAAGGCGCTCATTGCCCTGGGGCATTAGCTCCAAGCAAAACAAAAAGGGTGGGTGGAGACCAGATGGAGAAGAACAGAATAAGTTAGTAAGGAGAAAGGGAGATGTTTTGCTGTGGGCATGATGGGGATGTTGAAAATGGTGAGCTTAAAGAAAGCAGAAAGAATTTGGAAGAGTCACAGTGAAAAATGAGCTACTCATTGCATTTGATCTGGGAAACATGGGATTTCCAGGCAGTACAGAAGTCCCTGTTGAGTTGGAGAGCATGAATCAGAAGTGCAGCCAGCTGGCACTCAGCTTTTCCCTGGCAAGGTTGGCAGCCTCACACAGAAGCAGCATATGACGGTGATTATCCAGGCTGGGGGCTGACACAAGTCTGATGGAAGGGTGGGACGGGAGGGGCTCTCAGGAGCTTTCAGGGATGTGCTTGAGAGAGGCAGCCTTTTCTGGGGTCTCCTATTTGCCAAGCCAGACAACAGGGCTTTTTCTTGTGTCCACGGATGTTTTCCCTTGGCTGTTATCAGTGGGAGACAAGGTTGCTTTAAAGGATAGGACATGAGCTTTGAACTGAGATTTTCAGTGAGATATTATTTTAATTTTTTAAAAATCATAGTAAACTGAACTTAACATAAAATTTACCATTTAAGCCATTTTTAAGTGTATAGTTATATGGTGTTAGGTACATTCACTTTGTTGTGCAACCATCACCACTGTCCATCTCTGAAACTTTTCTATCATCCCCAACTGAAACTCTGTACTCATTAAACACTAATGCTCCATTTCTCCCTCCCTCCAGCCCCAATAACCACTGTACTACTTTCTGTCTCCACTAATTTGACTACTCTAGGTATCTCAGATAAGTGAAACCATACAATATTTGTCCATTTGTGTCTGGCTTATTTCACTTAGCATGATGTCCTCAAGATTCATCCATTCTATAGCACATGTCAGGATTTCCTTCCTCTTGAAGCTGAATGATATTCCATTGAATGTATACACATTTTTTTAATCCATTCATCAGTGAATGGACACTTGCATTGTTTCCACCTTTTGACTATTGTGAATAATGCTGCTATAAATATTGGTGTACAAATATCTGCTCAGTCCCTGTTTTCAATGCTTTGGGGTATATACCACCAAGTGGAGTTGTTCATAATATGTTTTTAAAATGATATACATAACTGAATAAAAATAGATCAATGCAGGACTTCCCTGGCAGTCCAGAGGTTAAGACTCCACTCTCCCAATGCAGGGGACGTGGGTTCAGTCCCTGGTCGGGGAACTAAGATCCCACAGCCAAAAAATTTTAAAAATAATAATAATAAAATACATAATTCTCAAAAAGAAAATAGATCAGTGCAACTTTGACCGAAATGGGTGGTGCCAGACCTGTGAGAGCGTGGGACGAGGAGACCTGGGCACCAATGCCCCTGCCTGGGCACGGCTGATGGCACGGCAGCCACTCATACCCGTTTCTGGAGCCCTAGGCTGGGATGTCAGGTCAGTCTAAAAGGATTCAAGAACAGTTGGCTATTTTACTTTTGGGGAAAAAAGGAACCATGCCAAGCTTCCAAAGCACCGTTCCTGGTAAGCAAATGCACACAAACAGCTGTGGTTTGGGCACAGCTGATAAGAGCAGAGCTGGTTATTGGTTTTTTTTTTTTTTTTTTAAAAAAGCCAAATTTTAGTGAGGCACCCTAGACTTTCCTTTCTGGCACTATTTGTATGTCAAAGCACAGACTTTGGTGTCAAGACACACTTCTAGTCAAATCTGTGCTCTGCTAGTCTTAGCTCTGTTGGGCAGGTCATATTACCTCCCTGATTCTCAGTTTTCTCATCTATGTATTGCGTAGCTAAAAGGATTAATGAGACGTGTATGTGTAAGTGCTTCACACGGAATCCAGCACACAGCAGCCCATCAGTAAATACCGGTTTCCTTCTTTTCCCTTCTCAGTGGCTTCTTTCACTGGCCCCCCACCCTCTTTTGAACTTGGGGAGCCTAGAACCCCTCTGCTCTCTGGCACCTTCCCAGGTAGTTTTAAGCAGCCCAGAAAAAGAGAAAGACAGAAACACCGCACCTTTGCCTCCTAGTGGTGAAACAAGCCCATTGCATGGGCAAACAATAAACTACACATTCAAACTTTATTCGTTTATGAATCAGAGGTCGGGTCTCATTTATAAACACGTACCTGAGTCATCAGCAATATATCCTTGTAACTAGAGTTTACTGCTTATTATTCATGGCTAAATACTATCTAGCAGAATAATTAGAAGGCATCGTTAAATATATCACATTCATTTAGTCTGCAGACTGACGAGAACACTAACTCTGTATATTTCGTCTCATGTTCATCTGCTTATAAATGTTAAAGAGCTGATGACCGAGGAGAGCAAGAGGCCCCTGGGTAGTGCAGTGTGGACTTCTTTTTTTTTTCGGCTGTGTTGGGTCTTCGTTGCTGCGCGCGGGCTTTCTCTAGTTGCGGCAAGCGGGGGCTACTCTTCGTTGCGGTGCATGGGCTTCTCACTGCGGTGGCTTCTCTTTTTGCCGAGCTCGGGCTCTATGCGCACAGGCCTCAGTAGTTGCGGCACGCGGGCTCAGTAGTTGCGGCACGCCGGCTCAGTAGTTGTGGCTCGCGGGCTCTAGAGCGCAGGCTCAGTAGTCGTGGCGCACGGGCTTAGTTGCTCCACGGCGTGTGGGATCTTCCCGGACCAGGGAATTGACCTCGTGTCCCCTGCATTGGCAGGCGGGTTCTTAACCACTGCGCTACCAGGGAAATCCCCCAGTGTGGACTTCTTAAGCCCAGGGATATCATAACATCCTAGTCAGGAGCACAGACAAGGGCACCGTGGAGACCTGGAAAAGAGTAACTTTGGAGGTGATCCATGAAGGATTCGATTGACTGAGAGTGGGATGCCCATGCTGTCTCTCAGAAAGGCTGAAAAAATGGGAGCTGGAAGTAGACTCAGCTGCTGCCCCACGCAGCATTCAGAACAGCTCCTGGCATGTCTGCTCTGAGTTCTGACTGGAGAGCAGTTCCTTCAGAGGCAGGATGGGCCTGGCCGAGAGGAAGTGGGACCCAGAAATCAGACATGCTTGGGGGCTGGTGTTGAGGTGGCACGTGGAGTGGACCCAGCAGCAGGAGAGAGGAGAAGGCCCCTACAGTATCCGGTGTGTGTGCTGGGGAGGGGAGGGAACTGGAAGCGAGGAGAGGTTGCAGATTGGTGGGTGTCACTTCGAGTAGTCAGCTGGTGAGTTTGCAGACAGCCCAGCAGTATAACCATGGTTGCAATGCAGAGGTCGTGACCCATATTCCAGCAGGCAGTGTCATGGAGTCTGTGAGCCAGTCATTGGGCCCAGCCAGGACTGGGGAGGGGCAGAGGAGCCAAGCAGAGCCCCATCTCCTGAGAATGAGACAGAGGACACTGGTGGGACCCAGCTATAGCATCAGGAGTAGGTTCCAGGCAGAAAACAGTCTTGACTACAAGTCCTGAGCTATGTCCTAGGGCAGTGTGTCTCATATCCTGTTGACCATGGTATCAGGATTATTGGCGGACCTGTCAGAAATGCTGGTTCCTAGGCCCCGCCCCACACCTACCATTCTGGGGGTGGGCACTAAGAATCTATACTTCCAGCGCTCCTCCTCAAGGTGATTCTTATCACCCTGAAGTTTGAGAATCACAGACCTAAGGCTAATTAACTCTCCCTTGACCAGCAGAATGAGGCCAGGTGCTTGGGCAGGACCAAACAGCTGTAACTATGAAATAAGACTGTACACTACCCACTTCACAATCCCCAAGCAGAAATGCCAGTGGCAGCTACACTCGTCCTGGGGCCAAATAAAAGTTTTACCACATGGTGACCAGTAGGCTCTGGCTTTTGGACTCCAGGGCACCATTTGATTGATCCAGTACTAAAGATGAGACATGTCTCAACATGTTTTTCTTTCCATTTTTTTTTTTTTTTTAAAGGATGAAACATGAGTCGATATACATAGAACCAGGGTTAGTCTCTGATAAAATAGGTGAGTGGTTTGCTTTGGGCATTGTGTTAGAAGCCCATCCCCAAGACGCCTGTTGCCCTCACATGACGTGAACACCAGAACCCCTCTCTGTGGCACCCCTCACTACCCCCCTGCGGAGTTCTGCATTCTCTGGCATCTTCTTCAACTAACTTCTGCAAAAATCTAAAAATGCAACAAGTAAGGAAGCGTTATGTCATCTGTGATACACATCAACTCAATGAATTAGGTAGTCATTAAAATTATTATTATAAAGATATTGTAGAAATTTAGGGAAATATTTATTAAATGTTATTAAGTAATTGTATTATTAAGTGTAGAAAATATCTACATCGTTATAGCTAAAAATATGAAAAACAAAACAATATGCAAAAATAAAACTTGTGAGAATTGTGACAATCTGTTAGCAGGGCAGGAATAGAGACGCAGACATAGAGAACGGACGTGTGGACACATAAGGGTGGGAAGGGGGGGTGGGATGAACTGGGAGATTGGGATTGACATATATACACTACCATGTGTTAAGCAGATAGCCAGTGGGAACCTGCTGTATAGTGCAGGGAGCTCAGCTCGGTGCTCTGTGGTGACCTAGATGGGTGGGATGGAGGGGGGGAGGGAGGTCCAAGAGGGAGGGGGTATATGTATACATATAGCTGATTCACTTAGCAGAAACTAATGCAACATTGTAAAGCAACTATACCCCAATAAAATAAAATAAAACTTTAAAAAAATGTGCTATAGTGTAACAGTTAATTAAAAGCTAACTTTCTGCTGTTCCTTTTCTTCTCTGAATTACAAGATGATAAACCGTACTCAGGACTGAAACCTACAATAAGAGAACTGTATATAACTGCTGAGTATTCACTAACCTTGAAAGGTCAAAAATATCCCCGGTGAAGTCCACAAGAGATGGGCTGGCTGGCAGCACTGAGCCCAGCCTGTTCTCAGCAACCAGAGCCTGTGCTGCCTGTTCAAGGAGCTTGTCAATGGCCTGATGCAGGTGCAAGTGAAGATGAGCAGCCCCTTAGCAGCTGCTTAAGCAGCAGGCTGGGAGATGCGCTACTGACAGCATGAGAGGGAAGATGTCTGGGCTAAGTGGTGTGAAGAGCTCAAACTCTGACCTTTTATTTGGACAACTTCTGTTTGAGCTAGATTGGGAGTTGATTCGCGCCTCATCCTGAGCTGTGCTCCAGGGCAGCAGATTTCAGCCTCTGCCTGTATGTGGACATAGGGAGAAGTAAGCTTGAAAGTGCCAACCTCCTTTCACAGCCTCTGAGGTGAGGGGAGCCTTGATAATAGCCTATAAATACCACAGGATGGAAATGCCAGCAGCTGGCCACTCCAGGGTGCAACTGCATAAACAAGGGGTGTTTATGCAAAGAAACGCAGGCAGAGAAATATTAGCCTGAATGTCAAGTTTTCCTACAGTGAACTCAGCAAGACAGCAAAACCATCTTCCCCTGGGGAAAGAGGGCAGTAGGAGGAAACGCCAGCTCCTGAGGCATTAGGAGAGATTTGGAGGCCTTTGTTGGAGAGAGGAAGCCAATGCCTGTGGGTATGCAGGGCAATGCTTGTGAACCGGAAGAGTGTTAGTACCACTGTCATGCTGGGCGTTGCAGGGAAGAGAGCTTCGAGAAAGTGATGAGAATTATCTTTTTCCGAGGGAAACAATAGGAGGTTCAGTCTCATTGTGATGCTTCCCTTTTCTGCCTTTGGCTCTTCCGATCCCTAGGACTCCTAAGGCTATAAATGCGCTATCATTGAGTTAATCCCACTCATGGGTCTTAAACAATGGTTCTGTAAAATGGAGATGATTAAAGAAAAAGTTGCCTGCTTGCAGATAAAACTTGAAACAGTGATGCACTGAAATGAAAAATGAAAATTTCACATATAGTCTTACAATTGTAAGGTCTACTGAGGCTCCTCTTCTTAAGCACAGCAACTGCAATTTGAGTATCTGACGAGAGGTATGCAGTGGGATGGAGTTTTGGCCCCATTAGCACTATTGTAAGCCATAACCTAGGCATGAACAGCTAAAAGAAAAAAGAGGAATTTAATACACAATGTCTTCATACTCTCTATAGACACTATAGCTCTTAATTCATGGCTACTAGTTGATTATTCAGTAAATTACCCTCACTCTTTCAAGGTGAGAAACACATTTTATACACTTTTATCTTCAAAATTTTAGTTACCTACATAATAAATTCAAGTCAAGCCTCAACATACAATAATTTGTAAAGAAAATTTAGCACAACATACCAAAATTTATGGGATGCAGCTAGTGCAGTGCTACCTGGGGCGGTCAAGCCCCACCATTAGGCAAGAAACTGAAAGAAAAGACATCCAGATTGGAAAGGAAGAAATAAAGAAAATTTAAGTTTTAATTAATATTCTAAATATAAGTGTTATGGGTTGAATTGTGTCCCCCACAAAAGATATGCTGACATCCTAACCCCATGACCTAAGAATGCAACCTTATTTGGAAATAGGGTCGGTGTAGATGTGATTAGCTAGAATGAGGCCATACTGGCGTAGGATGGGTCCTTAATCCAATACGGCTATGTCCCTAGAAGAAGAGAAACCAGAAACACACAGGGAGAAGGCCATGTGACAGCAGAGATTGAGACTGGAGTGATGTAGCCGTGAGCCAAGTATTGCTGGTGACACCAGAAGCTCGAGAAAGACATGGAATAGATTCTCTCCTAGAGCCTTGGGAGAGCATTGCCCTGCCATCACCTTGATTTCAGACTTCCAGGCTCCAGAACCATGAGAGAATAAATTTCTGTTGTTTTAAGCCACCCAGTTTGTGGTCATTTGTTCCAGTAGCCCTAGGAAACCAATACAATAAGCAAACAGCAGAAAGACACCCAAGTTGCCTCTCGCTGCTCGGTCATGAGCAGACCTCTGCTCCTTTGCATACGGCCAAGGCCCGTGGGCCCCGGGGCCACCCACACTGAGCAGATCAGAAAAGTAATTGGACTCTTTTACTGACTCTCTGACCTCCCACATTGTGACAGAGTCTGCCCCCCATTTCTTCCTCAACAAACTGAGCCTCAGTACTGCTCAGGGGTCTACCTGTCAGAGGAGAAAACCTTATCCCCAGCTCAGGGGTAATCCTGATTAGTCTCAGACGGTGCGGTGATCCCATTCCTCTTGCCAATGACTGGTTTAGGGACAGGCAAGTGAGGGGAGCCCTGCTGGAGAGCTTCTGCGAATGGTTTTCTCACCTTTAATGAGCTGTCCTCTTCTTCCACTGCACATCGTTATAACTCACCATGAAGTTGGGACGATAGCAGACTTCCCATGATCAGGAGGGAGGCCAAGGTCAAAGCTGAAATGCTGAGGATGGCCAAGTGTACAAATAGGAAGGTCACTTCGGTGAGAGGTGAGAGATTGCAGGTGAGAGGTGATAGTGTCTTGGCCAGGGTGGTGATTGGAGGTGGGGAGAAGTTGCTAGATTCTGGGTATATTTTGAAGATAGTGCCCAGAGGATTTAGAGGCTGGATGTGGAGTGTGAGAAAAAAAGAGGAGTAGAGGAAAACTCAAAGGTTTTTAACTTGAGCACCTGAGAGGACGGTGCTGCCGTTCGCTGAGATGGGAGGAGCAGCTTTCACGGGGAGTAGGAGGTCAGCTTCAGAGGTTGAGTTTGAGATGCCACGTCCGAGTGGAGATGTTGAATAGGCAGTGAGACATGTGTGGAGTACAGGAGAGAGGTCCAGGCTGGCGGTATGAATGTAAGCTGCCAGCATACAGATTGTATTAAAGACATGTGACTGAAATCACGAACAGAGCCAGAAAAGAGAAGAGGCCCGAGGACGGAGCCAGAGGCAGCACACAGACTGGGAAAGAGCTGCCGTGTGGATAAAATGAGAAACAACCCTTGACACAAATACATAAGAAAAAGCACAAATATATAAGGTCAATAATAATAATAGCTTACTATATGCCAGGCTCTGTGCTGTGGTCTGCATATATATTATGTAATTTAATCTTCATCAAACCACATTAGCAATTTAAAAATACCAGCGAAACGATTCCGAGGCATCATTACGCAAACCAAAATAAATAAAAATGAAACTGTTTAGATGGGGCTGTGGGAAAACTGATGTCCTGAAATGTGGCCAGTGGCACTTTAGCGGGAGAGGATCTGGAAGCAGTGTAACAGGAGCTCTAAAGTCATTCCACCTTTTGACCTTATTTAAGAAGGAAAAAGTAACTCTTACATACATTCCTTGCAGGTCTATCTATAAGCGTAAAAATCTGGAAATGACGCAAGTCATTGCGAAACAGGCTACGAGACATTAACATGAAGGAATGGCCATTGACCCATTAAAAATGGCAAGTATGTGGACTCTGTTGATACAGGTAATGTGATTTGTCTTGGTTAGGATTGCTTCCTTTGGAGGAGAGAATTCCAGACAATTCGCTTAAATGAAGGAAAATTTATTTTGAGAATACAGAGGTATCTCAGGGCTCCCAAGAGCAACAAAATAGATGCAGCTCTCTCAAAGGACTGGGACCTGGACCTGGAAAGTCATCAGGGGCAAGACAAGGCACCTGAATGGTGACACCAATTCCCTCCTTCACCAATCTCAGCCAGGCTCCTCTGAGCCCTTTCCCAAGGGGCCTCAAGCTTGGTCTGTAAGGACTTGAACAAACACTAACATCGTATCTAACAGCTCAAGGTCACATCCTTAGGGTAACCCTAGGCCCCACTAGAAGTGCCTGCCTGAGAAGACTCCAGGTTGCCAAAGGAATTTACAACTTGTTCCAGAAATACCTGAAGTTAGAGCCCCTTCTCCCAGTCTCTGTGGGAGGGAGGGAGGCTCACTTTGATAAGTCAGTGTTTAACTTTGTTAGTTTTTTTAAAAAATAAATTTATTAATTTATTTAATTTTGGCTGCGTTGGGTCTTCGTTGCTGCGCGCGGGCTTTCTCTAGTTGCGATGAGCAGGGGCAACTCTTCGTTGCGGTGCGTGGGCTTCTCATTGCGGGGGCTTCTCTTGCTGCGGAGCAGGGGCTCTAGGCATGCAGGCTTCAGTAGTTGTGACACGTGGGCTCAGTAGTTGTGGCGCACGGGTTTAGTTGCTTCGCGGCACGTGGGATCTTCCCAGACCAGGGCTTGAACCCACGTCCCCTGCATTGGCAGGTGGATTCTTAACCACTGCAACACCAGGGAAGTCCCTAACTTTGTTAGTATTTAACTTTGGTAAGTTTTCTGACAAAAGCCAGAAAAGCTTAAATGATACATACAAGATAGGCATTTATCAAATTCCCTTTTTTTCTGTAAAAATTTTTGTACTCACAATTTAAAAAATACATTTCTGAACAGTTATATAGTGGTTTCTACATACGTGTGGAGGGAGAAATACTCAACTATCATTGGGTTGTATATTAATAGGGAATAAGACTTAAAAGGTGGATTTAGAAGAATTTAAACAAGGCTGGGTGGTCACTAATTTGAGGCCAGTAATTCTATATTTACAAGGAAATTGTCCCTCATCATGAATTGCCTATTTCTGGTTTCCACACGTGACTCCTACCCACACTCCTTCGCCATGAAGCTTAGTGTTATTTTGTTAGCGGAGCCACATGGGGGGCACAGCCACCTGTAACGTGAAGGAGAGGGCCGCGTGAGGCAGACTGCAGGCTGCTAAACAATGCATTTTCATCGCTTTTCTCCTCTGCCTGGAACAGCTATTCCTTCTTCTCGTTGAAATTCCTGTGCATCCTTCAAAGCCCCTGATCAGATGATATTTCCCGTATGGAGCTACCTCTGACCCGCTGGTCAGAGTTAATCCCTGCCCTGTGTTGCTATGGCATATTCAATCCTTCTATTGTGGAATTCTATATGTTGCTTTGTAATTAATGGTGTGCACATTTGCCTTTTCTCAAGATCAGGGAATGTGCTTAATTATCTTTGGCTCTCTGGTGTCAGTACAGTGCTTGGCAAATTGTAGGTGCTCAGTAAATGCTTGCTGACTCGTTGAATTCCCTGTGCATTCATTCACTCATTTATCCTTTACAGAGCCCTTAATTGGCTGCTAGGGAATAGACATCAGGACTAGTTCAGGTAACTCCAGACCAGTTCTAGCCTGTTCAGGTCGATGCAGCACCTCTCAACTGGGAGTAGGGAGAGGCAAAGAGGGGAGAATTTAAAACAAGGCAGGAGGCAGAGGATATAAGGTTAGCAGCTGGGGAAAAAGGAGATCAGATTCCCACTCTTACATGACCTTCCTTCTCTAGACAACCGTGTCTTTCTGGCTTCCCAGATAGAGGGCTGCTCTGCAATCAGATAGAAGAGATGGAAACGGAATGAGAAGGATTCATACACTTTTCCACTGGGGGGGTGGTCTAGGTGAAAACACACATTTATTGGTTTCCTATCGCTACTGAAAAAAAATCACCAAAACTCGATGGCTTAAAATAACACAAAATGATAATTTTATAGTCCTAGAAGTCAGATGTCCAAAATGAGTTTTACAGGGTTAAAGATCAAGGCTTGCAGGGCTATTTCTTTCTGGAGGCTCTAGGACAGAATTCATTGCCTTTCCGGTTTCTAAAGGGTATCCTCATTCCTTGGCAGGGGGCCCCACCACACACAGCCTTTTTTCCCCTCTGCTTCCATCATCCCATTGCCTTCAACCTACTTCAATCCCGTTTCCCTCTTATAAGGACTTTTGTGATTACATTGGGCCTATCCGGATAAGCCAAGATCATTTCCCCAGCTCAAAATCCTTAACTTAATCATACCAGCAAAGTCCCTTTTCCCTTTTGTCATATACGGTAACATTCACCGGTTCCAAGGATTAGGATGTGGACATCTCAGGGGGACCATTATTCAGCCTATTACAGCATGCTTAATGTGAACATCTTCACCATAACAAAAAAGCCCCCTTATCCAAAAGGCTCTTACCTGGGATTTCTAGCCTCTTTAATAACTGCAGCAAATCAATGACACAACTGACTCATTGATCTTTTGTATAATTTAACATTGCTGGGACTTTAACATTGCTGGGAAAAAGTGATAAGGCCAAAAACCAGCCCACTGAAAACATAATAGCTTAAGAGATAAGAGCCACTGCTAAAAAGATACATGCACTTAGGGTTCACAGTCTATCAAGGACCCAGAGGAATAGAAAGAGTATCATTTATAATGAGCTTCACAATACTATATAGAACAATAAGTGTAATAATTTGGGAAATTGTAAAGCATTGTGTCAATTTCAGGGATATGATTATCCCTAGGTGGAATTAGTGTATTTGTTTACGTGTATGTTTCTTTCCCACTGTACTCCCCCATCAGAATGTCAGTGCCAGAAGAGCAAAAACCTCGTGTCTTATGTCCCTAGGGTCTTGAATTAACCTTAGAACATAGCAAATATCAGTAAGTATCTGAATACATTTTTAAAAATATATGCTACTAAATTTCCATTCCTTAAGAAATAAATGAGGGGACTTCCCTGGTGGCACAGTCGTTAAGAATCCACCTGCCAATGCAGGCGACACAGGTTCGATCCCTGGTCCGGGAAGATCCCACATGCCGTGGAGCAACTAAGCCCGTGCGCCACAACTACTGAGCCTCTGCTCTAGGGCTCGCGAGCCACGACTACTGAGCCCACGTGCCGCATCTACTGAAGCCCACATGCTCTAGAGCCCATGCTCCGCAACAAGAGAAGCCACTGCAATGAGAAGCCCGCGCACCGCAACGAAGAGTAGCCCCCGCTCGCCACAACTAGAGAAAGCCTGCGTGCAGCAACGAAGACCCAACACAGCCAAAAATCATAAACAAAAATAAATGTATAAAAAAAAGAAAAAGAATGAGAGAGTTCTAAAAAATAAAAAAGAATATGTGTAAGGAACACTAGCTCACTCCTGTATCCAGCCAGCTTTCTTCCCCACAAATATTTGTATATGCATGTAATTTAACATGCACGCTCCCCAACACCATGTCTTCCCCCAGGGGTGGGGGGCATGTCTTGATAAGTTGCCAAGACCCCTGGCTTATCTGATACCAGGCATCCTGCTCAGACCTCTTTAAAAGGCAGTGATCCACTAAGTGGTCCCATCTACCACGGGAGCGATGAGCAAGCAGCTGATCTCGGTTCTGCCTCACCTTGTACAGTTCCACAATAGACGCTGCATTTTTTTGCCTCTGCCTGTTCTTACCAGGCCAGTCCAGTCCTGCCTGCTCTTCATCCTGGGA
The DNA here is from genome assembly GCF_949987535.1 of Balaenoptera acutorostrata. Taxonomy (NCBI): domain Eukaryota; kingdom Metazoa; phylum Chordata; class Mammalia; order Artiodactyla; family Balaenopteridae; genus Balaenoptera; species Balaenoptera acutorostrata. The sequence goes on along the minus strand of NC_080075.1, from coordinate 74,130,057 downwards.
TGCCTGCTGCACTCCAGCTTGGCATAGCTTTGAGGTTGTTGGCTCCAAACCAGGTCCTGTTCATCTGCCCCTCCCAAGCCCACACAATAGAGAATTTGACCCCCCCCAACACAAACCATTCAGGGAATTATAACACGTGGAATGCAAGAATGGCCATCACCAGCTCCGCTCTGGAAGAGTATATGTGGAAAGAGTATGGAGTCTGCCCAGCCTTGCATGGCTCAAACCTTGGGTTACCACATAGTAGCTGTGTTTTTGAACAAGACATGCAATCTTGTAAAGCCTCAGTTTCCTCGTTTGTACCATGCAGATGATACAGTAAAACCTCACTCCACCATAAGGTGATGGGTGGGCAAAAGAAGACAATCTTATAAAATGCAAGGGCCTGCTTTGAGAAGTTAATGAAATGACTTGGATTTGGGTTCTGGCTATGTGAACCAAATCCTTTCCAGTCTCAGCTGTGGTTTGGTGCCCCCTGTGCATTGTTTACTCTGGTTTAAATATTGATGGGGACAAGCATGGGTCCTGTGACTGGCTAAAGTTCCCAGGACAGCAGCAATAATTCCAGGAATCTCCTAGTTCTCTGGCACCCATTGTGTCTTTTGGATCCAGGGAAATTTGGCTGGAGGAATACTGAGGACACAGGGACTCACTCTCTGCCTCCCCACCTCCCCAGAGAAGGCCCTCCCTAAAGTAGGAACTTTAGCTCATCCCATGTGAGAACAGAGGCTGGGAGAAGGGCAGGAGTTGGGAGTCAACAACTGTGTGATATCTGAATTTGCTTTATTGAAGAGTTTTACTTTTAATGCCTATTCCATTAGTGTTGTTGTGAGGATTAGGGTTGATATAGGAACATGTCTTGGTGCTTGGCATGTAGTATTTGCTTATTAAATGGTGCATTCCACAAATGTTTATTAAGCACCTATTATGTCCTGGCCACTAGACTGGGTCCTAGGACTACGGCAGTAAATAAGATACATGTTGTTCCTGCCCTCGTGAAGCTTATAGTTTAGCAGAAATAACAGCTTAGAGCAACTTGGAAGCTATGAAGTTTAAGCTATCATCATATTTTTTTTTCTAAACAATCATCTTTCCCTAAACATTTTAAAACACTTGAGATCTTCTTTGTATATTTTGGAACAGAATACTCCTTTCTCTTCTCTAAAGAAGTGATTCTCAACCAGGGTCGATTTTGCTGCCCAGGAGACATTCGGCAATGTCTGGAGACATTTTTTGTTGTCGCAGCTGGGGGGCGGGGGGAGGTGTGCTACTCTCGTGGGTGGGGCTAAGGACACTCCTAAACATCCTACAGTCACGGGACAGCCCCCAACACAGTCTCACCTGGCCCCAGATTTCAGAACGCCAAGACTCAGACACCATGGTCTAGAGGGGACCTGCTTGGTCCACAATCCGTTATTTTTGGCTACGAAGGGAGAGAAATGCATCACCCTTACAAGTCTTAGAAAAACTGTCCCTTCTGTTCTGTGCCCTATGCCACTTGCCCGTGTCAGAGCAGGGAAAGGGGAGGAGGCTCTTCCAACTTCTCCATCCAGAAGCACGTTCCTGTCAGGGGCAGAGAGAATTGAGCTGGGAGTCTGGTTCAGAGTATCCAGCACTATACCTGCATTTGGTGAGCTTATATTTGACTGATTCTCTTACAGAAGTAAGTTTTCAAACGAAAAGCTCCTGGAAAAGACCTTGTCTTTAAAACCCTACCAAGATATGCAAATAAGCCACATTATCTCAAGGCCACTGAACCCAAGTTTTCAGTTCATTTGGTTTTCTTTATTTTAAAAGTGTTTTAAAAGCTTGTCTGGGCATAATTAATCCAATTTGGTCTTTAGGGTGGTCCAGGCTTCCAGAGTGACTGGTTTTTTGATCTGATGTTTCTCTCACATATGTTCAGCAATAAAATTTTGGACAAAGCAGAGGATGAGGAAGAGTGAGGCAAAATAAAATGAAGCCGAAGGAGATGGAGGGAGTGAGGGAGGGAGGGAGGGAGGGAGGAGAACCAAAGGAGTGGGGGTGGGGTGCAGGACAGGGGAGGGGAGGAGAACAAGCACAGAAGGAATGGAAAGGGCTAGTCTTAAATTTGCAGGCTTCAAGAGCCCTGGTTCCCCAACTCTGTTTACTTCTTTACCTTCTATACTGCTTTCCAGAAGCACTGCGTTGGATTCTAGCCTACTTTTCTCTCCTCCAGCTTCTGGGTAGAGGCGGGAGCTCCTGTCTCACAGCTGGGTTCTGAAGCAGAATCCTGTGGTGAAGCAGTATAACCCTCTGAAGAGAAGCTAGAATGTGTTTGTGAAATTCAAGACTATTTTTTCATGCTCATTCACCTTATCAGAGTAGATTGTCAGTAAATGCATACTGTTGTTGTTGATGATGAAGTTTGAATATCCACTAGTCAGTACCAGCCACAGGCTGGATGTATGACTCATGTCCCCACTCAGATAGGTTGGATGATGATTCAAACTGTGACGTAAATCCTTTGAACTCTGTATTTCATGTCCCATTGGCTGAATGAGCTACACGCCTTTTCTTAGAAATGAAATTTGAGTTTAAAATGTGCAAACATCTGATCTGAAATGTGCAAAACATTTTTTTTCCAGTGCAGTGTTTTACTTGGAACTTGTTTCAGATGTTAGATGTGCTGGTCCAGATTCTCGGATGTAACAGTTTGTTTGAGCCCACCCGCAGATGTTATGCCTCTATCATAAAGTCATCCACAACAGAAAGTAACTTAACCAGAATCATTTGTAGTACTGGTGGTGAACAGAATTTTGTGTTCTATTAAGCATCATTCTTCATTGAAAAAATTTTGTCACTGGCTGATGCCATGTGTTCTATAGCACTTCCCTAATATAAATAAGACTTTAATAAAAGCTACACTGAGGGCTTCCCTGGTGACGCAGTGGTTGAGAATCTGCCTGCCAATGCAAGGGACACGGGTTCGAGCCCTGGTCTGGGAAGATCCCACATGCCGTGGAGCAACTGCGCCCGTGAGCCACAACTACTGAGCCTGCGCGTCTGGAGCCTGTGCTCCGCAACAGAGAGGCTGCAACAGTGAGAGGCCCGCACACCGCGATGAAGAGTGGCCCCTGCTCGCTGCAACTAGAGAAAGCCCTAGCACAGAAACGAAGACCCAACACAGCCAAAAACAATAAATAAATTTAAAAAAAGCTACACTGAGACAATGTTTCATTGCTTAGACTTGCCCCTATTGACCTTCAATAATGAAACTCTTCTTGACCCCAAACCTTAATGATGTAAGCACATATCTTGACCAAAGTACTTTCCTTCTCTTGAATTTCTCTAACTTTGGTTTTCAGTTCAACTCTTAGGGACTCAGTGAGAGTATCTTCTGGCTTCCTTATGGCATGATATTTAATAAACTCCCCACATGCCTTGCACACAGCATGTAAGTGTTGGTTAGATGGAGGAACAGGACGAGCTTTGCAAAATGGGTATCAGTGGAGCACGCAGCTGACGTCAGGCTGCATGGTTCACCGAGGGCCTCTCCTTGCTCTTTGTCCCTCATCCGGGCATTTCCAGAACTGAGGGCGCTCTCGCCAGGCCATCCTGCTTCCAGGTCTCAATAGAGCCATTGTGCCGGAGACTGAAGCAGTCTCGTCATCGCCATGGTCTCCCTCGGGGCAATCTGACAATCCTCAGTCAGCTCACACGTCTGTTCCTCCAGGCCCGAGGTCAGGCCTTTTACATGGAAGCCCCAGCTGGTGAGAGGAACGGGAACGATGAGTCCTGAAAATTCTTCACTCTTTGTTCTTCTGATGGGTGACAAGATAATTAGTCCAAATGAGATGCAGCCTCTCCCAGGCTGTATTTAGCCGAATTGCAGAGCTTTCTTTCCCCTGGAGGAGCCTGGGACTCCTCCCTAGGAGATGGCAGTACCAGAAGGGGAACCAAATCAAGCAGGCTGGCCACAGCCATGGCAGGGCATGCTCCCCCCGTCACAGAAGCGGGATGGCGGTGCAGCTGGCGTCCAGGATTCAGGAAACCGAGGTTCCCCGCCCAGCTCTGCCACGCAGACTCTGTATGACATGACTGAAGACCTTTATCCCCTCTGGCCCTCAGATTTTTGTATGTTAAACAAACATGATAATCTCTTCCTCACAGGAGCGTGAAGATGAAATGGGATACATTTTTAAAAGCACTTTATGAATTGTAGATGTGTGATACGGATGGAGGTATTGCCATGAATAATAGAAGCGCCCAGATGTCGCCCTTTACTGGGGACCAGAGCCCACTTAACTTTGACATGTGAGGTTCTGTCATACTTATGAAGTACGTTCGCCATCATCTTCTCTCCTGTCCTTCTCTCTGGGACCACTCTTTCCCAATCCTTAAGCACATGGTTAATGCTCAATAGATATTTGATTGCAAATATTACTATTTGCGATAAAATATTAAAATAGAGAAAAATTGATTCAGTAAGCAGAAAAGTTGCACTATGTATCTAATTGTCTAAAATACATATTCGCCAATAAATTGAGGAGAGGTGATGTTTAAAAGAGCATTTTAAAAATTCCCAACAAGTACACTTAAAAGAGTATGTGGGCTTCCCTGGTGGCGCAGTGGTTGAGAATCTGCCTGCTAATGCGGGGGACACGGGTTCGAGCCCTGGTCTGGGAGGATCCCACGTGTCGCAGAGCAACCGGGCCCGTGAGCCACAACTACTGAGCCTGCGCGTCTGGAGCCTGTGCTCCGCAACAGGAGAGGCCGCGACAGTGAGAGGCCCGCGCACCGCGATGAAGAGTGGCCCCCGCTTGCCACAACTAGGGAAAGCCCTCGCACAGAAACGAAGACCCAACGCAGCCAAAAATAAATAATAATAAAATAAATTAATTAATTTTACAAAACTATAAAAAAAGAGAGTATGTAACATTGATATGCCTTTATTTATCCCTTCAGCTTCTTAAATTTAATAATTTTAATATAATTTGAAATTATTTAACTCTTCCCTGTTACTGATAAGACTTTAAACCTTCCTTCCCCTTCTTGTTTTGTTTTATTTCTCCATCTCTCAAATGTAAAAGAAAATTTTAAATTGCAAATGAAGAATTCTATTTAATTCAACATAGATTTACTGAACACCTACTATGCAGAACTGAAAAAGAAGATTGAGATCTATAATTGTTTTTTTTCCTCCAGTTCACCCCTGTCATAAAATTCCAGTTACAACATACACATGGATAGACTTCCATTCAATACCCTGTATCTCGGTGTTTTGAAGTTTTTCTTCAATCTAATTAATACATGCAATCCATATTATTGGATAATAATGTACTGTCCCTTCTCCGTAACTCATCGTACACCCTCCCCCCACCCCTGGCACCTTTCAGTCAAACAATGAGATTGAAGCTTATTACCCTAGGAAAGAGAAGCATGGACACTGGCTAAAACAAAGAAGTTATAGCTCAGCTTTGTGCTTCAAACTAGACTTTTTTTAAAGTTCATTACATCAAACTAAAAAGCTTCTGCACAGCAAAGGAAATCATCAACAAAATGAAAAGGCAACCTACTGAATAGTTGAAAATATTTGTAAATCATATATCTGATAAGGGGTTAATATCTAAAATATATAAAGAATTCATACAACTCAATAGCAAGAAAACAAACAACCTTATTAAAAACTGGGCAGAAGATCTGAACAGATATTTTTCCAAAGAAGACATACAGATGGCCAACAGGTACATGAAAAGATGCTCAGCATCACTAATCATCAGGGAAATGCAAGGCAAAACCACAGTGAGATATCACTTCACACCTGTTAGAATGGCTATTATTAAAAACAATAAATAACAAGTGTTGGTGAGGAATGCACTGTTGGTGGGAATGTAAACTCGTGCAGCCACTATGGAACACCGTATGGAGGTTCCTCAAAAATTTTAAAATAGAACTACCATATGATCCAGCAATGCCAATTCTTTTTTTTTTTTTTTCCAAATCTTGATATTTATCCAAAGAAAACAAAAACACTAACTTGAACATATGCACCCCCAAGTTCATTGCAACATTATTTACAATAGCAAAGATATGGAAGCAACCTAATTGTCCATCAATGCATGAGTGGATAAAGAAATTTTATAAAAGACATGGAGGAAACTTAAATGCATGTTACTGAAAGAAGGCAATCTGAAAAGGCTACATATGCTATGATTCCAACTACACAACATCCTGGAAAAGGCAAAACGATGGAGACAATAAAGAAGATCAGTGTTTGCCAGGGGTTGGGGGGAGGGAGGGAGGGAGGGATAGGTAGAGTTCAGAGGATTTTTAGGGCAGTGAAACCACTTTGTACCACACTATAATGGTGGATACATGTCACTATACATTTGTCAAAACTCATAGAAGGTACAACACTAATGTAAACTACGGACATTGGGTGATAATGATGTTTCAACTGATTTTAATAAATATACCACTCTGGTGTGGGATGTTGGTAGTTGGTGGGTAGGGAGGTTGCAGGTATACGTTAACTCTCTGTACTTTCCCTTCAGTTTTGCTGTAACCCTAAAACTCTTCTAAAAAAAGTTTATTAAAAAAATATATGAATCAATAACTGAAAGAATTGCAAGGAGAAAGAGAGAAATCTACCACTGTAGTTGAAAATTTCAATATTCCTCTCTCAATAATTGATAGAGCAAGTAGATAGAAAAATCAGTAAAAATATGGACTTTTTCAACCAAATTGACTTAATTGAAATTTATGGTACACTACCCCAATGGCAGCAGAATACACATTTTTCTTTTCAAAAACACACAGAATGTTATGAGCCATAAAACAAGTCTTAATAGATTTAGGATTCAAGTCACACAAAGTATGTTCTCTGACTACAATGGAATTAAAATAGAAATCTATAAGAGGTTGATACCTGAAAAGTCTTCAAATATCTTGAAACTAGATAATACACCTCTAAATTACACATTGGTCAAAGAAGAAATCAAAATCAAAATTAGAAAGTATTTTGAACTGCAGAGAAATAAAACAACAACATATTATGATTGTTGGAATGCTACTAAAGCAGTACTTGGGAAATTTATAGTACTAAACACATTATAAAAAAAGAAAATTCTTGAATTAATGACATCAGCTTCCATATTAAGACATTAGACAACAAAGAACAAATTAAGCCTAAAATAAGCAGAAGAAATGAAACATAATAATAAGTATCAGAGTGGAAATCAATGAAGAAGAAAACAGAGAACCAATAGAGAAAGTCAATGAATCCAAAGCCGGTTGAATTTTCTGATGTCAATCAATGTAATTCATCATATTAACAAACTGAAAAAGAAAACCCATATCAAATCAATAAATGAAGAAAAGGCATTTGACAAAATCCAACATCCATTCCTGATTTAAAAACAACAACAACAAAAACCCCCCAACTCTTGGCAGGTAATAAAAGGGAACATCCTTAGCCTGATGAAGGGCATCTAGGAAAAACCTTTAGCTAACATCATACTTAATATGAAATACTAAATGCTTTCTCTGTAAGAGAAGGAAAAAGGATTTCCACTCTCACCATTTCTACTCTACATTGTACTACAGGTTCTAGCCAGTGAGATCAGGTAAGAAAAAGAAAGGTTATCCGGAATAAAACTTTTTGTCTTTGGAGATAACAGTCATCTATAATCTGATGGAACGTACAAAGAAGCTAATAAGTGATAATAAAACTAATAAGTGAGTTTAGCAAGGTAGAATACAAAATCAGCATAAAAATATAAATTGAATGTTTTCCATCAATTATCATTTCATCATATCTACCAACTGGTGCTCAAAAATTGTGTTGAATTTTTAAATTGAAAAAATTTTTAATTGTCACTTACAATATCATTAAAATTTTTTTAATGTAGGGTTAAATCTGACAAAAGATACAAAAGACTTATTTACTGAAACCTATAAGACATTGCTGAGAGAAACTAAAGAACATATAAATGAATGGAATAATGGGTTGATGGTGAAATACTGTTAAGATCTCAATTCTCTCTAAATTGATGTATATCATAAACACAATCCTAATCAAAATGCTGTTTGTATAGAAACTGACATCCGATTCTATAATTCATATGGAAATCAAATGACTAAATAAAATAATTGGAAAAACGGGCAAAAGAGTTGAACTGACACTTCATGAAAAAAGGTATATGGATGACAAATAAGCACATAAAAAGATGTTCCACAACATTAGTCATTAGGAAGATAACACTACACACTTATTAAAATGGCTAAAATTTAAAACACTGACCCAAATGTTGACAAGGATATGGAGAAACTAGATCTCTCATACCATTGGTGGGGATTTAAAATAGTACTACAATCACTTCGGAAAATATTAATAGTTTTGCAGCTTCTTAAAAAGCTAAACATAACACCTACCATATTGTCCTGCCGTTCCACTCCTAGGTATTTGCCCAAGAGAAATGAAAGCATATATCCGTACCAAGAGTTGTACATAAATGTTCATAGTGGCTATATTTGTAATAGTCAAACACTAGAAACAACTCAGATGTCCACACAATAGAATACTACTCAGCAATAAACAGAAATGAACTACTCATACAGGTGACAACACAGATGAATGTCAAAATAACTGTACTGAGTGAAAGAAGCCAAGCAGTAAAAAATACATACTGTGAATTCCCTGGCGGGCCAGTGGTTAGGACTCCGCACTCTTACTGTCAAGTGCCTGGGTTCAATCCCTGGTCGGGGAACTAAGATCCCACAAGCCGCGCAGTGCAGCCAAAAACCAAAAACAAAACAAACAAACAAAAACATACTGTATGATTCCATTTGTATAAAATTCTTGAAAATGCAAACTAATTTGTAGTGACTGAAAGATCAGTGGTTGCCTGGGGATGGTGTCAGCAGGGCTGGAGGGACTACAAAGAAGCACAGGGAAATTGTAGAGGTGACAACTGTGTTCACAATCTTGATTGTGGAGGTAAAATATGTCAAAACTTATCACACTGTATGCTTTAAATATGTACTGTTTGTTATATATCAGTCATACTTTAATAGAACTGCTAAAAAAATTTAAACAGTAGGAGAACTAGGAAAAAAAAGCAGGGGTTAAATTTTTTACAAACAATGTATTGTTTAAAGGCTTCTTAAGCACATCATGAAAACAAAAGTCTTTAAGGAAAATGATCAATTTAATTACAGAAAATTTAATGTTTCTGTATAGCAAAACAGACTATAAACAAGAATGGGGGACATGAAACTAGGAAAAATACGTGCAACAAACATTGCAAAAATTAGTATCCTTATTATATGAAGAACACTTACTGAGGAAATTATGGAACATTCTAAGCTACAAGGATATATTGTACAGCACAGGGAATATAGCCAATATTTTATAACTTTAAATGGAGTATAATCTATAAACATTTTGAATTAACATGTTGTTCACCTGAAACTAATATATGGTGAATCAACTATATCTCAATTAAAGAAATTTTTTTAATGGAACACTCTAATAGGAAACTTGACGGAAGTCCTGTTGAGACAATTCACAAAGAAGCAGAAGTAGCTCACATACAGAGGTATTTGACTTCACTAAAAAATTTTAAAGTGCACATTTAAAAAATGAAGTAGCTTTTTGCCTCTCAGATCAACAAAAGATGTCCACTACAAGAATTCTACTCTTCACTAGCGTTGCTTAATATGTCAGAGGAGGATGGTTAATAGTTTTGCTTATTTTTAAAAGTGCTTCCTTCTTGTTGTCATCAATTCCTGGTAACCTTCAGCACTGATGATACATTTTGGGTTCCTGGCTGTACTAGTTGTACTAAGTCTGGGTTCCTGGTTGTACTTGGTTCTATTCTCAGCTGTAACTTCTTAGGTCCAAGGACACTTTTCTGAGTCATTGCACAGGGTGGGCTCCAAGAGCTTTGCTTCCTTCAAAGATGCATGGCTTCTTCTAAGGTCATCACTAGTTTCTCTAGTGCTACAGGGTCTTTTTTAACTCCATTGGTGGAACTTACATACTTTATTTCCTTAAAACCTTTTTTAAATAAACATTCTTGGGACTTCCCTGGTGGTGCAGTGGTTAAGAATCCGCCTGCCAATGCAGGGGACACGGGTTCGAGCCCTGATCTGGGAAGATCCCACATGCTGCAGAGCAACTAAGTCCATGCGCCACAACTACTGAGCCTGCACTCTAGAGCCCACGAGCCACAACCATTGAGTCCGCGTGCTGCAACTACTGAGCCTGTGCGCCTAGAGCCTGTGCTCCACAACAAGAGAAGCCACCGCAATGAGAAGCCCGCGCACCGCAATGAAGAGTAGCCCCCGCTCCCTGCAACTAGAGAAAGCCCGCGCGCAGCAACGAAGACCCATCACAGCCAAAAATAATAAATAAATTTATAAAACAAAAAACATTCTCATGTTCAGAAAATGTGTCACAAGTTTTATTTCTCTATCCACTTTGAGTTTCCTTTTGCTTTTGTTTTCTATTGTGGTAAAATACACATTAAAATTTACCGTTTTAACCATTTTTAAGTGTACAGTTGGCATTAAGTACATTCACATTGTTATGCAACCATCAATACCATCCATCTCCAGAACTTTAAAAACTAACTCCCCATCCCCCTCTACCTTTATTCCCTGGCAACCACCATTCTACTTTCTGTCTCTAGGAATTTGACTATTCTAGGTACCTCATATAACTGGAATCATACAGTATTTGTCCTTTTATGTCTGGCTTATTTCACTGAGCATAATGTCAAGGTTCATCCATGTTGTATTATGTGTCAGGATTTCGTTCCTTTTTAAGGTTGAATAATATCCTCATATGTATATACCACATTATTTATCCATTCGTGTTGTTTCCCCTTTTAGCTATTGCGAATAATGTTGCTATGAACATTGGTGTACAAATCTCTGTTCCTGCTTTCATTCCTTTTGGGTGTATATCCAGAAATTGCTGGATCATAAGGAACTTCCATTTAATTGTTTTGAGAAGCAAACTGTTTTCCACAGTGGTTGCATCTATTTACATTTCCACCAGCAATGCACAAGCATTCAATTTTTCTACATCCTTGCTGACATTGCTTTATTTTTTGACGATCAATATAGCTATCCCAATGTGTGTGAAGTTGTATCTCATTTGCATTTCCTTAGTGATTAGTGATGTTGAGCATCTTTTTGTGTGCTTATTGGCCACCTGTATGTATCTTTTGGAGATTTATCCAAGTCCTTTACTGAAGTCCTTTATTCAAGTACTTTTTAAATTGGTTGTTGGGTTGTAGGAATTTCTTATGTATTATGAATACTGATTTTTTAAATTAAATATATGAAATATTTGCAAATACTGATATTTTCTCCCATTCTGTGGGTTGCCTTTTCACTGTTGATAATGGCCTTTGATGCACAGGTTTTTAATTTTTAATGAAATCCAATTTATCTTTTCTTTTGTTGCCTGTGCTTTTGGCATCATATCCAAGAAATCATTGTCAAATCCAATTATGAAGATTTCCCTGTTTTCTTTTAAGAGCTTTAGCTCTTAGGCCTTTGATCCATTTGAGTTAGTTTTTATATATGGTGTAGAGGAAGGGTCCAATTTTATTCTCTTGCATGTGGATATCAGATTTTCCCAACATTTACTGAAAAGACTGCCCTTTCCTCATTGACTTCTCTCGGCACCATTGTCAAAAATCATTTGACCACATATTTGAGGGTTCATTTCTGGGCTTTCCATTCTATTCCATTTACCTCTATGTCTGTCTTTATGCCATTACCACACTGTTTTGATTACTGTAGCTTTGTAGTATAGGTGTCCTTTTAATTTTTGAAATACATTCCCTCTTCATGGCTCATGTTGAGTTCTTTAACTCTCTTTGCATGTTGCCTGAAGAGACTGGCATTCTCTGTAGTACCCAAATTTAGCCAGGACCCAGGGACAACTGTGCAATCAGGAACAGGGGAAGGGGAAACAAGCAGGTAAGTCATTCAATATGGTGTCTGGTTTCTTTGGAAAAGAAAAGGCACAGTCACTGGAGTAAAACTGTATGCCTTTATTACACATAAAATGAGTCGTTAAAATACAGTTTGTCCATGTGCAGAAACATTATTATACATTCAATTCTGAAGGTAGTTTTATACGACCAATAAAAGGAACAGTCTAAAAGTGGGAAGAATAAAGACAAGAGTGAGAAGGAGCTAAAAGGCAGAGCTTTATCTGTCAAAGTGCTAAGGCCTATGTGCACAAAGATTTTAAAGTAAGACCAACATAAGGTCATTTCTTCCATTCTGATTTCTCTTAAGGTATGATGCAATGAGTCACAGAATTAAGACGGGTTTAAAAAAAATAGGTCATAGCACTTACGGCTAAGAGAAAGGTTTTTAATTTCTAGAGTTCCACTTATCATGTACTCTAGATCTTTCATGGGTTCTAGAAATTTCGTGAAGTCTCTAATAACAAACTTGCTCTTCAATCAGTAGTTTATTATCAGAGAACAAATTGTCAGGTCCTTCCCAGCCCAGAATCTGTCTCCTTATGCAACAAGCAGGTGACCAAATTTGAGACTTTGGAAGAGTTTCATAATTTAAAGCTTGTTCAAAGTGATTACATATAGGTTCAGCTGGGGTCACTTCAAATTGCTATGTCTGAAAACCTAAAATGAAAACAACTGCTGACTTGGGGTCCAAGTCCAACTCCAGCATTCCCAAGCTCTAGGTATCTGAAAACATTAGACACTGGTGTTTTGAAAAGAACTGACCCAAGAAATGTAAAATTTTATGTACCACACTTTCCGTAGGAAGGACATAGACTGTGTGTAAAATAATAGTTATCTTCAGACATTTTGACGTTAAATGCATTGCTTTCTTATTGGGCTAATCTGAATTTTAAATATTAAGTACTTAAAAAGAGGATCCATGATTAAAGTTAATAAAGTGCTGACTCAAGTTGGTTTAATATAGTATTTATGAGCCAATGTCTGTGTCACTTAGACACAGGTGCACACTCCTAAATCCTGAGCAGTGGCAAAAGCTGTCACTAGATAGACAATATAGTTCAACAGAAAACTATTACTTAGCCCACAAAATGCCTCAAATCAAATTCCATGTTCCACTCACGGCAATTCATTACATTATGGGAACCCAAAACTTAAAAAAAAAAATTCGGTAAAAGGATAAGAATAATTCCAAGTTTACTTAAATCTATCTTAAATCCAGTCTTGGGTTTACCTTTCTTCTCTCCTAGGCACTCGATAGGTTTTGCAGTCAAGATGAAAGGCAGGATTTTAAAAATTCCCTTTAGTTTCTTTTGAGCTTGAAGAACCAGGGAAGTTGAGTTTGCAGTTATTCTTCAGGACAACCCACTATCTAGTCACAGCCCATCTCCACAGCTGATCATCTCTCTTCCAGGTTTAGTCTGTCCTTTTTGTTATAAGGAAATCTTTGTAGGGATTCCCTTTTTAGGTTAAGACTGAAAGATACACAGAGGTATAGAGATTCCTTAGTTTATACAGGCCCTATGAAAGAAACCCAATTTTCTATTTAATGTCACTAAGTATAAGGAAAATACAGGATATCTGCCCTCCTAGTTCCTGGACAGAGTTGAGACTGTATTACATGGTTACACCTCATAACTTTTTGACTAAAAGGTGAACATGGATATTTTGGAATACAGAATTCAAGTTGCAAATCCAGTAACCCAGGTAAGGAAAGTTCAATAATAAGCACTGACAAAATATATTCATTTATCCTTTTAAAACCTTTCTACCAGAAAGTCTTAAAGAATTAGGATTTAGGCCACTTTATAAGGGGTAGTGTCCGGCTGAAGCCTCTTTTAATTCAAGTTCTGTGACTTAGAAGTAGAAAGGAAAAAAAAAATCAATTCTACAATATTAGAATAAAAAGAACAGTAATTTTATCCACTATGGAGGGAAAAAGGGGATGAAATATCTCTAACAATTTTAAATGAATACGCTTCCTTCTCACCAGTCTATAAGTTGAAAATCAAGGTTATGTTTTTTTATTCCCTTTAGCTTATTTTGGGTTTGACAGGAAAGCTGCATTATTTACCACACTGTTATTTGAAAGGGTTAGCTGAACCTAAGATGAAGCATCTTTACTGACATACTGAACAGTATTCATTGAATGGGATTGCTTTCGGCCTGATTTTCTCAATTTAGGTATTACCAAGAGATTCCTTGAAATTCTGATTAATCTCTAGATCTTCCAGTGACAGTTGTCAAAAAAAGGTAAATTTTATCAACCTGGCTCCTCAATTCCACACTGTAATTTCATGTAGGGGCAATGCCTTTCTTTTCTTTCTTCATGTTTTGCCAAGTGCCTCAAATGCTTCTATTTCATAGTTCATTTACTCTTAAACTTCCAACACGTCTTGGGAAATAACGTAGCATGCATTACTCCTTGAGCTGTGAACTAGACATGTGCTGTATGGTTACTACTTTTAGGAAGACCTTTTACAACTTACATGACTGCTTTTCTTTACCTTTGCTTAACCAGAACCTTAGCACAGTGCTTAGCACATAGATGTTCAAAAGGTATTTGAATTAGTGAATAACATGATTTATGTACAAGAACTAGAAACATGCGAAATTTGTGAAGACCACTCTTGGTCAACTAGTGTTAAAAGCAATGAACACAGGTTTCTAAGACTCTGTGATGTAAATAAAGGAAAGCTGGGGATCCAAGTTGAAGCTGTGTCATGATGTACTGCTCTTTCTCGATTAACTGCAGTCCAACTATAACTTAGGGTCCTATGTCATTACCTGACTATGAATTTTACTTCCTATGAGGTAGGAATAAATAACAGTTAAGTACATATTAGAAATTGGGGGGGGGGTCTTTGTAAACAGTCATCATGAACTGGTTCACACACATTTAAATATTTCACCTTCATTCCTATCTACCATATATGGGAATTACGAGGATGCAGATGTTCCCTGAGACTTAAAATTTTTCCTTTAGAAATAGGGTATTTTCAGCAAAGACTTAGCGCTGTTCTCTTAGACATCTAAACTATTTTCAATGTTTTGGGCAGCCCTATGTTTGAATTTTCAATTTTTGAAAAATGATAAGGCCGTCTTTTAAAAAACATTCTTGGGACTTCCCTGGTGGTGCAGTGGTTAGGACTCTGTGCTCCCAATGCAGGGGGCACAGGTTCTATTCCTGGATGGGGAACTAAGATCCTGCATGCCACAGAGCGTGGCCTTACGGGGTGGGGGTGGGGGAAGCATTCTTCTTAAGTATCCTTACTAATTTCCAAAAATTGCTGTTTTTATTAGTTAAAATAACCACAACTGAGGAATTATGGGGAGAACTAGTGAACTACAATTAAAAGTGTTTCATGGGTCATTAAGATATTCTTCAAACTCTGACCTTATTTCCTTTCAGGTCACCAATAAAGCTATATATTATTCATTTTTAAAGAACAGACTATACGCCTTTATTCCCAAAGACTATCTAGGTATCCTTTTGCTTCCTCAATCATATCCTAAAACTAAATATTTACAATCACAAAATGACTTCTCTTGGACAGCAGGACTCGATTATCTCTAGGTATGGTTAACCTCTCCAAATGTTTGGCTCAGTCCTCATTTCCATAAACACCCTTCCTGACATCAGGGAGATCAACATTCAAGTTCTCTTAGCCCTTCTATTTCCAGATCAATTGGGAAGGACATAAAACTGGCTACAAAACTCACTTCTCAAAGAAGGGAAACAGAAAAAAAGTTTTCTATTGTCTTCACGATATTATTTCTTCACATAAACCCTACAGCCTGGAAGGTGGTGGAAGTGAATGTTTGCTAATGAATTATTAACCACTGTGGAGAAAGGAAAACCTATTCCCGCCCCCACCACCCCGAGATATTTTCTTGCCATTCTTTGTCTTAGAAGCAAACAATGGGCACATTAAAAAACAATGCACTGTGTTTTGTTTTTACTTTCCCAGTAACATTAGGTGGTTAGGAGAGAGAACAGTTCAAGGGTGAAAGCACAGAGACAGACATGTTAGGAGAATTTAATATTTTTACTAGAGTTTTGAAAGAAATACGCTACCCTGATTTATCACCAAATTCCTCATTTTACTATTTTCTATGCAATCTGTTGGTAATCTTCCAATAGTAGTATAAGGCAACAACTGAGGGCCCTTACCCACACCACTTTCACATGTATGTCAGACCTCAAGATGCACCGAAAACTCCAAGGTTTTTATTTCCACTTTAATTATCTTTTACTTAATAATAAAATGAAAAATAAGAATATATGAATACATACAATCTATATACATATATTTATTGCAAATACTTAAAATTCTTATGTAAAATGATTTTTCTATATTTGTGAAAAAATATGACTTTTTAAATGGTGTTGACACCAACTTCTCTGTACATACCCTCAATTCCAATGTTAACAATTCCTTTAAAAAGGCAAAAGACACAAAAGTTTAGCATTTACCAAACCAGTCTGTACAAACCTTTTAGCCAGAAGGAAAAAAAAATAGCTTGTGGTAAATAAGTCAATTTTCTATTAAAATAAAAAATAAACTCCAAAACTCTTCCCCTTATTGCATTTTTTTGGAAATAATCTGAGTGTCTTTAGAGTAACTTCCTTTGAAATAATTTGTGCCTTAACAGTGAGGCCCTACATTAAACATACCTTATATGAGAAATTCAAAGTCTCCCACTGTCACTTTTTACATAGATATTAAAATATATATTACTTAAAATATATTACTGGAAAGCTATTTTTAAAATTGATCTTTAATAGTTGTATCAAATGTAAAGCATTAAAAAAAATAAGTAACCAAGAATCTATGAAGGTCTTACTTCCAACTTTAGGAACTGTTTTACCTATTGTTCTCTTTCAATAGGTTATGTAGGTATTGAAACACGGTAGGAAAGATCCCTGCCTATCATCATGTTTCTCGGAGTCTCTTTGGACTATTCTATAAATTGAGCTGCAAACTACCCTTGGCCAAGTTTTTTTACTTAGCACATTGTTGTAATACAACGGGGAGACTTTTCTCTCCTTGCTGTGAAATCTCTAGGTCACAGAGAAAACAACCCTGGTACTGCTGACAATGAGCTCTAGAAACAAATAGTGATGTAATGACCAGAGAAGACCCCCTCATTATAACAAATAATTTCACCCAAGAGTTCTTCAAGGACTCTTAGGTGAAGAAAGGTAATAAGAGCAATTAGGATGGTAAACGGTCCAATTATTAATGTACGAATTTATGCCTTCACCTGGAAGGCAATGACGTCTTCCTTTGGCTATTTATTTAAATCTGTGCTAACTCCTAAAATATCTACACTGTGTGCCTTCCCAGCCCATATAAGTATGCTTCCCCTGCCCCAAGAAAAATTTCCCATCTGCCAGACCTTATTCTTAAAGATGTTACATGGGGTACCACAGACAGCTTCAGTATCTTCAACACAGGGGTTACGTAGGGCAAACAACTCCAGGTTATTTTGGCTTTATTTTCTGTTTAATAGGATGGAGAATTTTAATAAAAATTCTTTAAAATTTAGGGAGTCTTCTCTACTAGACAACTTAGAACATTCGCAAGTAAGACTGAGATGATATATTGTTAATGCCACCTCCCCAAGGTGACCTGAAGCGGAAGGTTATCTGAAGGCTTGAGAAGCATACCCTGGAGGCATAAGCATCAGGCATAATGCCTGACTAGTCACTGGAAATAGTGCAACTTAATACCATAAAAATAAGCTTAGCACTTATTAGAAACATTTCAGACTGAACTGAAAGGTAAAGTAACTGAAAACCTAAGATAAAAACTGCTTTAAAGGTACTGGAATACCATATTCTAATAATTTAAAGGTTTTCTTGTTCCTACTATTTCATTTTCAAAAGGGCCAGACTGTAATTTTTCTTTTCAGCTCAGTCAGCACATAAGATGAATGACCTTCTATGTGAAACTGATTTGAAACCAACTGATAGATTGCATTCAATTTTCTACCAATCTAAGAGAATCTAACTATTCTCTCATTCAGTCAAGAGTGAGGCAGTGTACCTAGTTGACGATTTATTGAATATTTTATTAGCTGGGTATTATTTGTAAAGAGAATCTGGTGAATAGTAATGCTTAGGACCTAATCTGCAAGAGCCTGGGTCAAGATGAATAGGCACGATATGGTTTACTCTCTAAATGGACTTGAAAATCCCTGATGCCTTTCCTCCCTTCCTGGTTAGTCTGTCCATCCTCAGATTAAGAGAACCATGGAGGAGAGACTTTCTATGATAGGAAAGGTGTGAAGAAGAAAAATCATTTTGAAAATCCAAATTGGTTAACTCGTGCTCACCGTGGGGTCAGTTCTGAAACAGTCAACCACTTCTGGCAGGCAGACCACCCCTCAGTCCTGCCACTCAAGTGGGGAGTGAGGAAGCTGAGAATGGAGAGTTTTAACTGGCAATAGGTCTTTTTAACACCCCCTGGGATTACCCAGGGCACTGAAAGTTTGGGAACAGAACCATGGTTTCTGACTCCTACTGGTTATTGGTTGGAGAACTTGCTCCTTATCCCTGGATCCTGACAGATTTCTTACCTCTTAGCTATGTGTTTGCTGGAAGAAAAAGGGAAGTTAGAAGGACATCAAATTATCTTGGCTGAAACTAGAACACAGATATTAATCCTATATTTGCTTTGGGCCACAAAAAACTCAGAAACAAAAAATAAAAAATAGAAGTAAATAGTTTCTTATGGGGTTTGAAAGTATTAAAAGAGTGTATGTATAATGCAGGAGGTGAGGTAGGGAGGGGTGGGTAGCAGAATGGGTGCAAAGCTAAGATTACTACTGCCTACTTGCCCCTAATCTGGAATGTGACTTAGTTAACGAGTTTAAACTGTTCTGCATTTTGTATATATCACATCCTGAATATTAAGTACAACTATGACTGTACTAGGTTGCACTAATAATATATGTCCTTTACATACATGAAATTAGGAGATTTGAAATCAATATGCAAATGATGCACACTGACAATCCCCAACTTTTTAATACCGAATTCTGGTAAATTGTAGATTTATTTTAATGTTCTTTAACCATGACCTAAATGTATGTACTCAAAAATTCTTTAGTCACTAGAGACAGGATTCAACAAAAAGGAAACAAAAAAGAATAAACAAAAACAAACAATAAAAATTTGCAGCTGATTTCTTTTCCTTTCTAGATGTTCCCTAAGTCATTCACTAAAGCCCCTTTACATTAGAAATTTCTAGTGCGTAGAGAGTAGTCCAAGAAAGGGGACATGTTTTCTAAAACAGGAAAAATGTCTGACTTTTACTGTGTGTGTGTGTGTGTGCACGCACACGTGTATGTTCAGAGTAATACATAAGATTACTCCCATGTTCCTCAGATGCCCGGGAGGTCAAAACAGGTTTAACAGAATGGGCAAATGTGGTATTAATGAGTTTTTCTACCTGTAGCAACAGCTGACTGTAGAACATTAGGTAACAGGTTGGGAGAGAAGAGGATGAGAGGGGCTACTTTGTTTCTAGTGTTAAAATTGTTTTCCAAAGTTCTTTATGTTCAGTTCAACAGTTTCTGCACCTTTACTCTGCTTACCCAACAAAACACAGTTCAAATCGCCCTAACACTTTTCTGTTAATTTTATGCTAGTATTTCAAACTTGTTTGTAAGCTCCCACGAATGACTAAATCCTTGGAGATTATTGCTGGAATTACTGCCCTGCACAGGTGATGGTAACCCAAGGGGCCCAGCGAGGCAAACTTTTCATGGACCACACTCCCTGCTTCAGGGCAAGGGAGTGGGATTAGGGAACAGCAGGGATCCGCAAACTGCAAGCAGAGTGCCTGGCAATAGTACTGGTTCATGGAAGCCAAGAACCAAGTCAGAATTTTCAGAGTCTGAAGTACTGCCTGTGAAATTAATACCTTATCACCAAAAATTTGAACTTGAGAAGGTTCCATCTAAGGTAAAGGGACGGTGTAAACCCTGAATCCACTCCTGCGAAGGCTGAATAACCTATGTAAAGCCTGCAGTCAGACAGTCAAGACATAATCAACATGGTCATTTCTTCAGACCATTCCCTCACTCCTTTCTTTTCCTAGCCTCTTAAGAAAGGGCAGAAGGGAAATCGCTTCCTTTCACCATGCATTGGCATTAAACTTTTCAAAGTCACATGAAGTGGAACATCAATCTGAAGTCAAAGTAATACATTATTACCTCAACACCTGGAAAAATGTTAAAACAAGATGTGACATATTTACATGATTTTGTAAGTGCAAACTTGTCACAAATTCACAAAGTCTTGCTTGACTTGGACTTACTATACAAGGTGCTTTTCCTCTAAAATGTAAGATCTGTACTCTGTATTCCTGATTAAGTAACACTTGTCTCTTAAGACAACTGAAACCTAGTTTATTTCTGTGATTCCAAAAGAACTCAAAAACCACATCTGTCAACCCTTCCCCCTTCCTGCCTCCTTTACAGTGTGTTCTCCTTCTAGTCTCATTACCGAACGACAAGGCAGGAGACACACAGTTTGGAGGGGCCAATGCAATCATCGTGGCAGAAGGCTCCACACCCCTTGCACATGATCATGGCTTTCAATCGGCAGTAACATTTCGAAGGTGTGTCCTCTATGCTGTTCTCTTCAGGAAAGGCCTGAACAGGAATGGTCTGGCCGTGGTTGCTGGGATTCATAGCTTGGCCAGCAGGGATGGTCGTGACAGTCACTGAAAAGGACATGACATCCCCGACATTGCTAGGTACCTGGCTACAGTCAGGCATCCCCGCTACGGCGGAGTTATGGTCCAAGTCCGATGAGGTGGAGACGTTGATCATGCCTCTGTAGCTTGGCCCAATCTGTGTGGGGCTTCCATACAGCTTTGGGGTTTGCAGCGGTGGAAGGAGTAGAGACTGATGGGTAGGACTGTCTGCAGGTAGAGGAAGAGCAGTAGAATTGAAAAGCTCGGGGCTGCTCCGCACGGTCTTACCTCTCACCACGTGAGCCATCTGCTTCTGTGCTGCCTGAATAAAATCTCTGGCTAGGGTCTTCTCATCAAATGTTTGGCTTCTAGTGAACAGGTAATTTTCCTTGCTTAAAGTGGTTTGCTCAGGCACTGGTGTCTCTGCCTTCACATTCTTTTTAGCTGAACAGTCACTGGTGGATAGGGTTTCTCTACTGTGGGGTCCTGAACTTGCTTCACACTTGCCAGAACTCTGGGAAGCCTGCGGCTCCTCCTTCACCATGACAGATTCTTGCTCATCACCAGTACTTTCCTCATCAGTATCATCTTCTTTACCGCTGCTACTATCTCCTGCTGCATTTTTACAATCTGTATATCCCATTTTCAAGGCCTCAGTGGGGCTACTTAGACAAAATCGGTCTTCGGGGTTTACAGAATGGGTCCTCCTAAGACTCTCTGAACCCCGGCCATAGGTGGAAATGTTAAGTAAGTAGTGACCTGCCATTGCAGGCTTGGATGTCCTTCTGCCAGCAAAACCCAGCATAAACCTCTGGCTTGTGGAGATGTCCTCTAACTGGAAACCTGAGTGAGTGAAGTTGAACTGGGAGGGCTGCACAAATGAGAGAACATTCTGCCTCCGAACCCTTTGGATGAGCGTCTGAAGGATCTGATCTTGGGTTGCTTTACTTAGTCCTTCTTGGTATTGGTGTGTATCAATGCTAGCGTCCCTTAGATCCTTACCTGAAAAGAGCTGAAGGGGTCTTGGAACCTGGGGGAGCTGCTTACTTTGCAAACTTTTACCCAGTTGCTGTGTAGCTGGATGGGACTGTCTCTCATTAACTTCCTCTCTGGTGCTATTTTCTGTTACGCTGGTACCTGCGAGTGCTCCTATCATCATCCCCTTTTCCTCTTTTGTAGTTAGTGGAACAGTTTTCATTTCAACTTTGGTGAGAGGTTTAGGCAGAATTTGCTCCAGGGGAACATCTTTGCCTTGCAGCAGCTGAGTTACCAAAGGATTATTAGCAGGGATATTAGAGCTTGGCCTCGAAATGGGTCCATTCACACTTGAAGAAGCTCCCAGGGTCTTAAGGCTAGAAGCTGCTGGCAAAGTGCTCGAGGATGGAGCTGATCCAGTAGGTGCTATGGTTACAACGACCTGGGGTACAGGAAGCTTCTCTAAAGAGGCTGTTGTTAATAAAGATGTTAAAGGGGAGGGAGTCATATCCACTGAAGCACTAGCACTTATCTCTGCCGAGGCTGGAGGGTTTGGTGTATTCTTACTAGAACCTGCTTTGGGCTCAACTGTGCCATCGACTGCAAAATGAACAGGTGAGGCACCTGCGATTAGAGCAGGATCTGCTGGAGTAGGAGGTGCTTTCTCCTGCCTACCATTACTGGGCCCCTGTGGGTGGCTAAGAGAGGCCACCGTGGCTGCCACCCTGGAGGGATTCAGTTTTTCATTACTTACTTTCCCTAAAGCTGGTGGGGGTGTGTTAGCGTGGGCTGGTGACGGGACACTTGAGCACGCTCCACTGATGGCAGATGGTGGAGGCACTGAGGAGGTTTGCTGTAGTTGTGCTCCAGAGACACTGTGAGACTGTGCCTGGCCTGGGGTCTTGGTCTCAGATTGGGGCTGAGTCTCTGGACCACAGGGTAAAAGCTCTCTCGTACCTCCCCTGCTTCCAGTTCCTGCCAGTTCCAGTGTGGGGCCCTTTCCAGTTTCACTGACTCTGTTTGAGTCTGGACTCCCTCCTCTAGCAGTTCTCCTTTCAGCCCCCTCTCCTGGTCCTTGTCCACCCCCTGGGCCAGGTCCTGGAATGGTCCCTCCAACCGAGGCGGCTGCAGCAGCTGCGGCTGCAGCAGCAGCTGCTGCCCTCTGTGCTTTGACCAGCTGGGCTTTTGCTTTGATGTCTGCGAGAGTTCTGGCTCCTGTTCTGTTAGGACTAGTGATGGAGATTGGAAAACGAGCCCTGGGAGAGACCTGCGATGTAGGAAACGGCATGGGGGAGATTCTGGAGACCGGGATCTGAAAGAATTAGGGGGGAAAAAAACAACAGAGCTTAGTTTTCATTTATAAGAGCAATCAAACTTCATTAACACAAATTCTGAGTAGGGTGAACCCTATGACAAGGACGGGAAGCCTGTGACTAAGAGACCAAACCATGGGGACAGCCACACAGGTTTGTCTCCAGGGTCCTTTCACCTCCTCTACTGGTGCCAAGGACTCCCCTCCCTCGACATCCACTCCCACCCCAAAGCCTCAAACCTCTTCTTACAACACAGCTCTCTCTTAATGTCACTACTACTCATAATAGCTGATCACTTAAGATAGAGACCTTTCTATGGTATCTACACTTTAAAATGCGTGTAAAAGCGAGAAGACAGAAACAGAAGAAATAAAGAAGTAGCACACCATTACTGTCTTTTACTTCTTGGCTTTACTACCGAGGTCCAGAGGAAAATTCTTGTTCTCTTCTCCTTTACACACGCACACTTGCACAGCTAAGCATATAGGCTGAATTATCTCAAATTACAGAGGCTTCTAGACTGCACTGGAAGGAAGACAGTGTGTGATCCACTCTGCCCACCCACATGACGGGGTAGGTATATAATATCTGTAATGTTAACCAAAGTCATTCTCACCCCCTGCTGGCATTATACTTATTTGTGGAGCTTTTAAAAAATATACATCCTCTCAGTCCTGTCCCTAAAATTACAAATTAGAACTCCTAGAGAAAAAATGCATTTCTAAAAAGCTTCTTACGAGATTCTGATGCATCATTAGGTTTGAAACCACTGATTTTCATATCACAAAATATTATACCTGAAAGGAATCTGACTCCTGTTCAAAACAATACTTTGAAAGCTACTGGAATTAATTAGAATGAACCAGTATCGGGGCCTTTCTAAGAGTTGGCAGAACTTAAAAGAGCAAAAAACTGTTACAGATGTTCTAGGACATGTAATTAAAAACATATTAAGCTGCTGAGCTCTAAGAAAATGAATGTCATCTTTCTGGAACTCCTTAAATTGAGACTAATAAAGTCACTAAAGATTTTTCATTATCTGCAATACCCATTTCTAAAAAGGTCAGCAGTCCTGAAGAATTCTCTGTCATTCAGAAGTTAGACCTGTAGGATTCTGTAACACCTGTCACAAAGCCCACATATTTCTCATCATGAGATATACTCAATCTCTCTCTGAAAGCTGAAATCTGCTTTACATCCAACTGCATACAGTATTTTAGAAGCTGCCCAGAGTAAGAAAGAAGCAACTGTTGCCCCTTGGTAATACCATCTAGAAGAGACAACTAATAGGGGGAAAAAAAGATAAAACTAGAAAATTAAAAACAAGAAAGTAAAAAGCACAGTTGTGTAGGGGAATCATATATAGGGAACAAGCAACCTTACATTAGAATAATCTTGAGAATAACAACATATCCAGCACAATAAAGGATACCTATCATAATGACTGAATATCATTAATAACATGTTGATTAAATAAGGACAATCCTTAAGAGTGGTTAAAATAAAAAGTTTTAATGCTTAAAAATGATAATTTTCAGTTATTTATGTAACTAGTCCTATTACCTGTTTATGTAGAATAAATGAGATGTTATACTTTTTTTTTTTTAAGTACAAAAACCACACACGCTTTCTAGGCACTGATAACAATTCAACAATTTAACTTATTGAGAAGCCCTACCCTGGTATAGCAAAGGAATTAGATTCTTTCTATTATGATTGTACACTGAATGGAAAATACATAATGTCTGTTTGAGTTGTCCATCTCTCTATATACATATATGTATATATTTTATATTGTAGATATGCATATATAAAATAGATATATGTGCATATATAATTTTATACACATATACATATATAACATTTGTAATAAAATTCAAATTTTGTTTTTCTATTTAAGTTTTGTTTAAAAGATTTTGTTCTGTTATAAATTACATTAAGCTTTGTCTAAGAAAATGGGATTTGAGATAGGGTCTAAGGTAAGAGAGTTACTAAAGCAACTTCTGGTGGAAAGTTTTTGGGGAGATGAGGAAGGAGAAGTAAAAGAAAGGAAAAAAGTTAAATAACATTAACTTGGTCACAATGGATTTAAGTTTTCAGTGTAGAGTCTCTTTGGATTAGCAGAAAGATGAGGAAATAGAAATGATGGTTCTTACCCAGTGTCATTTATATAAAGTAAAACCTAGACTATAACTCAGCTCTCAGGTTTAGAGATAAGTTCTCATTGACATGCATTAAAGAAAGGTTTCTCATATTTTTATAAGAAGAAGAATACAAATCATTATCATAAAACTCAGAATCTCTAGCAAAGCATGACAGTGTATGCTAATGGTAGAAAAATATCAAAAAAAAAGAAAAAGAACAAAGGAGAGATTCCTAAGTGCTGAAATCACAAATCTTAAAATTAAAAAGTAATGAAGGGCTTCCCTGGTGGCGCAGTGGTTGAGAATCTGCCTGCTAATGCAGGGGACACGGGTTCGAGCCCTGGTCTGGGAAGATCCCACATGCCGCGGAGCAGCTGGGCCCGTGAGCCACAATTGCTGAGCCTGCGCGTCTGGAGCCTGTGCCCCGCGACGGGAGGGGCCGCGATAGAGAAAGGCCCGCGCACCGCGATGAAGAGCGGTCCCCGCACCGCGATGAAGAGTGGCCCCCGCTTGCCGCAACTGGAGAAAGCCCTCGCACGAACCGAAGACCCAACACAGCCAAAAATAAATAAATAAATAAGAAAATCCTTTAAAAAAAAAAAAAAAAAAAAGTAATGAAGAACATCATACTATTATGATGCAAAATGAGGAGATAAGTCTCACAGTGCATGAAACAGGTCAAGTACTAGTAACTTGAGTGTTTCCAAGGGGTATTTCCAGGTAGGACTTCGGTTAGTCTAAGTTGAATAAAAAAGGGAAAAAAGTATTTCTATTTGGCTTATTTTTTTTTTACTTGTATTCTAATGTGAATGAATACTACCCAGTGCCTGGGTTCATAGCAGACACAATAGTGTTAATAAATACTATTAATAAAATGTATTAAATCAATAAATACTATTAATAAAA
This sequence comes from Balaenoptera acutorostrata, assembly GCF_949987535.1. NCBI lineage: Eukaryota > Metazoa > Chordata > Mammalia > Artiodactyla > Balaenopteridae > Balaenoptera > Balaenoptera acutorostrata. Next base: position 74,104,033 of record NC_080075.1, on the reverse strand, counting down.
TGAAGAATGAACTGCAAACTGATATTAGGCACAAGCCCAAGTACACACTAAGGCAGTGACACTGCTACAGAAATTTAAAAGATCGGATATGCAGCAATATAGGGCTAAGACACAAGTTAATCCCATATCCTAAGCAGTAGAGCTTAGCAAGGCTATGCCATCTTACTAAGGTCCCTCAAGTGACCAGCGGTGACTCATGGCAGCCACACACATTTCCTTTAAAAGGCTGGAACTAAAAGGTAGTTCCAGACTCTCAGAACATCAAATCAGCTATGGCAGCAATAACTGACACATTATTGACTGGGAATTTTTGTAGATACTAATGCCTGTGGCTGTAATACATCTCCAGTCAATAAAGTGTTACATATCATGGCTCTTGATACAAAGATGTGATCTCTTAATCACATCAATGACCTCCTCCTGTTTATTATTATACTTATTATTTTGTCACATGAGACAAAATACTTTCCATAACTGTCTTAAAATACAATAGTAGCCAGCAGGGGTGTGGGTGGAGGTGGACTGCACTAGATATTCAGATATCTGAATAAGTATTCAAACCCCAATAAAGATCTGTGAGGACGCAGTTCTTTTTTTTATGATTTTTTTTTTATTGGAATATAATTGCTTTACAATGTTGTCTTAGTTTCTGCTGTAGAACAAAGTGAACCAGCTATATGTATACATATAAGGATGCAGTTCTAAATGCCTGTTTCTTAATAATTTTACTCGTATATGACCACAGTTACATGCATATCAAATATATACAGCTGCTTCTGCATTAAGAAATACCACAAATATCTGAAACTTAGTAGGTACAACCAAAAACTTAGTGTTCAGACCATCTTTCTTTTTCAATTCTTCCCGCTCTCTTACCTTGAGAGGTGGTACTTTCCGCACCTGGAACCTGTCCCCTCTACTGAGAAAGGGCTGTGGGGAGACTTGAAATGGCTGCTGGTGCTGGCGATTCTCAGTGACACGTGGTCTTTTCTCCCAGTTTGTAGGGGCCTCTTCTTGGGTGACAGAAGATTTCCTCTTGAGGCTTTCTGGGCTGTGATCAGCCAGAGTTGATGGAGGCTCTTTCATAGTGGTCTCCTGTAGACCTGCTTCTACTATGGGCTTCACTACTGTTGTTTCTACCCCAGGGCTCTTCGGTTTGCTCAGGGATGTAACTAAAGCTTCTTGGCTTTCATTTTTGTTATAATTTGAAGTTGTAGTGAGATGATTCTCTTTCTCAGACTCCTGTTCAGCAGAGGCAACTGGCTTTTGCTCCAAGAGAGCCTCATCCTTTGGGCACTTGATGGGAGGAACGCTGCTAAGCTCATTTGTATTGGTAGCTGAGGAAAGTAGGGGCTCTGGGGATTTGGAGTTTGGCTGCATCTTATCTTGGCTTTCATGCTCTTCTTTTCTGACTGGTGATGGCAGTTGCAGTACTTCTTCTTTAGACACTAACTGGGGAATTACTGGGACTATACTGACAGGAGAGGCCTCTGAAGGAAGCATGGATTTTGGTTGCTCAGCTGGGGTTTTCTTTACTTTGGGATCGTTGGGTGAAGCTGTCAATTTCTTTGAATCTTCAAGGCTCAGGCCAGAACTAAAAGGTGGAAGAAAGAAATACTGTAGTTGAGAAATGGCCTATGTTATTGAATATATTATGAGATAATGGTGTATGACAATGTCTAGAAGAACCTGTGACACTTAGTAGGTAATTTTCATATATTATCTTCACTATTATTATTAGTGAAGGGTCTGGAGCCAGAGTGCCTGGATTCAAATCCTGGCTCTGATACCTACTATCCATGTAATAAGTAAGTGACTAGCCTTCTGTATCTCAGTTTCTTTAATTGTACACTGAGTTGCTATTATGAGTAACTAAATTAATGCATGTGAAGTACTTAGAATAGCACCTAGCACATAATAAAAGCTCAATATAATGTTAATTATTATTATTACTTCTGCTTACAAAGGGGCTACATTGCCTAGAGGCATGGATCACAGACTACCCACAGAGCAGTTAAAGAAGACAAAGATCCATGTACCCTGGGACTGTGGGTTTGGACTGTGATCAGCTCTACTCTGCAGCACCTGCAGAAAGGCTGGCCCAAGAAATCTCAGAGACCCCGAGGAGACAGCAGGAGAGCTGGCTGCCAATATTCGCTAGAGGTTGAAAACGAGAACTCACTTGGTATAGCTCTAAAATTCTGAGATCAAGTGCCTCTGAGCTATCCTGGGAGTGAAGAACAAGTGAGACTTCCACAGTGTGGCCTGGCTAAGAGCTAGGCTACCCTGTAGGGGTCACTAGAGACTCCTCTTACAACAAGCAAAAACAAGATAGCCCTCTTTGGTGACTTCAATAATCAGTACTGCACCCCTGAGATGGAATGGCTAAGGACAAATCTGGACAGTAATCAAATATAGTCCTTCCAAAAAGCTGGCAAAAAAGTAATAGCTAAAAACAGAAAGACCCAAGAATGGCTGTAATGCTCCATCTTATAAGGAGGGAATGAACAATATTTATGGAGTAACTGCTACCTATAATAATGGTCTAAATGTATTCACCCTCGTTTCTGTAGAAAAGCTCAAAGCTCATACCAAGAAGGTAGAAAAATTGGTGTACAGTGCTCTTCATCTCATTAGGAATCACTTCTGAAATGACCATGAAGGGGATCAAGGAACACTACATGGAGATAAGGAAAAGAGCCATTCGTTCTCAAGCTATGGTTATGGAATATCCTTAAAGGCTGCCATCAGGTAGGAAGGGAGACTAATAGACAATTAAAACTCTGGGTGTTCAATTCTATTTCAAACAATAGCTCCACTGTCATCTATTTAAGTGTCCCCATTAAGATTTTTTTTTTTTGGCTGCACTGCATGGCTTGTGGGACCTTAGCTCCCTAACCAGGGATTGAACCTGGGCCACAGCAGTGAAAGCGCCGAGTCCTAACCACTAGAACACCGGGGAAATCCCCCCATTAAGATTTTGTTAGGAAAAAAACTGACTCAGACTATAGCCCCTTGAGAAAAGGGTCTGTATCTTGATTCAGCTATGAATATCTTCCAGTGCCTTCTACAGAAGAAAGGCTGTTTAATTACACGTTGAATACAATGGTCCATATTACAGGATTCCTTAGTGATTCTGGATAACTTATCCTATTGTGGGATAACTGACTACAATAAAAAAATGTATAGAACTTCAGTATTCTTATACATTATAAAGTTACTGGAAGAAAAACCAATCTATTCAAAGTAAGGACTCTAATTCAAGATAATAATTTTTTTTTTTTTTTTTTAAAGAAAACACACCATCTACAATGGTAATGTGTTAAGAGTCAAGGATTGGGACTTCCCTGGTGGTCCAGTGGTAAAGAATCTGCCTTACAATGGAGGGGACGCGGGTTTGATCCCTGGTCAGGGAACTAAGATTCCACATGCTGTGGGGCAACTAAGCCCATGCGCCGTAACTAATGAGCTTGAGTGCCTCAACGAGAGAGTCCACGTGCTCTGGAGCCCATGCGCCCTCGAGCCTGTGCGCCACAACTAGAGAGAGAAAAACCCGCACGCCACAACTAGAGTGAAGCCCGCGTGCCACAAGGAAGAGCCTGCACACCACAACGAAGAACCCACGCACCACAACTAAGACTCGACACGGCCAAATAAATTAAAAAAAAAAGAGTCAAGGATTATGAGTAATCCAATTCTGGGTACCTAAGATTCGTAAGAAAAAAAAAATTTTTCTTGGTAAAAAACAACTAGTGAAAAAAAATGAAGGAAATTGCAGACTAGATTTTCTGGAAAGGTAATAAGATGAAGCACCACATGACGTATGTATAGGAATTAACACTGGTTTACAGAACCTGTCTTGATATTTACCTCTGACCATAGTAGCTTTCAAAGAATTGTTCTTTCCAAGGCTCTACTTTTTTCTCCTTCTCAATCTCTTGTCGAATTCTCACCTGCATCTCAGGTGTAAACTCACCTGTATGTACCAAGGGGGAAAAAAAAGATATTCAATAGAAATATGCTATTTGCTACTTTCAACTATTTGTAAATCATGACAGACTCATGCAGGAGTCAGAATACTATCACATGAAAGTAAGAGAAATGCCCCCAAATTCCTCACTGTAAGGGGAACTACCTAGGAGCTGTCAGGTGAAATAAAAACCCTTGCACGCCACTCCATGTAGTTGCCAGTGCGCAGCTGAAGTTAACTGTCCACTTCTCTGGGTCTTTCTTGTAGCAACCCTCATCTCTGCTTCAAATATCATAGTCCCTCTAGATTTCTTACAAACCTTGAGTCTGTCATTTCTCTTCCACTGGAAAAATAGTCATCTGGTCATAGGCATTCAGTAAATAATGCCACTGGACACTTTATTATTAAAAAGTTCTGTTTCTCCAAGGCAACCTGTGCTTTAGACCTTTTAGCTCTAACTGCATAATGAACAGTTATGGCCCTGCTTAAAGACATTTGAGGTTCCAGTAAAAAGGTAGGGAGTAGGAATTCCCTGGTGGCCCAGTGGTTAGGACTTTGTGCTTTCACTGCCGAGGGCCTGGGTTCAATCCCTGGTCGGTGAACTAAGATCCCACAAGCCGCACGGTGTGGCCAAAAAAAAAAAAAAAAAAAAGTAGGGAGTTATTTTGGAGTTGTTAGTTTTCTAATTGTTCCAGAAACTGTATGAGTCTAGTGCCCTAGCAACAAGACACTCAATATGCCAAAGACACAGCTGCTCTGAATATGCCATTTATTTTCAAAACTACCAACCATGCCTCAATTCTTCCCACTCTATCAGTAGAGAACAATGAATGTGCTTGGTAGGCCATCTTCAAACCTGTGACTCAGATAGGCTGTTTTTTTATTCTCTAATACCCAGGACATTAGAGAATAAGAAGTGGAAATGGTAGATTTGAAGTTTAAGACCTCCTGAGGGTAAGAAGAGGGAAAGGAAAAGTGTTAGAGGATAGTGGATATCACAATCCTAGGCATATGAGTGGGAGAAGAGGGATCTGGCTGTCAGAATCCAACCCAGAACTTCTGAATTTCTGCTCTTTGGTTGTGTCTACTGTGCTTGATAGAATGAGGAATAAATAGTACTGAATTCTGTTCACATGTATACAGTGTTCACAGTTTTTGCTGCTCACGAAATATGATCGCATGACTATAGGTATAGCAGTAACTGCTCATATGCAAAAAAAAGGTAACATAATAATCAAGGTATCACTGTTGATAATATCTACTTTTAAAAGTTGGGGAGTAGGGAACATAAATCCAAATTATTCTTTTTTTTTTTTTTCAAATTATTCTTAAAGAAAGTACTGGTAACAGGTATGTTTTAAAGTGCTCATGTGATTTTGACTCTTTCAGAAAAAGGGGGTCTCTGCTCAAGGAAATCTTCAAGAAAGAGAAAGGCTGAAAGTAATCAGTAAGAGATCCCTTCTACACAGAATTTGCCCTAAAAAGAAAAACAGCAAGGGAAAAGTCAACAACTACAGTGAAAAGTACAGATATTAAAAAAACCCACTGAAGCACAGGCAAAACAAAATCATTGTTTTTGGGGCCCGGATGTCTGTATTTTAAAAAAATACCACAAGTGATTATAATGAGCAGTCAGGGTTAAGAACTGTTAATAGTGACCGACACTACACGCTATGCAGACGCAGTCAATCAATCACTTTTTTATGCTTTATAATATACCCTCTGCAAATCTGTTAGATCAGAATTAGAAACATGGCAAAGCAGTAACCACAGTTAGCAATTCTTGATCATAACCTGTATTTATTAAAATGCTCTGGCTGCTACTGAACTGTACACTGCAAACGGGTGAATTTTACAGTACGTGAAACATTTCTCAAAGCAGTTTTTTAAAAAGTTCTTAGTTTTTTAGATTCTTTTTACTGTTAGTTTCATTGAGATTGGGCAGCAAGAAAGAAGTTATCTCACTGCTTACCAAACCATGATTCATAGCACCATAAAATAACTCTAATTCTATATTCTGCTTATTAAAATTCCAATTCCTAGGCATTAAGCTAGAATTAATGAAACAGAATCTTTAGGAATAGGGCCTAAAAGTCTACATTTTTTTTAGTTTACCAGGTGACTTTAAACCCTTAAAGAAACATGCTGCTGAACTCCTTCGGGAGCCAAACCTGGTTAGATGCTCTAAATAAAAGTCTAGCAATGTGTTTCACATAGAATAGCTAGTTCTACCCTATGAAATGTTCTATCCTTTGCCTTCCAAAACTGGGCAAATACCCATGGAGGCTCAGAGGTGCAAATATGCCTTCCAAGTCCATACACATCCTAGGAGACACATAAAGTTGAACACTTACCTTCTGAAAGTCTTTCCTTCCAGCCTTGGGCTGCTGAAGTGAAGAATTCATTATTAAGGGCTGAGCCATTTAACTTCATCAGACCATCTGGACCAACCTGGGTCAAAGAATAAGCCACAGAAAGCTTAGAAAGAAAGCCAATTGTATCATGTGGAATTTGATGTTCCTGTCCTTTTAGAAAAGAATGTGTGTAAGTTAAATTTTACAGAAACATGACTGTATCATACCATGCTGCTTATTATGGACACTTCTATTTTATAATGTAATATTATTTTTTTTCTAAAAAACTTCTTTCCTGTTTACCTCTCCTCCCTTCTTCCTCTCCTTTCAATTCCATTCTGCATTGGTTAATTATACTCAAAGAATCATCTGCAAACACATATATGAGGTACTTTTCTCACATAATACAAGTGGAAGTCTCTCCAAGTCAACTGGCATAGTTTTAGCTCCTTTATCATAGCTGCAGATTGTTTCACTGTATGAATGTCCCTCAATACATTTACTAATTTCCTGATCGTAAACATATATTTTGTTTCCAGTGCTTTCCCATCATCAACAAAGCTGCAATAAGCATTCCAGTAAAGATGATTATACTAGTGCTTTTTTCTATGCGATAGGTTCCGAAAGCAAAGAAATATTTGTGTGTGTGTGTGTGTGTGTGTGTGTGTGTGTGTGTAACTAAGAGACAGTTAGATTATTTTCCAGAAAGGCTAATAATTCACATTTCTACTAGAAATATACGAGCATACTCCTTATCTTGTGAACAAGAGATATCAACATGCTATTTAATTTTTGCCTATTAATGAGTTTGAAATGATTAGAATTTCCTTCATCCTGACTACTAGAGTTTTGTGTATCTTTTGGCATGTTTTTTGAATATTTACATTTGCCATCTAGTGAAATGCCAATTCCTATTATTTGCTCATTATTCTATGAGGATGCTTATTTTTAACTATCTTGTGAGAATCCTTTGCATGTTATACATAGTAAAACTGCCACATACTTTAAAGATATTTCCTCCAATCTATCTGTTCACTGACTTCATTTGTGATGTCTTGCCAAAAGGTTTTAAGATTCTTCTCTGCATTAGAGATTTTATTTATTAACTGTCATTCTGCCCAAAGTTAATATCTAGATTTCTACCAGAATCTCTATGCAGATTTTTCATTAATAAAATGATCTTAAAATTCACATGGAAAAAAAAAATTAATATGAAAAACTGAGAGGGGGGAATTGCCTTACCATTTATTAAGCATACCACACAAAGCCACTGCAATCAAAACAATTATTACTAGCATTAGAGTTAACAAAGAAATGAGTGAAAGAGGAGAGAGTGCCTATAAATATAAAATGCCTGTAAATGAATAGAATATATAACAAAGATGGTATTTCAAACTGAGAGAAAAAGATGGTCATTAAATATGTACTGCTGGAACAACTGGCCATCTAGTCGGTAGAAAATACGCTGAGCCACAATTTCAGAACAATATAAAAAATATTCTAGATGGATTAAAAGACTAAATTTAAGTTTAAAGTAATAAACAATTTTTTGAAGAAAATTTAGGTAATTATTTGGACATCCTAGGGATTAAGGAACTCAACTCACTTTATTTTCTAAATCTATCTGGGCCAATATTATTTTCCCCTGGCCCTAGAGCAGAAATTGGGAAACTTCCTGTTAAGAGATAGACTACAAATAGGCCATATACCCTCTGTTGCAACAACTCAACTCTTGACACTGTGGCAGAAAGTAGCTATAGATAATATGCAGAAACTAATGGGAGTGGCTGAATGCCAATAAAACTTTCTTTACAAAAACAGGCAGTGGGCTGAAATTGGCCTGTGGGCTACAGTTTGCTGGCTACTGATATGTACCCTATAGATTTGGCAGAGGAGTAACAGGCTTCCCTATGAGGACAGGTCATCCAACATCTCCTTGAATATTCCAGTGCTGTGCAAGTTTCTCCAAAACAAGTCAATCCATTCTACAATTTAACAGCTCCAACTGTTTAAAAAAATGTTATTTTAACCCCAAATTTGCTTCCTGGAGAAACGAAGAAGTTTACCTCTTCCACAGATTGGTCTTCAAATATATCTGAAGAGAGATGTTTTAATCCATGCCCCTCCCTTGTTCCTTTCTCTGGTCTAAATAATGTTTTTCGACTGTTCATTGTTGAGTACTCCATACACTAAAAGATGGTTTCCAATGTTTCATGTTAGTAATAACCAGAATTTTTGATAAACTCCAAATTTCATCTGACAATGAAGCAGAATTTCATTAATAAATTCACTAATAAACTCCATACTCCATATTCTCAGATTACTATGTCCTCCCACCACAATAACTGAAAAAGACAGGCAAGTAGCCTCCTATTAAAATTACCCCACAGGAATGGGAAGTTGGGTAAGTTTTAAGGTCCCTTTTAATTCCGAAATTACATGCGGCAATTCTCCTTCTAAGACAGGATAAGGGCCATTAGTCAAAAGACAGTTCTGGGGCTTCCCTGGTGGCGCAGTGGTTAAGAATCCGCCTGCCAACACAGGGGACCGGGGTTCGAGCCCTGGTCCGGGAAGATCCGACGTGCCGTGGAGCAACTAAGCCCATGCGCCACAACTACTGAGTCCGTGTGCCGCAACTACTGGAGCCCACGCGCCTAGAGCCTGTGCTCCGCAACGAGAAGCCACTGCAATGAGAAGCCCGCGCACTGCAACGAAGAGTAGCCCCCGCTCACCGCAACTAGAGAAAGTCCGTGCGCAGCAACAAAGACCCAACACAGCCCAAAAAAAAAAAAAAAAAAAAAGACAGTTCTGAGGAACCCACACTAGAATTCTATAGATATATCCTCTGTTAGGTCTTGTGTTATTAGTCCCAACCTAAAATTTGAGTCTTTAAAAAAGATGAGAGCAATCCCTAGCAAGAAGAGAAGCTCTCTAAAAACTCTGCCAAAACTTCAGTCTCCTAACTTGTTCTAACCAAGAACTGGGCATCCCCAAAGCTATAATTTCTCCAAGGAGTGTTAAGGTGGGGAGAGCAGCAGCTGGGAAGGATCAGTTTTACTTCTTTGTCCCTACTGCTGGTAGTATACCCTGACTTATCTGAACTCCCCAGAAATGGAATCTGACCTTTCACAGGTGCTGATTCATAGCAATATGAAATTGGTATCAATATAGTCTAGTAGAAAAATGATTTTCAGAATGAGAAAGATTTAGTTTTGACTTTTCTATAAACTAGGGAATATATCTAGCTTTCTTACTGTAAACCAGGGAAAACAACTCTCTGTCATCATGTTTTTATAATAATTAGAAAAAAGTGGAGTGCCTAACAGATTACTTAGAACATAGTTAGGTACTTTGAAATAATCATTAATTAAAAAAAAAAAAATCTCAGAATTGAACAAACCTCACAAAATCATAATGATCCTTTTGCAGAGGAGGAAACAGAAGATAAAAAGGGGGATTGACTTGCTAGTCACTCCTTCCTTGATGAAAGCCTAAGTCTTAGACTTTTGCCTTATTCCTGACCAACCTAAATCTCTCTGGTCCCTGACTAGACTCTTCCAAACCTTTGGCATTTCTTCTGGGTACTGTTTTGTTTTTTTAAGGAGTATAACTTATATTGGATTTCAAAACTTATTACAGAAGCAATAAATGTTTGTTTTAGAAAAATTTAACAAAAGAAGGAAAAATAATTAACATTCTTAATCCCATCAAAAATCCATTAAAAAACCCCAGTGTAACGCCTTAAGACAATTCTTCCTCCTGAACTATATTCTGCGGATGTCTACATCCTAATATGATAGCTAGACAAATTTTATTCCATAATCTTGACATTTCTGATAAGAGGGTTCTTTTCCTTGATGAGCCTTACAGGGCCAACCTATTAAAAAAATATTATTTCTTGTTTAATACCTTTGATATCACTTCTTTACAGGTACACACAAAAGCCATTTAAAAAGTCTTAAGGAGTTCTAAAGGTGATGATTGAAGGAAGCCCCAGATGGGTTACAAAACTGCTGATATGCCTGAAAGAACGCACCTGTCGATCCACCTCTGGAAGTAGTAGAAGCAGTCGCTGTTGGCAATCTCCAGGAAGGACTGAAAAGGTGTGTTTGTTGATTAGTGCTCGTAGGTTTGTATTAACCAGAATGGAGTCTGGTGTCTCAACATCAATTTCAGCACATTTAGTCCTCTTCATTTGCCCTATAAAAATATGGAAAAGAATCACTTGGGCCTCCTTCACATTCCTGTTTTTATCTAAACTATATCTTTCTCTGCAGTGCAAAAAAACCACGGTTGTAAGTACTTTAAAATATCACACTGTGAAGAAGGTAACACTTAAGGTTCTCAGAAATAAACAAAGCTAAGTTTTGTTCGTTCATAAAGGATAAAAGAATTTGTTATCTTCCCTGCAAAAATGGAATAAAGTCTGTAAAAGTACATCTTTTCCCATACTAAAGATACATTTTATGTTTGAGACTCTCAAATGGAACTAGGGAAGTTTACACAGAATGACTAAAAAATGGAAAAATTCAAATATATATATAAATCATACTGAGGCTCTTTTTCCCTTCCCGTGATAATTCTTTTCATCAATTTTATTTGCATTAGCTAAAAATGTTATGATTGAATAGCTTAGCAGTCAACAGAAAATCTGTTCACAATAGGAAGGTTTCAGTCTTTCAAAACACTGATGGATTTGAGTACAAAGTTTAAAACTTTTGCACCAAAAAAAAAAAAAAAGACTAACTTGGAAAAATATTTGCAAGCCATGACAAAAGGTTACTATTATTATTTTTTTTTTTCCCGGCTGCACTACGCGGCATGCAGGATCTTTAGTTCCCCAACCAGGGATCGAACGCATGCCCCCTGCAAAGGAAGGGCAGAGTCTTAACCACTGGACCGCCAGGGAAGTCCCAGAAGTTTACTATTCTTGATATTAAATGTGCATCTATAAATCAACATGAAAAAGATAAATATCACCAAGAGAAAAATGAGCAAAAGGAATTAACATGCAATTCATAGTTGATTAACCATAAACAGCTGCTAAGGTATTAATATTTAAAGAAATGTCAGTTAAACTAATGAACATGTTTTATCTATCAAATGGCAAATATTGCAATATAGTGATGGGACTATTCACGGAAAAAGCAAAAACCACTTTCAAATAATGCTGGTGGGGCTGAAATCAGTATAATCTTATTAGAAGAAAATTGAACAATACACAGCAAAATTTTAAGGTGCATAGGAATCTAGGATCCATAAATTCTACAATTTGGAATACTTGCATAAAGTTACACAATCCTGGATATGGGTAACCTCTGGCTCCTGGCACAAACAAAAGTCATCTCCCTTGATAGGAAAGGATTCCTCTTAACTTAGGCCCATAGGATTCCTACAAATTAAAATCCAGCACTGCCTAACAAAGATTACCCTGACAAACCAGGAGGTATGCCAGTATGACAGAAAGTAAGCAGTAACCAGAAATAAAAGATTTAGACCTAGAAGTACTGCTATCACTGAAACTGTCACATACATAGAATACAGAATAGCTATGTATAAAATAATTAAAGAAATAAAGAATGTAATTGTAAAGATGAGGCTAAAATAATCAGGAATGAATAAAAAGACTTTGAAAAACTAAATTTTAAAAATTGTTGAAATCAGATACCATGAGTGGATTAAACAGGAGGGAATTATAGCCAAATAATTTATCCAGAATATAGAAAAGACAGATCAGATAAAACATTTTGAGAGCTTTAGCAGAAACATGAATGACAGAATGAGAAGGTCTAATATATGTGCTTGATTGGAGACCCAGAAAGAAGAAATTAAGAGAATGGGAAAAGGAAATATTTGAATAATTTGCAGCAGTACATTTACCAGAACTGATGAAAACCACAAACCTAAAGATCTAGAAGCAAAACATATTCAAAGCAGGATGAAAAGAAATCCACGCTTAGTAAAACTGCTCATCAAAGAACAAGAAATAGCTTGAAAGCATCCATAAGGAAGGGAAAGATTTCCTAAAAAGGAACAGAATAACAGCAAGCATCTTAACAATGAAGGAATCTGTAACAAATGGGTTAACTATAAAATGCTGAGAGAAAATAACCATCAATCTGTAATGATATGTATAGTAAACTCTCCTTGAATGAACATAAAACAAAGATATTTATAGAAATAAACAAAAATTGAGGGCATTTTCTACCAAGAGCCTGTACTACAGGAAGGAAAATCACTGCAGATGGATGGGCTGGAATACAATGGAGAAAGACAGACATGCTTGCATAAAACAATAGCATTCTAGTGCCTGATCTGTAAGATTAAAAACAAAGAAGCAAAACGTCAGATAATAATATTATTTAAGTCCAAATAGAAAAAGATCAGTGCTAAATTGTTATAAAGTACTTCCATAGTTCTGGAAGAAAATCAAGATGGCCACTTTTTTGCTAAAAGAATAAATCTTAAAAGTTCTCATCACAAGGTAAAAAAAAATGTAACTGCGTGAGGTGATGAATGTTTACTTACAGTGGTAATCATTTCGCACTATATACATATATAAATCATCATGTTGCACACCTAAAACTAATAGAACAGAAACAGGATGCATATGAAACTCAGCAGAGAGAGAAAAAAACTATGAAGGAATTAAAATGGACAACATATAAAAATACCAGCAAACCGAATCCAACAATATACCATGATCATATACCATGATCAAGTGGGATTTACCCCAGGGATGCAAGGATTCTTCGATACATGCACATCAATCAATGTGATACACCACATTAACAAACTAAAGAATAAAAACCATATGATCATCTCAGTAGATGCAGAAAATCTTTTGACAAAATTCAACACCCATTTATGATAAAAACTCTCCAGGAAGTGGGCATAGAGGGAACCTACCTCAACATAATAAAGGCCATATATGACAAACCCACAGCTAACATCATTCTCAATTGTGAAAAACTGAATTTCCTCTAAGATCAGGAACAAGATACAGATGTCCACTCTCGCCACTTTTATGCAACATAGTTTTGAAAGTTCTAGCCACGGCAATCAGAGAAGAAAAAGAAATAAAAGGAATCTGTATTGGAAAAGAGGAAGTAAAACTATCACTGTTTGCAGATGACATGCTACTATACACAGAAAATCCTAAAGGCTACCAGAAAACTACTGGAGCTCACCAATGAATTTGGTAAAGTTGCAGGATACAAAATTAATACACAGAAATCTCTTGCATTCCTATACACTAACAACAAAAGATCAGAAAGAGAAATTAAGGAAACAATTCCATTTACCATTGCATCAAAAAGAATAAAATACCCAGGAATAAATCTACCTTAGGAGGCAAAAGACCTGTACTCAGAAAACTATAAAATGCTGAGGAAAGAATTCAAAGATGACACAAATAGATGGAGAGATATACCATGTTTCTAGACTAGAAGAATCAATATTGTCAAAATGACTATACTACCCAAAACGAATCCACAGATTCAATGCAATACCTATCAAATTACCCATCGCATTTTTCACAGAATTAGAACAAAAATTTTTACAATTTGTATGGAAACACAAAAGACTCAGAATAGCCAAAGCAATCTTGAGAAAGAAAAATGGAGCTAGAGGAATCAGGCTCCCTGACTTCAGACTATACTACAAAGCTACTGTAATCAAAATTGCATGGTACTGGCACAAAAACAGAAATATAGATTAATGGAACAGGATAGAAAGTCCAGAGATAAATCCATGCACCTATGGTCAACTAATCTATGACAAAGGAGGCAAGCATATACAATGGAGAAAAGATAGTCTCAAGGAATTCTCGAGGAATTAATCTCCAAAATATACAAACAGCTCATGCAGCTCTATGTCAAAAAAACAAACAACTCAATCAAAAAATGGGCACAAGATCTAAATAGACAGTTCTCCAAAGAAGGCATACAGATGGCCAAAAAACACATGAAAAGATGCTCAACATCACTAATTATCAGAGAAATGCAAATCAAAACTACAATGAAGTATCACCTCACACCAGGCAGAATGGCCATCATCAAAGAGTCTACAAACAACAAATACTGGAGAGGGTGTGGAGAAAACGGAACCCTTCTACACTGTTGGTGGGACTATAAATTGGTACAACTACCATGGAGAACAGTATGGAGGTTCCTTAAAAAACTTAAAAACTACTATATGACCCAGCAATTGCACTCCTGGGCATATATCTGGAAAAAAAAAATCATAACCCGAAGGGATACATGCCATCTTAATGTTCACTGCAGCACTATTTACAACAGCCAAGACATGGAAGCAACCTAAATGTCCATCAACAGAGGAATGGATAAAGAAGACGTCGTACATATATACAATGGAATATTACTCAGCCATAAAAAAGGATGAAATAATGCAATTTGCAGCAACATGGATGGACCTAGAGATTATCATACTAAGTGAAGTAAGTCAGAAACACAAAGACAAATATTATATGATATCACTCATATGTGGAATATAATTTTAAAAAAATACAAATGAACTTATTTACAAAACAGAAGCAGACTTATAGATATAGAAAACAAACTTATGGTTACCAAAGGGGAAATGTGGCGGGGAGGGATAAATCAGGAGCTTTGGATGAACACATGCACACTACTATATAAGACAGATAACCAACAAGGACCTACTGTATAGCACTGGGAACTCTACCCAATATTCTGTGATAACCTACATGAGAAAAGAATCTAAAAAAGAATGAATGTATGTATACGTATAACTGAATCACTTTGCTGTATACCTGAAACTAACACAAAGTTGTAAATCAACTATACTCCAATAAAAAAATTTTTTAAAATTAATTATTTATTTTGGCTGCACTGAGCAGCATGTGGGGTCTTTGTCCTCCAACCAGGAATGGAATCTGAGCCCCATGCAGGGGAAGGGCAGGTTCTTAACCACTGGACCGCCAGGGAAATCCCTCCAATAAAAATTAAAAAAAAAAAAAAAAAAGTTGAGGCAAGCCAAAAAAAATTTTTTACTCATTAAAAAAAAGGGAAACAAACAAACAAAAAATCAGGACAAAGATCAACAAAAAAATAAGATTGTAGAAACAAGTCCAAATAGATTAACAATCACAATAAATATCAATGGATAAAATTCACCAAAAGAAAAAAGATTTACATATTGAATTGAAAATAAAGACAATTCAGCAAGCTATATGTTGTGTAAAGAGATATACCTAAAGTACAAGGACACAGAAATGAACAAAGTAAAAATGTAACAGGCAAAAACTAACCATAGGAAAACTGGTGCACCTCTAGTAATATCAAACGAAAGACACTTTAAGCAAAACACTTGATCAGTGATTGGCAAGGTAAAAAAAAGGGGGGGGTTCAATCCACCAGGAACATTTTAAACTTGAAAATATCTAATATTAGGTAGCTTCAAAATATGTGATATGAAAACTGACAGAACAACAGGGAGAACTGAACAAAGCCACCATTAGGATAGGAGATTTCAACACATCTCTCTCAATTATTAATAAATCAAGCCATACCAAAAGCAGTCCAAAAAACAAGGGGGGAAAAAGGCTGAATTATTTATCAGATAAACAAGCTTGATCCAATCAACACAGAATTCTGTGTTGAATAACTACACTACACTTATAAAGTTCATTATCAGTATGCCAAAAATGCAGGTCTCTGTAAATTTGAAATATTAGTAGTAATTATAACAACAATGATCCATGACAGCAGCAGTAAACACATGTATATAGGGCTTCCTAAGTGTCAGGCACTATTTTAAACACTGACATGTATTAACTCATTTATTTTTCATGCAACCCTATTTGCATGAAAGAAGATGAATTTTCGTTTATTTCTTGGCCATTAGGTCAAACTTAAATACACCATGCCTTCTTTTTTTATAGTTAATTTTTCCTAGTTGTGTTATGAAAGTCAGAAATTCTTGGCCCATACTTTCTTAATTTTGTAACTCCACGTTTCAAATGCAATTGAATGAAGACACTAAAACTGTGACTTTAACTGAATTTAAGTAGAATATTGGCTCTATAAGGAAGAAACTTTGTTCTGTTTATCACCACATCTCTTGGGCCCTAAACCTGTGCTTGGCATATTAGTATACCTTCTATAAGTATTTGTTGACTAAATGAATACTTTTATTTCTTCAATTTTTGGTCACGCCACACACCATGTGCGATCTTAGTTCCCCGACCAGGGATCGAACCCGTGCCCCCTGCCTTGGAAGCGTGGAGTCTTAACCACTGGAGCACCAGGAAGTCCCAATAAATGAATATTTAAAATCTTTGGCAGTGCGACTGATGCTCAAAGGGCATATTCAGTTTAAGGCAGATACTGTCTCTAAGAAAAATGTACCAATTTACAATCCCACCTAGATTCAAACCAGATTTTTACAAAGAACTTGTCTGAAAATATTAATTCTATTCTCACACTTAATAGTTTGGTAGGGTCTGTTTTATATAAAAGAATGTAAAATAACTTTCCTTTAGAATTTTGTTGGCATTTCTGCACTATCGTTTGGCTTCTATGTTGCTGCTGAGATGTCTGCCATCCCAATTCTTGAATCTTTATATGTGAACTACTTTTTTCTCTTTGGAATCTTCTCGTTGTCCTAGATGTTTTGAAATTTCAAAAGAATGGTCTTGGAACAGGTTTCTTTATGTTCATGTTTCTTGACAGGAATCATGTACTTTCAGTCTGGCATCTGTGGCTTTCAATTCTACAGAATTTTCTTGTATTATTTCTCTTATCATTTACCTCCCTTTCAATTTCTGTTCTTCTTTTCTGATACTCCTACTATTTAAGACATTGGACAGCCTAGATTGGTGTTCCTACTTTCTTACCTTCTCTCTCCTTTTGAATCTCTCCTTTGACCTATGTTCTGGGAAATGTCTTCACCTCTAACTTTTAGTATTTCTATTAAAATTTTTTTATTTTTGCTACCATGTTATTTAATATCCTGGTACTCTTTATTTTCTGATTTTTAAAATAGTATTCTGTTCTTTCATGGATGCAGTATCATCTTTTCTTTCTGTGGATATTACAGTTTTTAAAGTTATTTGTTTATTAAGTTTTCTCCTTCCTGAACTGTTTCTTCTGAGTCTGTATTTCAGATTCTCTCATGACGGAGGTTTTCTTCAAAGGTGATCCTTAGTAATCACAAGTAAAAGAGAGGCACTAAAAAGACTGGCTGAAAATTTTGGGTGCCTGGGTGCATCTTGTAGACTGGTGAGCTCCACAGAAGTATGATCAAGATGATCTCTTTTAGTTGGGAATCTATAAATTTGCCTGCAGATTTTTTTCTGAGGCTATTCAATTTCTTTAAGTACCAATCCCACAATCTCTTGCTGAAGCATAGGTGGGGAAGAGGAACAAAGTAATGGAAGTAGAAATATGCCTCACTACTAACATTCTGGAAACTAAGCAAGCAGGAGGATCACTATTTAGTATTTGTATTTTACTTGATTTCCCTGAGTCCAGTACATTGCCTCATTATCTGCCCTCAGCTATGTGTGGTGTCTCTGAATTTCAAGTCTATATGGTTTAATTTCACCTCAAAATAAATCTCCTGTCTCCTGCTAGGCTCAGGCATCAAACTTCTTCTTATTAACTTTCAAAGGTTTTTCTTTTCAACCCTATGCTTCATCTTTCTCTACTATGAGAAAGATATCTCAATCCTTGATATGATATCTCCAATTCATAAACCTTTCTGGTGCTCTACAGGCTTAGCTGGCTTGCTTACTACTGGCGTCTGTCTGCTCCTCAGCTCTGCGAAAGACTCCATCCAGTTTTTTTATCTTTCAAAATCTGTTGATATTTCCTGTCCATCTGTTGTCTCCTTATTTTCTTCACCCTAATGGGTTTAATCTTTTGTATTTCCATATTCTTATTTTATAGTGGGATTTTAGAGGAAGCAGGAAAAGGGGTTCAGTTTGCCATGTTTAATTATAAGCCCTTCTACCTTTCTGTACACAGAGATAAAAGGTAAATAATGCTGGATAAAGAAACCTCTTGTCAGAAAGAGAAATAAACCACAAATGGCTGATAACAGATCTTACGCTGAAATGAAGTTTGATAGACAGGATAGGAAGAACATGAAAACAGTCAAGAGCTCAAAGGTGAACAGGAAGGAGCAATTAAGCCAAACAGTTGATGTATTTCAAACACACAGAGTTGAAAATTTAAGGTGCGAGAACTGAGGTCTTTGTAAATTAACTTACTTGTGTGAAGCCTGTCAGACCTCTGGAATGACTTCTTTCCCAGGCCTAGCAAAGGATTTTCCACTTTAACTGAAGAAGAAAAGCTAGAGTTTGAGTTCTGAGGGCTGCTTGACTGTCCATCAGATTGCTTTCCTTCCCATATTGCTAGGGGAAAAAATATATATGAAAGACGGGTGACCCTGAGGGTACAAACAGAAACTAAACAATCAATCAAATGAACAATTAAATCATTCAACGCTAACCAAAGGAGTTAGGTATGAGGCAATGTGACCCTTCAAATGTGTTCTGAGTCTGAGAATTAGGAGTCAAAAAGTAAAATAAAATCCCTTTCCTCCTCCCAGCACATTATTTGCTTCTGGTGGTAAATTTCCTTCCTAACAAAAATGCAAAGTTCTGCAAGACAGTTTAAATCTGGCCAACTCATATAATCAGCTGGCATCAAACTAAATTGTGTAATAATATACAAAGCCTGTATCTAGACCAGTTTAAATTCAAAACAAAATAAGCAACAACAACAGAAAGTCCAAAGGCCTGTGGATATGTCCAATGGAAACCCAAATGTATCATGAATTCTTAGGAAAACCTTTTATTTTTAAAGGAGAGAACCGGTGAAGAGTTCAGTGTGAGCATCTTGGAAACATCAGTTTTATAAGGTTACTAACTAGAGGCTTCCAAATATTATTAGTTTAGACATATTGGAAGTTAGTCATTGATCTTATTCTAACATGTAAATCCCAATGATGTATTTTTTAACAACTGTATGATTACTCTGCATAAATTTCCCCCTTTACCCTAGAAGGATTTATACTGATGATCTGGCAGTAATTTAAATACAGCAATTTAAAAATAAAGGATATAGTATACGAATTTGGTATACAAAAATACTGGAAAAAGAAACTTTCACTGAAAAGACAGTCTGCCTACCAGGTTTGGCAGCTACAGAGTCACTGGCTGCTTTGACGGTCTTCAGAGAGAGATGCTGGTTGGAGGAGATGGACATGCTTGGCCTGCATTGCTGCTGCTGCTGTTTCTTCTGCTGTTGCTGTTTTAGAGCCTATAAAGAGAAAACTGACTGTAAGAAACAAAACAAATCTTTAGTTTTTAGTAATAACAAAAAAATAAATGACGTTAAGTGGTAAAGAAGAGTATGCTGATTATCCAATTTCTTTGAAATCCATCAAAGTAAACAAAACTCTAAACTAAACTAATTAAACACAAGGCTTAAATGATCCTTAAGAGTTTGGATATTTTTTTTACCAATGTTCTCCTTCAAATAAATGTGAGAAATTGTCATTAACATTTTTAGAGCTTAAAAATCACCAGTAAGCCATGGACTTCTCATACTTGTAGTAGCAGAGAATTAGATGTTTTCAATCATTCTGAAAACAGAATTCTAAGCCCTAGACCAAGAAGAGTCCTATTTGCATCAACTTTATGTAGAAATGTAAATATTTAGCTTACGTATGTTTCAGAGGTTCTGCATTTGAACAAAAGGTTGTAAATAACTACTTGAATTTGATCTCAGGTAAGAGCAGTAAGATTTGGCCCAATGACCAAATAAATCTCAGCAATTTATAGCAATGCAGTAAACTGAAGGGAAGGAAGATTGGAAAACATGGGTTCTAAGAACAGTATGATTCCTTCTGGTTATTTCAGAATATTTTAATTTCTACGATGTTCTTAGTTTAGAGAATATACTAAACTATTTAGAATGAACAGAAAGACAAACAGCTTCCCAGATTTTAATCATAAAGATATATAAAGGCTATTTTTAAACTCAATGGTTTAAAAAGAAAAAAAGACAGAAACTAAGAAAGTAAAACCACATTTCAGGAAAAAGTTGAACATCTACGACCTCATTAAAATGCCAGTTTAAGCTTTAACCTTCAAGACCATCATGTAGAAAAGTGTGGAATAACTGCCTACTTGTCTCCCATTCCCTTTTCACAATATGGTTTTCTCCTTTTCACATTCACATATACCTCTGGCTATGCCATGCAAGCACAGTGGCAACACTTGATCTCCTTGATCTAAGCTGTCAGTGGAGAAAAGAAACTGAGAGAGTCAGGTATCTGGCTTACATTCACCTACAACATTTATAATAGGTGAGGCAGAAGCATAATGTCAGTGTTGTCTGATCACTGATTACAGCCTGTCTCTCATTCTTTGCAATCAGAACAGAAAATGTAAGCTTCCTGTGTGGCAGCCATTAGTATTCATTCCTTTCTATTCACAGTACCTAGGTCATTCTAAGTTAATGCAAAATTTAATAGAGCCACTTGATCTTATCTATTTCTGCTATGATCACGTAAATTCAGATATATGATGAAAACAAAATAACTTACAGCCTCTCTGTTTAAGAACTGTACTCAGTTTTCCCCTCCCTCAGTAGCTTACAAACCCTGTTCTAATTCTGTTTAAAATTTAAAAAGCAAACAACAAAAAAAACCTTCACTGGGGTAAAGGATAACTTACACTGAAATAAGTTTTCTCACCTAATAATATGAAAAACATATACTGGAGGCAAGGCCTTACTTTACATACCAACAATCTAATTTATATAATTTCTCATACTGGTATTCTTTAAAGAAAATACAGTATTTGACTCCTGAGATTACAGGAGAATAATACAGAGTAGTATATATGTCATGAATAAGCTAACAAGTTTTAATAAAATATTTGCCTTTTCTCTGTGGAAAAGAAGCATCTCATACTTCTTAAACTCTTGCAAAGAATGTGTAAAAATACAAGTGCTGCAGGATACCCAGGCAGATTGTAATTAACCTTATCAAATTTTTGGACATCTTTTAATAAAAGCACTTTTGGTTTAAGCACTTTAAGACCTACTTAATTTAAAAAATTTTATCTCATCTATCTATCTATCTATTTATCTATCTATCTTAGGCCGCACTGAGCAGCTTATGGGATCTTAGTTCCCTGACCAGGGATTGAACCTGGGTCCCAGCAGTGAAAGCGCTGAGTCCTAACCACTGGACTGCCAGAGAACTCCCTTAAAATTTTAATTAAACAGTTATGACATGAATACATTTTTACCATTTAATTCAAACATAAAGCTAAACTCTCTTTTGCCCACCACTCAGTCTTGTCCCCCAATCCTCAGAGATAACCACAGTCATCAATTTATTTTCCCTCATTGAGCTTTTTTTACACTTACATTATATGTGTGTGTTTGTGTGTATATACAGATTCATATTTCCATTAAGAATATACTATTGTTCTGGGTATGTATGTGGCTATGTGTATGTTTTTAATGAATGTTGTAACACAACTTGATTTTAATGATTAAACATTATAGTGTGGTGATGTTTCCATGTCTATGCATAGAGAAAAACTTAATTACAAGGTAAACTTTTAATCCTGTATAATTTTCTAGCATATGGATATGCCGCTGTTTAATAAGGAATTCATATATATATATATATATATATATATATATATATATATCCACTTGCAAGTTTTTGCTATTACAAACTTTAATGCAAACATTTTTCTGTGTGTGTATGTATGTAAGTATGTATGAATACATGCATTTTTCTAAGATAAGTTCCCAAATATTCAACTACTTAGTCATGGGGGATATGCATTTAAAATTTTAATAAACATAAAATTTCTCTCCAAAGTAGCTATAAGAATTTATATTCCACCAGCAAACTACAAGTAGTCATTTTCCCACATACTTGACAGTGCTTGTGCTTGATGTTATAATTAAGCTGTATTATATATACTAATCTGAGGATAAAATTAGTCTGTGTCCTTAATTATTAGTCAAATTTAAATTTACTGATAATTTGCATTTCAAAAAATAGAAAGCAAGTTCTTTGAAAAGCCCAATAAAATAGTTGGCAAGTAACACTGAGAAAAGGAAGATACATCACAAATGAACAACACTGATGAACAAAAGAGAAACATAAAAAAAAATACTATGTACAACTTTATACCAACATTTGAAAAAAATTAAGTGAAATGGAGCATTTTCTAAGAAAAGTAAATTTCCAAAATTGGCTCAAAAATCAGAAAATCAAGAGACCAGTAGTAGTAGATAAAATTGAAATGCTAGGAAAAGAGTTGTAAAAGTGAGATTTGCAGAACTTTCAGGGAAAAAAATACTTTCTATGATTTTTTCCAAAAATCAGAAAAATAATAGAGGGCTATACAACTTATTTTAGATGCTAAGAACAATCCTGATTCCAAAACTGTATAAGGATAGTACAAGAAAATAACAAAATCGAAGCTAAAATCTTAAAAAAGAAAATTCCATTAACATATTAAAAATTATATAACAAACATATAGGGTTTATTCCAGAGAGCTAACAATACATTAACATTAGAAAGTCTAGCCCTGGAATTCCATATATTGGTTGACTTAAAGAGAAAGGCTACCTGATCATCTTCATAAATGCTGAAGAAACTCAACCTGAAAAATTCAATACCTACGTACACACACACACACATACACACACACATACACACACCCCTCACGGCAAATTGGAAACTAATGAGGAACTTTTAATATGTGATAAAAAGAGTATCTACCACAAACCTATAACACAGAGGTGCATAAATTATTAAATACAAAGTGGGAAACCGCACAAAATTTCTCCCTAACATCCTTTCAAGAAATTTTCACTGACTGCCAGAATCATGCATTTTTAATGTAGGAGATTATAATTCTGATAAACAGAATAGCATGATTACCTGCTTTAGTGCCTTCTTGCTGTGCTTCTGTGACGGAGAAATGACTTTACCTGCTGGAATGGTGGGTGATGGGCAGCCTGACTGAGGAGAGGAAGGTTGTGACAGTCTAGACGATACTAGGGGGGAAAATGACAATGAAAAGTTTTGTTATCAGAGTTGATATCAAGCACCATTCCTTCCCCAATCATATGCTGCTACCTGTATTAAGAACTGTGACCAAACACTTTTGGGAAGGATCTTCTTTTTGGAGTTCTACTGCAAACAGCCTCCCTTTTCAGTTTATTTCCTCAGAAAGCTCTAGTGAAGGATGATAGGATGGGGAAGGGATGGATGTTAGTATTCATTACTTTTCATTCTTTAATTTTTCAATAGAATTGACTGAAGAAGCAGGAAGTAGAATATAAACCATGAGTCATCAACTGAGATAAAACTTAGAAAAGATGCTAGAGCCCGTTGAACAGTATCTATGTTCTTAAGGTAAATCTAATAACAACATGATATTGTGGAAGAGCCCTGGGTTGATAGAATGGGTTCCAGTTTTCCCTATCTTTAAAATGGAAGGCAATAAGGCCATTCCACCTCAAACACTACCATAGCTTTAATTTTTATATTCCTTCAACTCTTACATCAATAGTTTTAGGTCTACCCATGTGAAAAGGTACTTTAGGATTTCTCTGATGGAATCAGTGTAGGTTTGCACAGGATGTAACCACTCTCTACTTCATCACCAGCTGTTTTATACCTCATCAGAGCTTAGCCAAACCTTAGTATTACGTGAATGAGGGTTTTCCCTTCAAGGGCCTATACCTCTTATAATAAATAGCAATTAGATCTTTATGTTCTATAAAGTTCAACAGTGTATTATTTATGATACGAGATAACAAAGAAATTGCTGATTCAGACCCCTTAATAATAAAAATAATAATCACTACTGCTAGTGATGACTCTGAAAGAATCCATGTTTACTAATGCCTTCTTTCAAAGTAGCTGGACTGAAAGGGCCTGGGTAGCAAAATGGCATCTCATGGTATGGCTAACGAGTCTTAAGATACCATATAAAGTATGCTGGCAGGTAGCTACCTGACATAAGAATGTAGAAGCATGGTTCACTGGAATACATAAGCTTTGGAATATGGCATTTCAATGGACTCTTAGATGTCCTAAGAAAGGAATGCACAGTAGACAACATTTAAAGAGGACAACAGTAGACAATGTTAAGAAGAAGACCTATCATAGTTAGCTTTAGCTTTGTATCCCAACCCTTATAATAAGGTTATATATGGGAAAGAACTGACATACAGTAAGCGTGGCGTTAAAAAAAAAAATTCACCGTAATATACAATACAAAAAATGGAGTTGGATAATTCTTGAGATGGTTAAGCAACAAAAAGAAACCATATCCTTAGTGCACTTAGATGTTGACCAATTTTTTAAAATAACAGTTTCACTGAGATATAACTTATATGCCATACAATTCACCTAAAGTGCACAATTCAATGGCTTTTAATATATTTGCAAAGTTGTGTAACCATCATCACTATCAATTTTCATCAGCCACTAAAAAAACCCTGTACTGGTTAGCTGTCACTCCTCTTTCCCCTAACCCACTCCCCTAGTCCAAGGTAATCACCAATCTATTTTTTGTCCCTATGCACTTGCCTATTCTGGACATTTCATATAGATGGTATCATACAATATGTGCTGTTTTGTGAATGGCTTTTTTAACTTAGCATGTTTTAAAGATTCACCTCTGTTAGAGCATGTATCAATACTTTATTCCTTTTTATCATCAAATAATATTCTATTGTATGCATACGCCACATTTTGTTACTCATTAGCTGATTTGACATTTGAGTTGCTCAAAAGGACATTTGAGTTGCTTCCACTTTTTGCCATTACGAACACTCGTTAGCAGAATTTTGTGTTGGACATATGTTTTCAATTCTCCTGGGTTCATACCTAAAAGTGAAATTGCTGGTTTTTTCAGTAACTCTATGTTTAAACTCTTTGAGGAAGTGCTAAACTGATTTCCAAGATGGCTGAACCATTTTTTACAATTCCACCAGAAATGTATGAGGGTTCTAATTTCTCCACATCCTTGTCAACATTTGATATTGTCTGTCTTTTTGATTTGACCAATGTTTTTAAAGGGACATTATGAAAATAAAGCTAAAAACTATTAATATTTAACTACATTTATTTTCTTTTTAATGGTGTGCAGAAATCTGAGATTATTCATGTCCTCACCTGTCCCAATAACTGTCTGAAAATAAATAGAAAACAAACGACCAAGCCAAAATGACCCCATTAAAGAACATAAGAATTCTACTTTGTAGCCTGGAAAAGAGACAATAAAGCTATCTGTAATTACCAGGGCAAACTGTTTGGAATGTTTCCCTTTACGGCAAAAGCCCTTTCTAACAAATGAATCCATAAACATATCTCAAAGCCAACTGAAATAAATCAAGAAAATTCCAGGACCCACCAATGAGGAACACCTCCCAGTACTTAATGCCAAGTACTGGTCTCATAACTTTAATGAAACAAACTTTACTCTAACTTTTAAATATTAAGGGTTCAAAACTACGAACAGCAAATAAGATTTAAACACATGTTGAGAAACTCATCTCTTTTAGTTTCTTTTAGTGTCTACAAGACACATAACTTTATTAGAGCAACCATGAATTAAACATCGTCTATGTGCCTAATGCTGCGCTAGGTTCATTTGAACAGAATTTCACTGAACTCTTGTAACTACCCTCTATGATGGGTACAACTTCTCTCTCTACCCCCACCCAATCTCCTCCAATTCTACCCTCTGAGATAACTAAATAATATAGTTGGGATGGCATCCTTGCTGACATTTTTCTATGCCAAAAAAAAAAAAAAGAAAGAAAAAATTTCAAGGATATACATATATAAATAAATAAATAAATATACACATCTGCATATTGTGATGGTATTATCTAAATTTTCTCTATCTGGAAATTTAATTAGCCTGACAAAGGACACAGCTAGTAAGGAGCACAACCAAGATTTGGACTCTGTATAGTTTCAGAATGAGTGACTACTTGTAGTGAGCTAAGCGGTGGCCACCAAAAGTCATGTCCATGTCCCAACCCCCAGAACGTGGAAATGTTACATTATTTGGAAAAGGAGTCTTGGCAGATTTAATTAAGGATTTTGCGATAAGGAGATCATCCTGGATTATTCCAGTGGGCCTTAAATCAAATGACAAGTGACCTTAGACACAGGACAGGCACAGAGGAGAAGGCCATGTGGACAGAGGCAGAGACTGGAGGATATGGCCATAGGGAAAGTATGTCAGCAACCACCAGAAGCTAGAAAATACACAGAACAGACTTCTCCCTTAGAGTCTCTGCAGGGAGTACAGCCCTGCTGACACCTTGACTTCCGACTTCTGGCCTCTAGAACTGTGAGAAAATAAATAAATTTCTGTTGTTTTAAGGCTCCTGGTTTGTGGTAATCTGTTACAGCAGCCTTAGAAAAGTAATACAGCACTTAAAACTGATTTTATTTTTTTAAGTATCAACTCATAGATGTTTACATATTTGAAATGTTTACATCATTAGCAATTATTAAAAATTTGGCACTCAAACTGTGCACTTTTAGGGTAGTGGGAGTTCCTTCAAGTTGTAAACCATCTCTGGGACATGGCCCCAGCAGTATCCAACCACTTTCTTGCTATCTGGCACAGAAAGAGTCCTAGGCAAATCTTGCATAATTTTTTTGCCCAGACTTGGAGCACCCCCTTCTCCAAGGAGACCTGATACCTTTTTATTGAAAATGGTATTAAAACACTGCACTTGATGCTACTCAGTTACCAATGGTTCTAGAACTTTTCAGTGACTGGAACAAAAAAAAAAAAGAAATTTTTTCAAAAGAAAAAATTTTTTAAATTCATGCAAAAGATAACAAATCAGAATTTATGATTACTGCATTGTCACTTAACTTTTCTGATTTTATATTTCTATCGCTTTTCTTCCCAGATAATCCTGGTTTCTAATAACATTACTGTAACTATTAACTTGTTTTCTATTATAGATTTAATTTCAAAGAAATCATATCAATATAATTACTGAAAAGAAGACTACTGAAGGCAGTTTAAGATTTCTCTGAGTCTGGTCTCCCACACCTAAGACATATCCTACAGTAACTTACCTATGTCATTATGTTCAAATTTGACATATACTTGAGTTTGCTTTAAGTTGTTTGATATTTCTAGAAAGTGCATTTTAAATTTTTAATTGGTTTAATTATGTAAAGCTATAAAACAAGTTACTTTCATATAAGTCTAGCTCCCTCCCCTGTCTACACCACTTTATTACCTCCTTTCCCTTAAAGGAAATAATTTATATTAGTTTTTATCCTTCCATTGTTTTTTATTTGCATTTTTGTTTTGGTGAAAACACAGAATGTGTGTGTGTGTGTGTGTATTTTAATATGTTAACTCACTTCTTTAAGCAAAAAAAAAACATGTACTAGAAATTGTCCATACCCTTGATTTTTAAAATATAATCAATATAATATATCCTGGGGAAGAGAACAGACAGAACATAAGAGATCTTCCTTTTAACACCTGCATAAGATTCCACTGGCAGATGTACCATAATTTCTTCAGCTGGACTCTTATGAGTATTTTGGTAATTTCTAGTCTTTTGCTCTTATTACTACAACGTCTTAACCAGCGGTTTCTAAGGTGTTGTACCAAGAACAAAACCATCACTATCTAAAAATCTGTTAGAATGCAAATTACTAGATCCCAGCCCAGATCTACTGAACCAGAAACTCTGAAGGTGGGGCCCAGGAATCTGCATCATAATAAGCTCTCCAGGTGATTCTGATGCATGTTCAACTATAGTATATACTGAGAAACAGTTTTCCAAAGTGGTTGTACCGATTTATACTCCTACCAGCAATATATGAGAGTTCCAACATAATTTACCACATTAACAGAATAAAGGAAAAAAATATATCTACTGAAATAGTAGATGAAGGAAAAGCAACTGATAAAATTCAACATCTGTTCATTATAAAATCTCTTAGACTACAAATAGAAAGGAACTAACTTCATCTAATAAAGAGTGTCTACAATAACCTATTATAGTCAACATCATTCTTAAAATGGCATAATATTCAAAACTTTACGTTATAAATATAGAGAATGAAAAGGATGATTGATGTTACCACTCCTATGTCACTCTTTACTGGAAGCCCTAGCCAGTATAACATGGCAAAAAAATAAAACTGCCACTACTCATAAATCACACGTTTGTATATGTGGACAATCCTAAGAATAAACCTATATATAAACCATTAGAGATTAGAAAATAATTTAGAAATGTTGCTGGATACAATATCAATGTTGGGAGAGGCAATCCACCACGGGCCCTCAGTGTTGCTACAAGTACTTGCTGGGTATGGCAAGAATGCAAGTCCCTGAATGCTGTATTTACAGTCAGCAACTCTGAGAGAAGGCAGTTAACTCTTCCCAAAGTAGGCTCTTCCACTTACTATTTAAAAGCCCTGAAAGGAGACACAGAGTTGGCCAACAGGCACATGGAAAGATGCTCAACATGACTAATCATCAGAGATATGCAAATCAAAACCATAATGAGATATCACCTCTCACTTGTCAGAACAGCTATCATCAAAAAGACAACAAATAACAAGTGCTGGCGAGGATGTGGAGAAAAGGGAACCCTCATGTACTGTTGGTGGGAATGTAAATTGGTGCAGCCACTATGGAAAAACAGAACAAAGATTCCTCAAAAAATTAAAAATAGAACTACCACATGATCCAGCAGTTCCACTCCTGGGTATTTATCCAAACAAAACAAAAACGTAATCAGGAAAGATATATGCACCCCTATGTTCACTGCAGCATTATTTATAACAGCCAAGATATGGAAGCAATCTAAGTGCCCACCAACAGATGAATGGATAAAGAAGATGTGCTATGTATGTATGCATGTACATACAAACACACAGCACATGCACACACACACACACACACACAACGTGGCACATTACTCAGCAATAAAAAAGAATGAAATCTTGTCACCATGTGTGGCAACAATGATGGATCCAGAGAGCATATTATACTAAATGAAGCCAGAAGAACAAAGACAAATACTGTATGATTTCACTTATATGTGGAACCTAAAAAACAAAACAAATGAACAACCAAAACTAAACAGAAACAGAATGGGAACTCTTTGGCAGTCCAATGGTTAGGACTTGGCACTTTCACTGCCATGGCCCAAGTTCAATCCCTGGTCAGGGAACTAAGATCCTGTAAGCTGTGCATTGTGGCCAAAAAAACCCCCAAACAAACCCAGAAACACACCCATAGATATGGAGAACAAACAGGTGGTTGCCAGAGGGGAGAATGGTGGTGAGGGGAAGAAAGAAACAGGTGAGGCAGATTAAGAGGTACAAACTTTGTTACCAAATAAATGAGCCACAGGCATGTAATGTATCCTACCCTATGGGGAATATAGTTAATAATGGTGTAATATCTTTGTGTGGTGACAGAGGACAACGCGACTTACCATGGTTATCATTCTGAAATATAGAAATATGGAATCACTATGTTTTGTACCAGGAACTGACACAATGTTGTAGATCAACTATACTTCAAAAACAAACTCATAGAAAAAATGATCAGATTTGTGATTACCAGAGGTGGGGAGGTTGTGGGGACTGATGAAGGTACAAACTTCCAGTTAGAAGATAAATAAGTACTAGGGATGTAATGTACAATATGATAAATACAATTAATACCACTGTATGTTATATATGAAAGTTAAGAAAGTACACCCTAAAAGTTCTCATCACAAGGAAAAAAAATTTTTTTTAATTTCTTTAATTTTGTATCTATTTCAATATATGAGATGATGGATGTTCACTAAACTTACTGTGGTCATCATTTCATGACATATGTGAGTCAAATCATTATGCTGTACACCTTAAACTTATACAATGTTGTATGTCAATTGTATCTCAATAAAAATGGAGGGGAGGGAGAGAGGGAGGGAGGGAAGGAGCAATTGAACTCCTCAACCTCAGTGTTCCTTGGCTAAGATACAAACCAACAGCATGAGTAGCATGCACCTGGGCCCATTATCTCATCAACCATGGAAGACTTGGAGATAAAGAGGAACCAACACAACAAATATGCCATGTTCATACTGCTTGCTATGCTGTAATAAAGTCCTTTTTCTCTGACCCAGGAGTCTTGCATCTTCTGTCAACATGCATGAACCAATACAACGCTAACTTGTTAGCTTACAAAAAGGACAGAATCCTAGACCCTTCACAGACATTGACAATCAATTTATAAAAATTAACTATATGTATTTTTTTGGTTTTTTGCCCACATCACACAGCTTGTGGGATCTTAGTTCCCCGACCAGAAACTGAACCCATGCCCTCTGCAGTGGAAGTGTGGAGTCCTAACCACTGGACCGCCAGGGAAGTCCTTGTATGTATTTTTATGTATTAGCAATAAGCAATCATGAAATGAAAAAATTTTAAATCCATTTATAATAGAATAAAAAATGTCAAAGAATAAATCTAATAAAAGATGTACAAGACCTCTACAAAGAAAATTATATATTAATGAAAGAAAACTGCAGAAAATGCAGTAATATCACTTTCATAGATTGAAAGGCTTAATGTAAACATGCAACAGAGCCCAGACTGACATACAGTTTTAATGCAATCCCGATCAAAATCCTAGCAGGTTAATGGGAGCGGGGGCATGTGAAAACTGACTAGCTGATTCTAAAATTTACATGGAAATGAGATGAGCCAAAAGAACCAAAAAATCTTGAAAAACAAAGAGTTTAAAACTCTTTGGTTCTGCAAATAAACTAACTGCTTAAACAACACTTCTCAAGATTATATCCTGAACTACTAGTCCTCCAATGTGGATGGCGCAACAGAGTCAAAAGCACTCATTTAAGAACTTATTTAGTATCTGATTAGAAACAAAAATGCTTGCTTTCATATAAACATATAGACATAACAAAAGGTTAACAAGTTCTGATCAAAAGCACTCATTATTTGATTTAAAAAACCAAAAATGTCACACACAAAAACCAAACAGCAACCTAGTAGAGAGATCTTTTTAAACTCAAATTTAAGTGTTTTCAGAAAAATATTTGAAACAAATTTTAGAACTGAGGCTTATTAAAGCCAGTTTTACACAGTTTACTGGAAGTAGTTTCAGGCTGTTGGATACATATGTACCATCCCCTGAGTATAAGATCAGAAGGTACCATTTTTCAGATATATTATAGCATTGGGAATTTTCCATTTCAACAAATGATTATCATATTGAACAAGGTCAAAAGGGTAATGGACTATTCATATTAGATGCATTTGAATTAAAAGCTTTAGTAAATAATCTCTGACTTAGCATTTTAGTTTCTCCTGAAGACATTCAATGGGCCCCTCTGAAGTATTAGAGAGACTAACAGAAATAATGGAGCAGTAATATCAAAATTGAGATTGAGCTTTATATAGTTGAAGGATTAATAGTTGAAAGAGTGCATGGTCAAAAACAGCAATCCTTCTCTTACGGGAGAGTTTTATTTTCACAGTAGTCTTTCTTTAGAGGAATTTCATTTCCAGAAGTAACAGACCGTTTTAGTTCTAAATCCCTTCTCCTCACACCAAGTACAGTCTACTCCAAACTGAGCAGGCTGGGGCTCCTGATTATATTCAAACAGTCCCCTAACCAAAGATGAAGAGGCCATACCTGAACACCTTCCCTCGCTTCTGGGTACCCTAACTATCCAAGTCCTAGTAGTGTAACTGTCTTTAATACATGACAAAGCTAAAACCTCCAACTCAGACACTAATCACCCCAGGAGAGAAGAGAGCATCTCTCCCAAAGGTCTTTCACCATGTAAGTTATTAACTTTGCCCAAAGGAGTTTTTCTCTCCAGTATACTTTTTAAAGGTGACATTTCTATATATATATAATCATCACTATTCAGTAACTTAACACACATATAAATGCTGTTAGAGGGCAGACAGGTCTACGGTATTTTAAGTAACTCCAAACACACTATGTATCAAATTCCTGAAGCAGTAAAATTAAAATGAGCTCATGTTCCTGGAAAGAATTAGTAACACCTTATAAGTGAAAAAGCATATTTCACTTAATTTTTTTCTTAACATTTTGAAAGCAGACCAAAATTTAATAAAACTTTTTTCATAAGATAAAAATAATGCTTTTGTAGTTGCTCCATGCTGCAGTATTTATATTTTAGGGAAAAGGCAGAGACTTCACTTAGCTACAGTCCTACAAAAAAGCAACAGAAAAGTTGATTTTAATCATTTTTCTGGCGTTATTCCATCTTACCTTGGATTGGAATTCCAAAAAGCTCGTCTCTGAACAATGTTTCCTGTCTGAAAATTAGGAATCAGAACTACAAACTTCTAAGTTCTTCCACCTTACACAGAAATCAATAAACTAGTGTTAACATTGGACTGAATTTCAAAGTTCTGTTCTCTGTTCCTATCTGGCTAAAAGGTATACCTATATCAGGAGAGTTTCTATCGATTTCCAACTACAAGTATCAGTTTTGCTGTCAGAGCTCTTTATTTTTGTACATAAAAGGAAGTGGGTTTTGATACTATCTCAGTGTTCTTCCTGTCTTACAATGCATTTGAAATAAAGTGATGTCAGACTGAGAGTAAAAGCCCTAAATAAGAAAAAGGAATAGGCACATTTAGTTTGTTTTACCTTTATTAATAACTGCAACTGACTTAGAACTGTTGTGCAGCATGCTGCTACTATCACTGCTAACTACAAGTTTTCCACTTTAACTTGCATTGGACTACAAAAACATTCATAAATATATAATATAAACCTAAAATTTTACATTTCTATGCCTATGTCATATGCATGACCCATGAATGAGAGAAGCACATCCTATGAGAGACTAAATCATTCTTCATTATTGCTCGCTCAGCATTTATCCATTTCTGAAGACTATCAGAGCTGCTAGAGTAGTTAGCATGTCCATATGCCACCATGTGCACCTCTCATCTCCACCTTCCAAACACCACATAAAGGCCATTCTATACTCAGTTTAATAGCTACAATCATCAGGCTGAACATCTCATCTTACGTAAACTGAGGCTAAGTAATATTGTGACAATTTCTAGAAGAAGAATGAATCAGAGTCAGTTCAAAAATAATTTATGTGGACCACAATTTTGAATTTGCTATTACCTTGCTGTTAATATCTTCTATTATTATGCCGAGTGTGGGGCAAGGTTATGCTATTTTAATCTACCCATTAAGCTACGGACAATGGGGTTCTATTGTTATTTTAAATCCTCCTGTATCACAAGACATTTACCTTAGAGAGAGACTTTCACAACCACAAAACAACCACTACTTCAAACAGCCACTGCAGTTATAAAGCAGAAACTGACACACCATTGTAAAGCAATTATACTCCAATAAAGATGTTAAAAAAACAAAAAACGAAAAAAAACAGCCACTGCAGCATATGAGCTACTGAAAAGCAAAGACCTCCACAACCAAGATTTTGTTCCCAGTTTACTAGTCTGACCTCCTTTAGTATTGAGTTCCCTGTTTCCAGCCACATCCAGAAATTATGAATCTAGCTGTCTCTCTTGCCTGATGACTTGGCTTGGTTCCTAATCCTAGATCAACAATTCCCAAACTTAAAAAGAAAAATTTAAACTGGGGAGAGGCAGAGGAGAGACAGAGCCCTTAATACTTTTGGCTCTATCCTTCCAAAAAAAAAAAAAAAAAAGGTCTTTAGTAGACTCTGAGAAACGTAAAGTCCTGGACACATCTCCTTCCACTACTGACAGGGATTACTTTAAAAAAACACATATCAAAAATATTGGTCACAGGTCCCAACCTTGCCTTGCCTTTATTCCATTTGTTCCTAACACATGTTGTCTGAGCTGCTCTCTAACTGGTTGTGATCTTAAAGCTAGGATCCTCTGGTTTCAAAATTTGCCCAACTTGCAAGTGCAGTAGCTGTATGAGAGAGCACAGATAATGCCACCAATTACCTGAATTTTCTCCAGGAGTAGCACACACATTAACACAGAAATGATAATAAAGCAGATGATTTTTCTGTTATAGTTCAAAATCAATAGTTCTAGAGGTACTTAAAATTAATGAGTCAAGTATTCCAACAAGCATCACTCTAACTTCTAGATCCAAAGGCAACTCACCTATGACTCAAACGTAAGAGGTCATCCAAGCTAGGGAAACTCTTGGATGTCTGTATTGCTCTGGAATATCACTATATCAGTCATTATAAAGGAACCAGCATGAGCTGGCTTAAAATCTGTCCCACCATGTATGGCTAAATTTATCAATATTGGGGTAAAAATGATTTCCCCTCTTCAAAAAGACTCTTGACAAGAAGCTACAAATAATTAGAAGAAGAGGTAATAAAATGTATCCTTAACTGGAAAAATTAATCCCAGGGAAGCTGCGGCAACAAAGATATTATTCCCTAAAGAAAGTTTTTGGGTAAGCTATAAAGCAGAAACCAAGCAGGAGATGAGAGCAAAGACCAGCAGACTAAATTTAGTCTTTGCTAGTAGAAATGAAAAGCATTATTTTCCTAGTAAGGAGAGAGTTCTTAGAGCAATTAAGTCCTCAAATTTTAAAAGAGAGCATTAGAGAGGTAAATAAAATAAGAGCATCCTAAAAAAGGCTACGGGCAGCCAAGAGCTAAAAATAAACCCAGGTAAAACCCAGAGCCATGTTATCCAATGTGATGGCCACTAGCCACATGTAGCTATTTAAATTTTAGTTAAAATAAAATTACAAATTCAGTTCCTTTGTCACACTAGCTATATTTCAAGTGCTCAAAAGACACAAGTAGCTAGTGGCTACTTTGTTGAGTTGGACAGCACAGATGCAGAACACTTCCATCACTGCAGGAAATTCCACGGGACAGTACTGATCTAACTGGTAAGGGAAAGAGACTAACTGACGTGGGGTCTAGAAAAAGAGGAACTATTAACAAGGGCATTTGTCCTACAGCATTCAGTACTGTATCGAGGGATCAGGTGGATTTACCTTTCCTTTTCCACCTGCTCTTTTTTCCCTCCTTGTTGCTGCCACCATCACTGCTGCTGCTGCTGTTCTCAGAACTCTGGGAATCTGACTGACCATCACTGCTTTCTTCTGAACCTTCTGATAGCTCTTTCACCCCATCCGGCACATCTTTCTGAAAATGTAGGCA
Source organism: Balaenoptera acutorostrata (assembly GCF_949987535.1). Classification (NCBI taxonomy): domain Eukaryota; kingdom Metazoa; phylum Chordata; class Mammalia; order Artiodactyla; family Balaenopteridae; genus Balaenoptera; species Balaenoptera acutorostrata. Next base: position 74,068,453 of record NC_080075.1, on the reverse strand, counting down.
TCCAATTAGGATTAATCATTACCATTTCAGCAAATAGGAATTAAATTTCTGCTATGCATTGTTGTGACTTTTTATTGTGCTGATTAATTTTTAGTATTATAAGATTCAGTAGCAGAACCAGCAATAATTTCTGAATTCCTGTCATCTCTCTTCTTTGGGTCAAATTAGTTAATGCTTCCATCCATACTCAAAGATAAAATTATACATGACAATCTTATGCAGGCACAACACAGAGGCTTAAATTAGACAAAAAACTTGGTATATATAAATCCAGGTAAATGATGAAATGTTCAGGATAAAATCTATATAATAACAATTTTTTAAAATGTATGTACACCCATCATCCATGTAATATATATATATATATATATATATATATATATATATATATATATATATATATATTTGTGTGTATGTAAGTACCACTATGTACTGTAAATTCAGTTAAGAGTCTGGATAGCAAGTGATAGTGCATTATTTGAATCTAACTGGTTCCAAAAATTGGTTAGTAAGTAGCAAGAGTCAAACACAAAAGGAATGGTTTAAAAAAAAAACAAAACAACACATGAATCTTTGGTTTCTGCACTGGATAGTGAGAATGCTAATCGGAAAGGACACCTGTGTCAGCCACAGTATGTGAGAGATATAACAGGGTAGTTGTAAGATCAAGAACTAGGAAATTAAGACTTTGGGGGTTTGAATTCTGGCTTTATCTTCTCTTAATTATGCAGCCTTGGTCAAAGTCTTAAACTCTCATGCCTCAGTTTCCCTGTCTATAAGATGGGGTGACAGTACCTACCTTAAAAGATCATTCTGAAATTAAATGAGTTAATAAATATAAAATGCTTAGAACAAGGCCTGGCATATGATAAGAGCTCAATAAATATTAGCTACTATGTATCTATGTAGTATGTAAAATATATACATATAAATAAACACATTAGTGAATGTTATTTCTGAGTTATAAAACTATGGATGATTCTTTTTTCTTCTCAATATATTTTTTGTTTTCCCACATAATTTGTTTTTATAATCAGATAAAAAGTAATTCTGACACATGACCCTCCTACCTATAACTAGTACTCACAACATTATAGTCAAGATAGTAACCTCTGATCTAATAAGGAACTGTTTTTTTCCACTTATGTTTATACTCCAGTGCCATTTCACACTTTCTTAAAATACATATCCTTTATTTTTCTATCCTTTCCTTCAAAATACAGGAAACTTTTATAGAGTTAATTGCAAACAAGACCTCTTGATCTGTAAGTTCAACAAGTACTTTAAATACAAATATAACTGTCTTCTTAAACTTGTGATCCCTCCAGGATCAACTCATGCCCCAAATCTTAGAATCACTGCACCCCTTCTTTTACCCACTCCAAATAGTTTACGTTTTATTTCTCTGATGTTCCTTGCCTCCATCTCTTTCACCACTCTCACAGTTTAGGCCAATTATCTCTTCCAAACAATCATAACCGTCCTTTTGACAAATTTTCTTGCTTTACTCTTAAGTGTATCCTACATGAATTATCTTCCTAAACATGATTTGATCACGCTATTCTTCAAAAAAACCTCTGCCGTTTCCTCAACACATACCTACCCTCCCTCCTTCTCTCTCTTAACCGCTCAGTCAGGTTTTCAAAAGCCTCCAAAGTTTGTTCTTCACCTAACATTTACCCCATCCTGACTCCTTACCACACTAGACCACACACAGATGGTCTAACCACTCCAATTTACTTTCAAATCCATTCTGAATCCTTTTATCTGTGCCTTTGCTTAAGCTATTCCCTTGTCCTGGAAGGCCCTTCCTTCCATTATTTACCTGCCAGAGTTCAACTCAAATTTTACAACTTTAAAACAACAGAAAAACAAACTAAAACTTCCAGATCCCTTTATTCAAGGTTAATCTTTATTTCTCTATGCTCTCACAGTACTTTACAGCACAGTATGTTTTGTGAGCATGCAATTATTTCAGTAACTATGTGAGCTTCAAGAGATCAGGGACCATAGTTTATCCTTCTTTATAGCCTCTACAGTGTCAGGTATAGAATAGGCATTTAATAAGTGTTATTAACAATATAGAAGGTCTAGAACAACTAAAACCTAAAAGAAACACAGAAAGCTCTATGTGGGACTAGATCCCTGTAACCCTGTGAAGTTCAACAAGGTGTTTTAAAAGGAGGTATTATGGGTAAGTTAGATCTTTTTAATGTTAGTGGGCTACACACAACCAGTGAGCACAGTGATGACTACAGCCAAAACTAAAAAGGTAAGAGGGGACAGAGTCCCACATATACATGGACATAGTCATTGATTGCCAAGCATTAACTCTTCTTCTGCTGATAAATTTCCTTTGGGAAACAACCCTTGCCTCAATTCATCTGGCTTGAGAGGGCTTAACCACACTTTCACATCAAGGGTGATAATGAACTTAAGAGTGGCCAATCAGAAGACTCCATATGTTTGGCAATGGCGATCATTCTGGTATAGGCACATGGGCCAAGCCAAACCAATTAAGCCACATCAGGACTAACTAAAGGGCTCCTGCTTCAGTTCCTGAGACTCCTTCTCTCCAGACTTACAGCTTGCAGAGTGGGGGTTGGGAGTGAAGTCATGTACGATGAGGAGAAGGCCTGCCTGAGAATGAAGCCAAAAGAAAGCGGAGGGACCCATCCCTGATGACAATCATTTGAGCTCCTAAATTCAGGCTGAGGTTCCCTAGAATTTTCAGTTATGTGAACTAATAAATTCTCTGTTTCACTCAAGCTCATTTGAGTTGGTTTTTCTGTTTGTAACTGAAAGGACACTGATAAGTCAAGGTCCCTTTTTAGTGCAGAAATAGAACTTAGCAAGCCTGTTACGGTAAAAGAACATGGGAATTCAGTCAGATATGGATTCATATTCTGGTTCTGATACTATCTGGCCAACACTGAGCAAGAAAATCCAATCTTCTGAACTTAGGCTTTCTCTATCATAATAAAGGAATTATAACCACAACTTTGAATTGTAATGGAGAATTAAATCAGAAAGTAATATAAAGAATCAAGGCTGTATGCTCCACAGTAATACTCATTATTATTTAAATATGTGACGCCCTTTAAAAGTCACTGGAAGTCATTTTCATTTCATCCTTCCAAAATAATACTATGGCAAAGAATGAAAAATGAAGTTACTTCTCCAATCTACCTACAGATGGTTACAGATTAATTAGAAAAAAAAAAAAGGTATTGGATACGGGATTGAAAATTTTACCTCTTCCTGAAAGTAAGCTTTTCAAGAACAGAATTCTGTCTCTATGATGCAAGTATTATTTACTACATGTAGTTACTTCCTGTTTTCACTTTTAAAATGACTCCCTAACAAATATATTTACCTTCAAAGTATACACTCCCATTCTACCTGGAACCTTATAGAAGATGCCCTCTTCACCTCGGGAGTTTGTGTGCAGCATTGCATTCAGGCATGCAAGAGGGGAAGTCCCACTGCCAAAAAAAAAAAAAAAAAAAAGAGAGAGAGAGAACACAATGATTAGTTTCTGTCTCTGAATATCCTATGTAACACTGAATTAAGATAAAATTAACAAATCAACACTCATTTGATATAAACACATTTTATAAACTATAAAAAGTCTATAAATCTAGAAAGGCTGCCATGGAGAAAATGGATGTAAAACTCCTTCCCAGATATCTAAAGAAAAAATAATTCTATAATTTTCTTAATCCCAATTCAGCATCTAACATTTCAGTCAAGACAAATTTCTCTCACAGAAGTATCACAAATATATTCTCTAAAGATTCTATTTCACTTACAATTTTATTTGTTAATACACCTCAATAAATCTGAAAAATAATTTTTTTAATCTATTTCATTTAGCACAAGCCTTAAATGTCCAGAATTAAAACAGGGAAGAAAAAGAAAACACACACAGAAACAAACAATATTAATCTCCCTGCATACTGCTGCACCAGACTGAATCTGAGTTATGGAACGAACACATTTCCATGCTCTCTTTTTTTAAATTGAGATATAATTGACATATAACACTGTATTAGTGTCAGGTGTAAAATATAATGATTCCATAGTTATCTATATTACGATAGTCTCTTGTATTTAGACCTATCACGAGATCACTTAAAAAGACATAAAGCAGGCTTTGGAATATTCATCTTCTATGTAGAAACCTGGTTAAAAGTTTACTAATTCTAATATACATTTATCATATTTTCTAGAGTTTTAGGTATATAATAAATTATCTGTAGAAAATACACATATATCATTTTCCCTTCTAATTGCAATCAACTTCATTTTCCTATAGTAATATAAATGGAGATATGTGGCATCCTTAAATTTCAAAAAAAAAACACAACTCACAATATCTGAGGGATAAGGCAACTTATTTGCACATTTCCATATCTCCCTTCTCAGTTCTCTGCTGGTAGTACTCAATAACCCAAAGAAGCCTTCTGGAAGAGGCTGCTAGATATCTTGGGTATCTAAAGATAAGAGTTCTCTGTGGGAGAGAGCAGGACCACTGTCTTTTGGTACTGTGAAGTTGGTGAGGGTCAAAAACTGAAAAGACGGGGACTTCCCTGGTGGCACAGTGGTTAAGAATCCGCCTGCCAATGCACGGGACAGTGGTTCGAGCCCTGGTCCGGGAATATCCCACATGCCGCGAAGCAACTAAGCCCGTGCACCACAACTATTGAGCCTGAACTCTAGAGCCCGCGAGCCACAACTACTGAGCCTGCGTGCCACAACTACTGAGCCTGCATGCCACAACTACTAAAGCCCACGCACCTAGAGCCCGTGCTCCACACTCGCTGCAGCTAGAAAAAGCCTGCTAATAGCAACGAAGACCCAACGCAGCCATAAATAAATAAATAAGTAAATAAATAAATAAAATAAAATAAAATAAAATAAAATAAACTGAAAAGATGGAGGACAACAAAGAAAATAAAGGAAAACCTTTTGTTAAAGAAAATGATGAGGAGATGATGAAGAGACTTCCCTGGTGGCACAGTGGTTAAGACTCCGTGCTCCCAGTGCAGGGGGCCTGGGTTTGATCCCTGGTCAGGGAACTAGATCCCACATGCATGCCATAACTAAGAGTTTGCATGCCACAACTAAGGAGCCCATGAGCTGCAACTAAGGAGCTTGCCTGATGCAACTAAGACCCGGGCCAATCAAATAAGTAAATAAATAAAATATGTTTTTTTTAAAAAAAGAGGGACTTCCCTGGTGGCGCAGTGGTTAAGAATCTGCCTGCCAATGCAGGGGACACGGGTTTGAGCCCTGGTCCGGGAAGATCCCACATGTCACGGAGCAACTAAGCCCGTGTGCCACAACTACTGAGCCTGCACTCTAGAGCCCGCAAGCCACAACTACTGAAGCCTGCTTGCCTAGAGCCCGTGCTCTGCAACAACAAAAGCCACCGCAATGAGAAGCCTGCGCCCCACAACAAAGAGTACGCCCCTCTCACCACAACTAGAGAGAGCCCACACACAGCAACGAAGACCCAACGCAGACAAAAATAAAAATTAATTAATTAATTAATTAAAAAGAAAAAGAAAAACATTGAGCATCTCCAGGCTGATTTTCAGTTATGTTTATCTAATTTAGATATTTCCATGTTAAAAATACACATAATGGGGGCTTCCCTGGTGGCGCAGTGGCTGAGAGTCTGCCTGCCAATGCAGGGGACACGGGTTCGAGCCCTGGTCTGGGAAGATCCCACATGCCACGGAGCAACTGGGCCCGTGAGCCACAACTACTGAGCCTGCGCGTCTGGAGCCTGTGCCCCGCAACGGGAGGGGCCGCGATAGTGAAAGGCCCGCGCGCCGCGATGAAGAGCGGCCCCCGCACCGCGATGAAGAGTGGCCCCCACTTGCCGCAACTAGAGAAAGCCCTCACACGAAAACTAAGAGACCCAACACAGTCATAAATAAATAAATAAAATAAATAAATAAAGTATTAAAAACTATTAAAAAAAAAATACACATAATGGGGGCTTCCCTGGTGGCACAGTCAGTGGTTGAGAATGTGCCTGCTAATGCAGGGGACATGGGTTCGAGCCCTGGCCTGGGAAGATCCCACATGCCACAGAGCAACTAGGCCCGTGAGCCACAATTACTGAGCCTGCGCATCTGGAGCCTGTGCTCCGCAACAAGAGAGGCCACGATAGTGAGAGGCTCACGCACTGCAATGAAGAGTGGCCCCCGCTTGCTGCAACTAGAGAAAGCCCTCGCACAGAAACGAAGACCCAACACGGCCAAAAATAAATAAGTAAATAATTAATTAATTAAAAACAAAAACAAAGAAAAAGAGATCTTAAAAAAAAAAATACACATAATGCAATTCTAGTCAAAACCCCCAAGTTTGTATCAAATAAACATATAAAAATTGCCAAGAAATTTCTGGGAAATAAATGATGAGAGACTTGCTTAAGAAGATATTAAAATGTACTCTAAGAACATTATTAGAATATTAGTGAATAATGAATTACTGAATTGAATAATTATTGAATAATAATAATTGAATTAGAGTTTTATTGAAGCAATGTGTTTCTGGGACAGGATAAATAGGCAAATGTTCACTCTTACAGACTGCTGGTGGAACAAAATAGAAAATATAGAAACAGATCACAATAAATGTAAAAGGTACTATTTCTGTGTAGCAAGAAGAAGACTGAGTTATGACATGGTCACCTGTGGTGAGAATCTTTCTCTTCCCCTGAGCAGTATGAGAAAATAATACCTAAGACTTTCAGTCATAGGACCATGAGGGGAGTATCTGGAATTTGGGTGGAACAACACAAAGGACAGAGAAAGGAAGGGCTAGGTAAGGATTATAGAGGAAAATTCAACACCCAAAAAGGCAGAGCTGAGAAAAGAGGAAAACAGCAACATTTTTTTTAAGCAATATTAGTTATGCCAATGTACCCAGCCTTGCCTTAAAACAGTCCCACCTTTGGAATTTTGTTGAGGTTTTAAGTCACAAGCAACCGAGAGAGTCCTAAATAAAATAGTTTATTTAATAATTAAATAATTAATTCTCACAGCTTATATAAAAACATATTCCAAATGGATTAAAGGCCAAAATATAAAAAGTAGAAGGAAAACAGTATAACCTACAGGATAGAGCAACCTTTCTACATAAGAGAGAAAAACCCTCAAACCACAAAAGAAAACCTTAATAACTAAATAAAAATAAAAATTTCTGTACAGGAAAAAAAATCATCAACAAAACTATACCAAGCATACCTAAAAGAGCTTTCTAGGAAAATACAAACAACCAATTAGAAAAAATGGATAAAGGATATGAAAATGCAATATAAATGGCCAACAGAATACATGAAAAGCTGCACGAACTTTACAGTGGTTAAAGGAAAACAAATGAAACCGAGACACCATTGGTCAGACTCGGAAAAATCAAATATATTCAGGTCTTTGTTAGCAGTTCTGTACTAAGGTCAGTTTCCTGGTTTTGATATTGTACTGTAGTTATATAAGACATTACCACTGGAGGAAGCGGGGTGAGGTATCCATGGGACTATTTTTATAATTTCCCGTGAGTATATAATTACTTTTTAAAAATGAATTGATAAAATCCATTGCTGGTAAGGTTATGGGAAAATGAGCACTCTTATATAGACTGTTGGTGGGACTGAAAACTGCTACCCTACCCCCCCATTTCTCAATTCTGCCTTAAGAAAGTAACATGCAAATACCCACTAAAATTAAAAATTTTAGGGGCCACTGATGCAACAATCCCACTTCAATCTATCTTACAAAAACAAGGCCACAAAGACTTATGGACATCTATGCAAGGATTAACTCCAGCATTGTTAAAAGCGTCAAAACACTAAAAATGACCTCAAAGTCAATAAGAGGATGGTTCACCATATGTTAGTAAGGTAACCAACAGGATATGAATCAATAACAGCAACATTAACAGCAAAAGGAGTGCTAAATTCCAGGAAGCATTCTGGTTAGCCCTCACAACAATCCTTTGAGGTAAGCAAAATTATGACACCATTTTTACAAATGAACAAACGAATGTATTGAGGTGTTAAGTAAGCTGTTCAAGATCACACAGTGATTAGTCAGTGGTGAAGCCAAGATTCCAGTAAGAAGAAAGAAAAGAGAAGCAGAACAGGAAAGAGACTGTTTAAAAAGAACATATAATCAAGTGAAAAGAAAACATGCTATAATCTGTAGTTCAATAACCTATCTGGGTAAAGCTTTGCCCCAATTTTTGGTATTCAATTTCAATATTAAGTACCAACTCTGTTTAGTACTGTTTACTAAGTACACAATAAACTAGGGTCTGTGGGGCCAAGGAGGAAAGCTTTCTTAGTTCAAAGTCTAATGGGAAAGACAGACAAGGGAATAAACTGCCACAAGCACCTGTAACCAGTGCTACCAATACAGACATAAGTCCACAATCCCTGACCCCAAACACTTAAGGCCAAATGTTTCAGACATAAAAATCTGTTTGGATTTTAGAAAGGCAACATGATATGCCGTATACTATGTAATATCACCAGAGAGATTAGGGGCAGCAATCCCATAACCAAACGCAGTGAAACACATGAATATTCACACTAAGTGGGAAAAACAAAGACTACACATAGTTTCATGTCAGTTTCAAGAGAAGGTGTTGTTGACAAATGAAGTTTGGTACCAAAAGACTAAAACACTTTTTCAAGCATTTTGGATTTTGGAATTATAGAATCGAGAACACAGGCTTGTATATATAAAGTACTTTATTAGGTCAGAGAGAAAGAAACAATCTCTTCTAGGGCTTAGTACCTAGAACCAAAAACAAAACCAAACAAACAAAAAGCCAAAAAAACAAACAAGAAAATCCCAACTCAACCAAACCAAAACAAACAAAACCTCCTTACAGTAAAACCCATAAAAATGAAAGCAAATGGCACACATGTACATCTGGTGAAAAGATGTGGTAACAGAGATACAGACACCATCATATTTTCCTTGCAAAGCCGGTGTAATTTTCCTTTGAAGGAAATAAAGTTTCGAAAAACCCACAAGATACACAGAACACTATACTGTTTAAAACAATAATATAGATTTGATTTCAAGAAAACATAAAAAACGAGAGAATCCTTGCAGAGTTTATTTTTATGAATAATGAAGCAATGGCAGAGAAGTAAAATAGGCTACACTGCCCATGATGGCAGGAATATACCTTCAAGGGAAGTAACTCCAGAATGATATAATTAAATAAAAATAACTGAATAACTTGAAGGAACAGGCATCACCTTCGTAAGTGATAAAACACTGGTACTAAGGAGATCATACTGACGTAAAGTCAAGTAAATATAATATGGGGTTAAGTCCTGACACCTGAAGCAGCTGAAGCAAGAACACCTCAAAATATTACATAACTATCATAAGATAATTTAGCTTTTAATTTTTTTGTCCATGCTCAGGAGACTGGCGTTGGAGCAGGGCTTGGGGGCGGCTCTCAAGGAAAGGAACAAGTACAGTGCTGTAATTTTATGCTGATCTACCCCACGAAGGAAACATACACAAGGCCCAAGAACAAAAGTAACTTCAGTCATGCTGTCAACAGCCTTATTTAATTCTCTCCGCAGTAAAAGTGGTTCCTTAGCAGTAGCCAGCAGGGCTGAAAGACCTGAGGCCTATAATCACACTGCTCAGAGGAAACAAACGTAGCAACTCATGAAAAGAGACATCACTGTGTGGCCAAAAGAGCCAGATTTATGTATTCATACCAATGTGAATTCATATCTGAGTGTGGCCATGGGCAAGTCACTGTAAACACCCTTAATTTTCTCATCTGTGAAACTGAGGAAATACCATCTAATCTGTAATTTGTGCAGAATCTCAATTCATATATAAAGTGTATGTCACAGAGAAGTGACTCAGTAACTGTGGTAGTTACCTTAACAACTTGCTCCCCCATTCCAGTTTCATAATGTTCCAGTGTTCCCTAACTATCTCAAGTGACAGTAACTTCACTCACCCCCATCAATTCTCCACTCTGAAGCCAGAGTGACCTTTTAAAAACAAGTATGGGACACTTCCCTGGTGGCGCAGTCGTTAAGAATCTGCCTGCCAATGCAGGGGACACAGGTTCGATCCCTGGTCCGGTAAGATCCCACATGCCGCAGAGCAATTAAGCCGGTGAGCCACAACTACTGAGCCCATGTGCCGCAACTACTGAGGCCTGCGCACTCTAGGGCCCACGTGCCACAACTACTGAAGCCCACGTGCCCTAGAGCCCACATGCCACAACTACTGAGCCCACGCACCTAGAGCCCGTGCTCCACAACAAGAGAAGCCACTGCAATGAGAAGCCTGCGCACGGCAACAAAGAGTAGCCCCCACTCCCTGCAGCTAGAGAAAGCCCGCGCACAGCAACCAACCCAACCAAAAGAAAAAAAAAAAAAAAAAAGTAAATAAAAACAAGTATGATCGTGCCACCTCTGCCCAGCTTAAAATTCATCCATGATATCACAATGTTCTTAGAATAAAGTCCAGAATTATCAAAGTGACCTGATCCCCCCCATCCTCTCCGCTCTGGCCTACCCTAGCCTTCTTTCCATTTTGTAACTTACAATTCTCCTGACTTCCTGGCCTTTGTACTAATTAATGCTTCTGCTTGTAAAGATAACCCTCACCTTTTCTCCTAGCAAGCTCCAATTAATTCACTCTTCAGATTTCAGCCTTAATGTACCCTGTTTAAGGAAGCCATGCCAATGTTGTATAGCATCCAATACTTTTCCTAAATACATATCATTTATAACTACATATATTGTAATGAAAAAGTTTTAATTTAACATGTGACTCCATTGTGGGCCAGCCAGATTCAGCAGCATGTGATTTCGCTGAAGCTCTGGGAAGCAGATTCTCTCTTCTCTTCTATATTCAAACCCGAAAGCATATAGGCTCCAGGATCTATAAACAATAATTCTGCAACTATGATGGATGAGCCTGATGAAAATGGAACAAAAATGAAGGAAGCAGAGCTGAGATACTGATCAAACTGCCAGAGCACCTGGATCAAGTTTTGCCAGGTTTTTTTCACTTACATCACACAATTAATTTCCTTTGATGTTTAAGCCAGTTTACATTGCATTTCCTGTTATTTACAACTGAAAATACCTTAACTGACAAAGCATCTAGGTCAAAAGCATTGATATTGACAGAGGTATGAAAAGGATGCAGAAGAAAAGTGTAGGATATTCAAAGGTGACAACTCTCTCCTACCAATGAGAAAATATTATGTTTATGAATCCACAGTGTATACTGAATGATGTAAGAAGAGGCAAAGTACTACTAAACCTGTACAGACGAACTCAAGTACCCAAGATACTCAGAAATATTTCTTAACTTTTTTCTAAATCTTAAACTTCAAGGACTAAGAAAGAATCAAGCTGAGATCTAGGCATGAAAAGAAAAGTGGCAGAATGAATTACTGTTTTTAATTCATCATTCACTCCCTCTATCATGCCACCTTACAGTAAAGAAAATATATTTATTTCCCTGCCCCACTGATGTTGGGCTTGGCCATAAGACTTGATCAGTGAAATGATAACAGAAATGACAGAAACAGCGGCTAACATGTGCTTGCATAGTCTGACTTACTCCTGACTGCCACAAGAGCAGGCCACTGATTCCAGGAGAAAAGAGAACCCACAGCCTACAGCCAAGACAAGGCAACAATAACTGAGTCCCAGCTCCTCTAAAGACATGAAGAAGAAAAGGAACTATTCGTTGTTATAAACCACTGAAATTAAAGACTGTTATGCAGCAAAAACTGACTAATAAGCCCTGTATAATGCAAGGAACATCTGCTTTCTTAGCAATACTCAATACCGGACAGTAAAAAATTTATATCCAGCCAAGATGTCATTCAAACAAAGAAGCAACAGAAAGATATCAAGCCCATGAGAACTCAGGGAAAAGACCACCCACAAACTTAAATCTAGCCAACAAAGAAATAAAAAAATTCAGGAATGGAGAAATGTTTAGAGAAAAAAAAGTAAACAGTTGCAATTATAGTGATATAAGAGAAACGCAAATGCTTTCTATTTTTTTCAACTTTCATTTTAAAAATGACAACACACCTTCAGAATTTTTCTATTTTCTTCTCCCTCAACTTCAGAGATTATTTAGGAATTAATATCCTAAATGAAGTATATTTATAATCTTCAGTGAAAAAATTAGCAATTTTTTTAGTTTCTTCAATTAAATGCAATAAACAATGGTTATTCCTGGCTAGTGAATTTCAGGATATTTTTCTAGTGTACATTTTTTTCATTACTGATTGACCTTTTTTTGGTCATCAGGAATCATTTTTACAAAAATATTAAACAGTCCAAAATATATGAATAAGTTATTAAAACAATATAACTTCTGAAACAGAGTAAGGCTCTTTTTCAAAATCACTTCCTTTTCACAGGGCATGCTATTTAAAACAAAACAAAAACTAGAACAGCCGGTAAGGGGGCAGGGAGACTATATATAGACTGAAGTGCAAGACTTCCAAAGAGAAAAGACACAATGAATAGCAAGGTATTTGTTGACCAAGTATTGTACAAGAAGAGACACACTCAAAAAGAGAGTCAGTCACAGATGCCCACAAATGCAAAGAATAGGGATACCTATATGTAACATTTAAAGATCAAGAGACAAGCCAAAGATGAAGGAGCTGGGAGGATTCAGTGGTTTTAGAATGAGTATGTTTAGATTGCATCACCAAAACTTTTAATCATTTCAATTATAGGGTAATGATCTTTAGGGGGAAAATCAGCTATTCCCTTGAAGAATATCAATATAAAAGCAATCATGACATTTTGATAATAACGCAAAAAGTTTGTTACATCAAAGTATATTTTCAAATAGAATTACAAAGGCTTTGCAAACCTATTACAGAATAGCTTACATGTTAAAATTTACCTTTAATCTAAAGTATGTTTGATAAATGATTCATTATACTACAAATCTGTTTAGGCACCCATGCTAAAGACTTCTTTGTGTAGGGATTAAACTGTTACTTTCTACTTAAGCAATAAAATAAATGAATATAGAAAATCATAACCCACAGAATAAGAGAAGAATCTATGAGTTCATACTCATATAAATAAGTGAACAAATCAATGAATGGGGGAGAATTCTTTGCAGTGTAATTCCAACTAACAAAGAAATGATGGAATTAGAAAATCACCGTATGTGGCCACCACACTGCAGGCAAGTATTATCAGTGGAAGTTGTGGTGGACATACTCTAAAATGACCCCCAATTATCATCACTTCCTGGTATATCCTGTGTAATCCCCTCCCCTTGATGTAGGTGAAACCTGTGACTTGCTTCTAACCAATACAAAATACAGCAGAGCGGGCAGAACAGTGACTACATTACGAGAAAGACTGTAGTATCCTTGCAAAGTGACTCTGACTCTCCCTTGCTGGCTTTAAGGAAGCATACAGGTTGGGGAGGCCCAAGTGGCAAAGAACCCATGGTAGCCTCTAGCCAACAGCCAGCTAGGAACTGAATCACCTCATTTTGATAAACCCCAAGGATCTGAATCCTGCCAACAACCACCTAGCTTAGAAGTGGTTCCTTCTCCAATTAAGCCTTCAGATAAGAACCAACACCTTGGCTGCAGCCTTGCAGAGAACCCAGTAAAGCCATGCGCCCAGACTGCTGACACACAGAAACTGAGATAATAAATGTGTGTTGTTTTAAGCTCCTAAATCTATGATAATGTTGTTAAGCAGCAACAGATAACTAACAATGAGATGCTAAAACCAGTGGGCAAAGATACAATGAGAAACAAGATATTTACACAGTCTCAAAGTATCTCCCTCCACACACAAGATGTTAATTACAAAGGAGGAAAAATTGTATCTTTATAGTGGAGAACCTTGGCAGACATCACATAAAATAAGGGATCAGAGTAATCAACACCAATAATGGGATTAAACTGAAATCACACACTTTTTGATATGATGTAGTGAAAATTACATATCATTTCTGTGACATTCCTGCCAAAAATGTACAACCTGAATCTAATCATGAGTAAACATCAGATATATCCAAACTGAAGGACAAGTCTACAAAATAGCTGGTCTGAACTCTTCAAAAATGTCAAGCTCATGAAAGACAAAGACTAAAAGAATGTTCCCACATTAAAGGAGACTGTAAAGATACATGAAAACTAAATGTAAATGCAATGTGTGATCCTGGATTGGGGCATCAGTGGAAGAATTATCAAATTTAAATAAAGCCTGTTGATTAGAAAGTAATATTATATTAATATCCTGATTTTGATAGTTACACTGTGGTTATGTCAAAGAATATACTTGCCTTTAGAAAGTATACTCAAGTGTTTAAATGTGAATGGGGCAGCATGTCTACAATTCTCAGACATTTCAGAAACACAAACTAGATAGATAAAGTATATAAAATGTTAACATTTGTGGAATCTAGGTAAAGTTATATAAAAATTCTTTGTACTGCTTTTGCGACTTTTAAGTCTAAAATTAATAACCCAAATAAATAAATAAAAAGCTAAAAATATGCAATATATACAAGAAGTCTATAAAAACAATATGGACCAATGAAAAAGTATGAAGTGCTAGTAAGTGCTACAACATGGATTAACCTCAAAAGACCACATATTATATGACTCCATTTATATGAGATGTCCAGAAATGGGAAATCTACAGAGACAGAAAGTAGATTAGAGGCTGGCAGTGGGAACTAGTATTAACTGTATACACGTATGAAAAATCTTACTGGGGATTACAGTGATAGTTGCACAACTCAGTAAATTTGCTAAAAATCACTGAACTGTACAGTTAAGACAGGTGAACTTTATGGTATGTACGCTACACCTCAATAAAGTTTTTGGTTTTTTTTTAATTTTTATTTATTATTTATTTATTATGTTTATTTTTGGCTGTGTTGGGTCTTCGTTTCTGTGTGAGGGCTTTCTCCAGTTGCGGCGAGTGGGGGCCACTCTTCATCGCGGTGCGTGGGCCTGTCACTATCGCGGCCTCTCTTGTTGCGGAGCAGAGGCTCCAGGCGCTCAGGCTCAGTAGTTGTGGCTCACGGGCCCAGCTGCTCCGCGGCATGTGGGATCTTCCCAGACCAGGGCTCGAACCCGTGTCCCCTGCATTGGCAGGCAGATTCTCAACCACTGCGCCACCAGGGAAGCCCCTCAATAAAGTTTTTAAAAAAAGATGATGTGGAAAAGAAGCGAACTTGGTTTCTCATTCATTGAACATTTACAGAATAGCTACTGTGTAACTGCACGGGGGTTAAGTGCTGGTGATATAAAAAAAAAAAGTGGAAGTTTCCGTAAGCACACATTCTTACATTTTAATGTAAAAATAAATGAACTGGGACTGAGTGCAGCCAAATGATATGACTTTTTATTTCCTAGTGTGTGCGTGCGCGCATGTGCACACACACACTATATTATCATTTATGATTAATTAACATTTCCCTCTCACCAGAAAGATGAGGCAAGTTGGTACAGATTTTAAATGTTCAGTAATGTAAAAATTTTAGCCACAATTGCAAATTTGCTATCAATTCAGGAACTGAACAAAATCAGAAACTTAGGTTTAGAACTTACTAAAGATCTCTTCTAAAAATTAACTGATAACCTTTCCCATAACTAATCACACCAATTTCTCCACTGAAAGAAAGTCTGGACATTTTCACTACTGTTTTCTTTCATTTTTAGTTTCTTTCTGGAGCTTGAGGATACAAATAAAACTGTAAGTGAAGTCTGCAAAAGGGTTCATAAACATACAAGGCCCATCAACTCTCAGTAAAAATCTTTACCTTTCTTTATCTTGTCTATAGCTCTCCTAATTCTAAAGGTCCGTCTGGCCCTCTTGAAGAATTTACTCACTTGTTACACCAATTCTGTATCATCACATTGTAGGCAGAAATTTAAAAAAATTCACACTCACACTCTTCCACAATCTTCTATCACTGCTTAGATTTTAAATTTAACAGGGCAAGATAAACATTTACTACCTTCTACAAAAATTTAAAGAAGTACCTCTGCTCATCCCCTCTACCTTAGGCAAATGTCTTATTATTTCCTACTAATAAAATACAGTGGTTGTTTCTCCCACATTAGATAAAAATGTACCCTACTCAAATTACAACAAAATCCTACAACTTTATTTTGGGAAAATATAGATAACATAAAATTTACCATCTCAACCACTTCTAAGTGTACAGTTCACTTCCACTTAAGTACATTCACACTGTTACACAACCAAGCACCAGAACTCTTCTCAACTTGCAAAACTGAAACTCTACACCCACTAAACAACTCCCCATTTCCCCCCTACACCAGCCCCTGGCAACCACCCTCTACTTTCTGTCTCTATAAATATGACTTATACTTGAGGTCTCTCATGTAAGTGAAATCATACAATATTTGTCCTCTTGTGTCTGGTTTATTTCACTTAGTATAATGTCCTGAAGTTCATGCATGTTGTAGAATATGTTAGAATTTCCTTCTTTTTTAAGGCTGAAAAATATTCCATTGTATGTATATGCCACACTTTGTTTATCCATTCATCTGTCAATAAACATTTGGGTTGCTTCCATCTTTTGCCTACTGTGAATAATGCCGCTATGAACACCAGTGTAAAATTATCTATTCAAGTCCTTGCTTTTTATTCTTTTGTGTATATACCCAGAAGTGGAATTACTGGGTCGAATAAAATCCTACAACTTTTGATCATTCTTTATCTTACTCTCACTTTACATAACCATCTCTCAGGTGCAAATACCTACAGACAAGAATCAGATAAAATCCACAGGTTGACAAGGAGCTTCATAGGTCATCTAGTCCATTTACCTACAGATGCTTATATATCCCCTCCTAAAACGTCATAAACAGGTTAATCATCTAGTCTTTTGCACAAGCATATAATGTGGTGGAGAATCACTATGTCCTCAAGCATTTCCAAATATTCATAAATTCTTCCTTAAGTTAAGCCTCTAACTCTTAACATCTTAAGAGTTAACGCTTAACAGTTAAGCCTCTAACATCTTCCTCTAACTCCATTTTTTAGCCCTGATTTTATGATGTAAATCAGTGGTTATCATGGTGGAAAAATTTAGGAGGATCTTTTCTTTCCTCTCTGTGATTTTCTCTATTGTCTGAATTTGCTAAAATGACCTTGTAATAAACTATCTTTGTAAGTGGGGGAAACAAATTTAACATTATTTCTTCACTAATCCATATGACAGCCCTTCAAGTACTTTAAGACTCTTCATGAAACCCTGAAGTCTTTTTCAGATTTTTGGTCTCTCTTCTCCTCATTGGCATCTCCCCCGCTGCAACCAAGCTAAAGAAATTTAATATAAAAAACTTTTACAATCCATCCTCAAAATTCACCAATGTCTTCTAACATTTATTATCCCCAGTTCAAGCCTTTGATAAAGAGCTTTAAGCGACATCGTCAGTCTAATTTATTTAACCCTAGACATACAGCACTTTGCAATAGATAACCCTGCCTTATTTTGACTTTAATCCCAATCTCTTGTTCATTTTTCTGTACTCCTTCCTACAGAATAGCCTTGTCAAAACTAAGACATAATCGGCTTCCCTATCCCTGACTCAACTATTATACACTCTGTCCTTCGAAGTTCAATCCCCTGAATTTCAGTAGGATTAAATAATGGACTCAGACTTTCAAGGTTAAAAGAAATGCAGAATTATCTAGTTCCCCAAACAGATGCTTGACTAAACCCTATTTCAGGTCAATATTAAATGTAAAAAGACAATAAACTTAGAATCTTTCACTCATGTGATATACGTGTATCTACACACACACACAGTAATCATTATCCACATACTAGCTAAAACAAATCAGCACCACATAACTTTAAAATCAACAGCTGATTTGTGGCATGCTTACCTGACAGAGTACACAAAACAAAACTGAACTCAACAGCACCCTTATGATGGAAAATAGTGAGTTTAGAAATCATTAAATTATTAGTCTTGGTAGGCTTTAAATTCACTGAAAATTTTTGTATTCTTACAAACACTTTCGTTAAAACCTTTTGCTTGCCTTCCCTTGGTCATACTACCTGCATTCTTCCAAAGAGAAGTTCATTTGGGTTAACAACTAACCTACTTTTTAAAAAGAAATAACATAAATGTAGTTTTTAAATTTAAAAAGTAGCATCCGACTTATCTATCCTTTAGTGAATTAGTTTCTTCAAACTATTTTCCTCCCCAAACATGCCATGAAACAAACAGAAATAAACCCACTGGAGAAAGGGTAAAAGGGTATGCAGGAAAACTTTCAAACAGGTCCAGTTGGGACCACAAAATGAGAAGTTTGGATTAACAGAGTAGTGAAAGGGCACGAAACAAGTAAGAGTAATCTAGGAACAGCATGGAGAGGGAGGTCATAGAAACAAAAAAAGATTCTTCAGAAACTGTGCTTATATACTCTCTCTATCCTTTTATTTTATTTTATTTTATTTTTTTTAAAGGATTTTCTTATTTATTTATTTATTTATTTATTTATTTTTGGCTGTGTTGGGTCTTCGGTTCGTGCGAGGGCTTTCTCCAGTTGCGGCAAGCGGGGGCCACTCTTCATCGCGGTGCGGGGACCGCTCTTCATCGCGGTGCGCGGGCCTTTCTCTATCGCGGCCCCTCCCGTCACGGGGCACAGGCTCCAGACGCGCAGGCTCAGCAATTGTGGCTCACGGGCCCAGCCGCTCCGCGGCATGTGGGATCTTCCCAGACCAGGGCCCGAACCCGTGTCCCCTGCATTAGCAGGCAGACTCTCAACCACTGCGCCACCAGGGAAGCCCCTCTCTATCCTTTTAATACTTCACTATAAATCTTCATTCTCTTCACCTTCCTATTATTGTCTTTTTTTTCCCACTACTGTTTTTTAAAAAGCATGGCTTGTCCACTACCAGTAAGAAATTAGCAAAACCGCTTCAAAAGGGGAGGAAAGGGCTTCCCTGGTGGCGCAGTGGTTGAGAATCTGCCTGCCAATGCAGGGGACACGGGTTCAAGCCCTGGTCTGGGAAGATCCCACATGCCGCGGAGCAACTAGGCCCGTGAGCCACAACTGCTGAGCCTGCGCGTCTGGAGCCTGTGCTCCGCAACAAGAGAGGCCGCGATAGTGAGAGGCCCGCGCACCGCGATGAAGAGTGGCCCCCGCTTGCCACAACTAGAGAAAGCCCTCGCACAGAAACGAAGACCCCAACACAGCCATAAATAAATAAATAAATAAATTTTTTAAAAAAAGTTAAAAAAAAACCCTGTCTTTAAAAAAAAAAAAAGGGGGGGGGGGAGGAAAAAAAAGAGTCCAGTGTTTCTATTACTTATTTTAAAGTAAATATATGGAACATAAAGTACTTGACTCCTATCTTATTTAGTCCATGGCCATTTCCACTATTCGTTCACTACAGCATGTTGCTTTTCAGTCTGATGAGAAAGAGGTAAGAAAAAGTAGACTTTAAGACAAACACAGTGCTTGTCACTCTAACTACTGCATATAAAGAAATATCAACTGCCTTTATTTCAGCTGATCAGGATGCTAACATTTCTTAACTGGTTGAGCCAAGTTCCTAAACAGCCATAAATCTCTGAACTAAAGAGATACAGAGGATTACATGTGAGGACATATTCTTTGAGGTAAAAGAAGAATTAGTGAGGAAAACAGGAACTGAAAATAAAATACTTGTCAATATAAGTTACAGAAATAATCCTGAAAGAAATGAGCTATGGAAAGAATAAAATTTAACAAATTTGATTAGGTACATCAAAAAATAAGAATTTGCTTAATTTTCTATCTCTGTTCTATTTGGTAATCTTGTTCATTTAGCAATATAGTTTATACACCTAAATAGCCAAAGCTATTGATTACAATTATTTTCTGCTTTTGAACAAGAGCTGTCGGTCTTGACATAGCCATTTATGTCGAGATTCAGAGTTTTGAAGTAGTCAATTGATCCATGAATTTTACCAATTCTTGGCATTTTCCAACTCACAGAAGTAACTTAGAGTTACAGTAAAGCTCGTATAATTAAATGGCTTTGACTGCGAGTATCTTCCCTCAAGCCTCAAAAATAAAGACTAAAATAGGAAGCTCAAGGTGGCACCAGCGAGTGGGATCAAACCACAAGAAGCAGCCCAGCCCAGGAAGCCTTTCTGTCCTCCTGGGCCTGGTACTACTAGTTCCCTCCCCTGAGATGTTGAGCAACCCAGTGGTGGGGGGTAGGGCGGGGAGTCCCCCATCACAAGCATATGGCCCAGGAGGCCTCTCTGTCCCTACAAGCTGGAGACTCCCTTTTCCCTACATCTAGAGCCATCAGGCAGCCTGTTCTGTGGAAACTCCTCCCACTCCTTCAGAAAGATGCAGCAGAGATCACTAAGAGACTCTGTGTCACCAAATAAAACAAGAAGACCAAAATAGCACAACAAAGGCTTTGAAAATTAAATTGTTATTAAACTTCTAGATTGGCTCAATAGTGGAATGGAGATGACAGAGGACAGAGTCAATGACCTTAATGATAGATCAATAAAATTTACCTGATGTGAACAACAGAGAGAAAAATAAAACTGAAAAAATTTAACAGAACCTCAGGGAGTTGATAATAACAAAACATTCAAAGTTTACATCATCAGAGTCTCAGAAGGAAAGGAGAAAGAGTATTCAAAGAACTAAGGGCTGAAAAACTCTTATTTGGTGAAAAATAAACCTACATATGCGGGAAGCTCAGGAAATCTAAATAAGATAAACTCAAAATAGTCCAACACCAAGATATATCGTAATTAGGGACATCCTTGATGGGCCAGTGGTTAAGAATTTGCCTGCCAATGCAGGGGACACAGGTTTCAGCCCTGGTCCAGAAAGATCCCACATGCCGCAGAGCAACTAAGCCCGTGCCCCACAACTACTGAGCCTGTGCACTAGAGCCCGTGAGCCACAACTACTGAGCCCACATGCTGCAACTACTGAAGCCTGCGTGCCTAGAGCCTGTGCTCCGCAACAAGAAAAGCCACCGCAACGAGAACCCCGCGCACCACAACGAAGAGTAGCCCCTGCTCACGGCAACTAGAGAAAGCCTGTGCACAGCAACGAAGACTCAACACAGACAAAAATAAAAATAAAATAAATAAATAAATTTATTAAAAAAAAAAAAAAACGAGTTCTTACAATTGCTTGTGGCTTAAGTTTTTCTGTTGTACTCTTATCTTCTACAGTAAGCAACATAGTGGACATCTGTTGTTTCTGCCTGGTCAATATATATTCTGTCTTCCTCTGGAAAGAATGTGCAATCTTGCTTTGGGGAACTATGCCTTACCCCACTGGAAATAGTCTTTGTAGGACTGTCCATCAAGATGCCTCACCATCCCTGGACACTAGGCCAGCCAGGTTCACTCTTCTTTGAATTTTTAACCTTGAGCAGAGTAGACATAGACTAATTCATCCCAGCTGGAGTGCCTTGATGAGCCCATCCATTAGTTTGAGCTACCTGATCTCTGCAGCTACCTTAGTTCTCTTTATTTCAGAGCTTGTTTCTTTCCTTTGAGCCTGTGAGCTACCCCACATTCTTCAAATAACTCCCATTTTGCTTAAGTTATTCACATTTGGTTCCTATTATTCATACCTAAAGAACCTAATCAAGAATAAGCCCCCCTCAAAAAACAAAAACAAAAAATTTTTTCTTACCTGCTTTAAAATTTTTTAAATTATAATTTTAACTGTTTGTATGACCTGAATTAAGGTTTCTTCCATAAACTAACACTCAAAAATGAACAGGTTCTTGTAAACAAACTTAATGGAATACAAATTTAACTGGAGTTAAAAAGATTTATTAAGCTCTAACTAAAAGCCAAGCATGTCATGTCCAAGTGAAATGAAAACACATGGATATGGTTTCTACTGTCTAGTGTCACAGGCAAGTGAGATAATTAGAAGAAGTAACTATAATATAACATGGGAACTGCTATAACAGAGGTGTACCTAAAATGTTACAGAAACACAGATAAAAAACCAATTCAGTAAAGATCCAGACTATGAATTTTAACCTGTTCTGGGCCTTGTTTTAAGTACGTGTCAATCCCATAAAGGATTTACCAATATTCTCTCTAAATCAGTAAGAGCATAAACATACATTTTCAATCTTATAGCCACACAGCAAGTGTTAGCTCACACATTTCCAATCTCTGAAATATTTTCATTTATTAATCTGTATAATATTAGGTATCCTAATGCTAGAAAGTCAAATAATGATTTTAATAAAACTAAATGTAGATTGGGTTTCTAAAAATATGACCAAGCAATGATTATTATAAATTGCGAGAACAAAAAAAAAGCACATACAACCAATATTTACATAGTAATATCACTCTTATTTGTAATAGTTTCTAGACTAATTATTTAGTTTTATAAAGTAAAAATCATGCAACCAAGGGTAAAGTTCAATTAAACTTGTAAAAGAGTGCCTTATAACTCTATAATACTTCTTTAGAATAAAGTAATTCTTACCTTCTGGAGTTGGAATGCACCCCAAGAAAATGAAAGAAGGGAAAAAAAAAGAGCTTTTAATTTTTCTTTACAAAGCAACAATGAAGCCAAAAAATAAACTTTCCCCTCACCTCCCAGAATATACAATTCTTCAAATTAGTACCCTCCCCAACACTTTGCTACACAAAACATTAATTTCTTCTTTAGATTTTACAAGTTAGTCCCAAATATCAGTGTCTAAAATACATCAACTAAATAGTCTAAACCATTTCAGATAACAATTGCAGTACCTCAATTATGTGGCAGAGTAAAACTATTACAGCAGCTTAAAGTTAATGTGAATACAGTGAATATTCCCCATTCTTTAATATCCTTCCCATGCATTTCAAATTTCAAGGAGCCATCATAAAGCCATCAGCTATAGACCCTAAGGTTTATTAGCTTCCCTTTGTTCCATAATGGAGCTCATTATGAAGCTAAATAACAATAGATAAGAATACTCTTTTCTGTTAATATCCAAGCATTTTGTGTTTGTTTTTTCATAATTAATCCTTTTGACATCCCTACAAGGTTTGCAGCCTTGAAAGCAGACTGCAATTAGCAGGTAAAGAAAATGCAGGCCGAACTCAAAGGTATCAGCCAACCTTAGATAAATATGGTATCAATTTAATTAATAATGTTCTTTATTCTTAAACTGAGCTCTTTCTAGTGAAATCACCTCAAGGCAATTCAGTTTTGCAGTCAAATGATCTGCTCTGTGGCGAAGATTTCTGCTGAAAAGTAGTAGAGAATGTTGACTTTATTTCCTTTGCTATATACTTTTATATAAGAAGAGGTGAGGAAAAAAATTAGGTAATTGGATTAGTTTTGGGTGGGAGGTGAGCTAAAACATACTTAAATACCATGTGAGGGAGATTTTGTTCCTAAGTAAATGCATTTAATACTAATCAGAAGCAGCTGGGACTCCTCCAAAGAGGTAAAATTTTAATCTGGCAAATGTTTATTGAGCATGATTTTAGCTAGATGGTTCCCAGAGATCTTTACAATTCCAACTCTAAAGGAGTTTGCTTGGGATACAAGACTGAGACATAAGAAAAACTCCTTGCTAGAGAACGATTTTGAGCTCTGCAAGACAATATAAAGATCTACTTAAATGTTCCAATAAGATAAGTTCTTTAAAAATGTACTGGCCCTTTCAGAAGCCAAGTTACTATAATGGCTGGGGTTTTTATTTCAAATTCTTCCAGAAAGCAATTTACAGTTAGACAGCAACTAACCTAATGTTCTATGTTAGCACATGGTATAAGTTTTATTTGAAAAACAATAGAGCAAATATACTAGTCAGAAGGAAAGGGAGAACTATAGATGTAGAGGCAGTATATACTGAAGAAAAGAACAAAAGTAAGTAGTTAAGCCTGAGTTTTAGTTTCACTAAGCTAGTTGTCCTACCCTGGCCGAGTCTCAATCTCCATGGGTCTTAATTCTTCAGTAATAAAATGGTATATGACTATAATATCCTAATTATCTTTTCCAGCTGTATCATCCTGTGACTAAAATAACGTGACTGGTTTGGAAAAGAGGTTGAGGAGGGAGAAGAGATGAGGAATGCAAAAGAGATTACCCATTTTGGGGGTACAATTAATCAGGGGCATAATGTTGTAATAGAACTAGGTAGGCTTCATTTGTAAGGAATGCACATCCAAGTCACGTGCTTGTCCCCAAATCTGCCAATACTACTATAAAACTAGCACTTAGTCTTCCTTTCCAGGTCTTTTTCCATAAAGAACCAATGTTTTTAAATACTTCCTGACTTGTTTCAGAGGTGACAAATAAGTAATGCTCAACCTTATTTAAAAGCTAGGCAGTTGGCTATACTCATTTATTAGCTGCACAACTTACTCACCCACACGAATTTTATGGTGTAAAGGATTCAAATTCATATGGGCCTCACCAAAATTACTACTTATTATGCATCATGAACCCTTGGGACCACTCATAAATGGTCTAATTCAGAATATACTCAATCTGTGGATAATAAATTCATGAACACCCAGAATCTTTTTTCTTTCTCTTTCCTCTTCTACTCATGAATGGCAAGACCAAAAAAAAACAAAAACAAAAAACAGTAAAAGAATAGGGTCTCAGGAAATGAATACCATTTTCTTCTTTCCTAAAAACTCTTTATTAGCTGATATAAAAAGAGTCAAGATAATACAGCCAACAGAATGAGCAAAGCAGGTAAAAGAACTCTGGGGGGGCGGGGGGCGCAGTGGTAGTTATTAAAAGCAATGGTTACTTCAGAAGGAAGGCTTGAAGTCCTAAACTTAACTCTGTAAAAGCACATTTGTAAACAATAATGGCAGCCACAGCTGACTGGCAGGAAAAACTTGTACAACAGACTAAGGATAGAAGTAGTAACAAGTGATAACGTTTTAAGGATTAGCAGGAATGGTCTCAAAGTGTACATAAGCACTTGATTTATGTACTACGTACTATTCTGTGTATGTTTTATCAATAGTATGTATGCTTAACGTGTATGTTTAGTTGCTCTGTTTTTAAAAATAAACCAGAATATCCAACTGTACATAAATAGTCTCTCTAGTTCTTATCTGTTAAATACATACTGGAATGCTGAAGTAATAAAATACCTGAAATTCAACCCAAAAGAGTCTGAGGTGAGAGGACTATTTATAATTTATGCTGGAGGATACATACTTTTGTTTTAGTTTGGAATTTTCCAAAAGTAAAATTTACATTAAAAAACCTGTCTTCAGTACCTAACTTACAAACCTAGACTTATAAGTTAAAGTTTATTACCACAGAAGGAAAAGAATATATTTTTAGATTCTATAACATACCTGGAACTATTTATTCATCAACATCCGAAACAGGTATTAGATATTAATCTCTGAAAACAGATACCTACTCTACAGCTCCAGATCATTACTACCTTTTAACTGCTGTCCTGACATGTATAACAACACCAGTCGCCACACTTGAATACGTCCCCTCACCCCTTATAAGGTTCAAACCTTTTTTTCTGAATCCACAAAATATACTCAACGAATTCTTTACTAATCAACCCTCTTCACTTTCCCAGTTTATTCCTCTGTTCTTCCTCTCCATGGTAAATGGCAGCTGTACAATCAGGAAGCCTAGAAACAATGTTTTATTTCCTCCTTCCTTACACCTCCCATATCCAATCCATCAGCAAGTCCTGAAACGTGATCTCAAATCTGTCTATTCTCTTCATCTTAATCCAAACCACCACATCTTGCATAATCTAGTAAAACATCCTCTTTATTTGTCTCCTTAATCCCTTCAACTCCTAAATGCTGCAGTGCATTCTTCATATATATATATATATATATATATATAGTATATAATGTCAGACTACATATCATCTTGTAATTATCAGATATAAAGTAATTACCAGATGTAAATATTTGGGGTAGGTTTATTTCCATTTGAGGACTGACTACACATTTGGACAGAGCAATGCTTAAACATTTAACCATGCCAATGGATTCATACTGGTTTATTGTGTACTATTCACATCCACTTACTTATTTGGTAGAAAAAACAGGCTCCAATTATGGAACTAGTCAACACTGAGGTTCCAAACACCTAGTCATAAAACACCTGTGTTAAATGGCCTACACCAGACTGTTTGTGATACCCCCCTCCCTCTTATTGCAATTTAAAAATGACTGGAAAACAAAGGCTACACCAAAATCCAGAATTCTATTCTAAGCCAAAGAAAAAATACCATGATTCTGGCTTGAAATTTGTGGTTAATCATGGAAGATTCCATGAATTTAAAGCTCAGTCCAATTTCATGATTTAAAATTGACCAGAATTTCTGGTGCTGGTGAAGACAAAGCAGGCCCACAATAGCCAGCCAGCCTTCCTGCCTGCCCATGTCTGTCTGCCTGTCTGCCTGTATCTGTCTCTCTCTCTCTCTGGCTAGTTACAACAAAAGACTGTGGACAAAAATATAAAAAGCAACTTCCCACACACAAACTTGTACATGAATGTTCACAGTAACATAATTCATCATAGCTAAGAAGTGAAAACAACCAAATGTCCATCAATGGATGAATGGGTAAACAAAACGTGGCATATGTATACAATGGAATATTATTCCGCAATGAAGGAATGAAGTACTGATAAATGCTACCACATGAATGATCCTTCAAATCATTGTAACATACGAAAGAAACCAGTCACAGAAGACCACATAGTGTATGATTTCATAACACGAAATATCCAAAATTGGCAAATCCATGGAGACAGAAAGTACGTTAGTGATTGCCTATGGCTGAGGCATGGGGAGAGTTGCAGGGGACAAAGAAGGGGAGTGGCTAATCAGTACAGGGTTTCTTTTCAGGGTGATGAAAATGTTTTGGGTGAATATACTTAAAAGACAAACAAACAAAAAACCCACTGAGCTGTATGCTTTAAAATGGTGACTTCTATGGTATGTGACTTATACGTCAATTTTTTAAAAGCAACTACTTAAAACACTGAAAATTAAGAAAGCTGGCACATTGGGAAGTCAAAACCTAACTCATATGAGAGTATATAGGATAGAATTTACCCATACCCATAGAGAAGGCTGGCCTTGCCCTTGGCTTCTAAGAGATAACTGCTAGGCCCTATGAGGGCCTTGGGCCAGCCAGATAGTAACACTGTAATTTGGAGTGGGGGCTTTGAGACATACCAATAATGTGACTTAGGGTGGGGGCTTGGGTCACATGGTATCGGCTGACCACTAGAGGGGCTAGACACTGAAAACTGAATAATGCGATGGCCCTCTAATAAAAACTCTAGACATCAAGGCTCAAGTAAGCTTCCTTAGTGGCAATACTCTGTGCTTATTGTCACACACTGATGTTGACAATTAACACTGTCCTAAGTCACGGGGAGAGGATGACTGGAAGCTCTGTGTTGGGTACTAGACTTTGACTCTACCTTATGTGTCTCTTCCCTTGACGAATCTTAATCTGTATCCTTCCCAAAACCAAGTGTTTGTTTTCAGTGAGTTACACAAGTTCCTCTAGCAAATTATCAAGCCTTGAGAGTAGTCTTAGAAACCTGTGAACTATGCAGTTGGTATAATAAGTGAGGACAGTCATGTGGACTATACCCTCTAACTTCAGTTGGCTAAACTCTCACAGAGTGAATTTTCTGGGGTTTATTTCTCACCACTTTGACTAAAAAGCAGGTCCTAGTTGAAGAGAGGTACTACTGTAGGGGACAGATAAAATTCTAAGAATTGGGGGGTGGGGGGAGGCGTGGAATTCCTGAGAGAAAAAGAACAGGACAAGGGAATCCCCTAATTTACACATGAAGCCTGGGCTCACCCCTGAGCTGTGTATACTTAGGACATTCCCAATTAACACAGTAAAGCCTTTAAGAACTGAACCACTACTCACATCTCAGACTCACCCTGAGTGGCACATGCATGGAACAGATGCAGAACAGCAGAGCAAAGGCTTTGAAAACTGAACTGATTATCAAACTAAAACTTACAGAAGGTAAGAGAATAGTCTAATAGCTGGGCTACCTACTTTAAAAAAACAAAGAAATCACCATTCTCCAGAAGTTTTTAACAGAAAAACAGAACATAAAACAACATAATATTCAAAATGTCCAGAATACTACCTTAAGTTTCTCAATAAGCAAAGATCCAGGAAAATGTGACAAGTTCTCAAGGGAAAAGACAATCAACAGTTGCCAATCCTGAGATTACCCAGATGTTGGACTTATCAGACAAAAACTTTAAAGCATTCATTACTATATCCATGAGGTTAGGATAAATGAACTTGAAATTAATGGGAAGACAGAGGTTTTCAGCAGAGAAACAGAAACTATTAAAAAAAAAACCCAGAAATTTTGGAATTAAAAGATATAACATCAGAAATTTGAAAAAATCTCACTGGATGGGCTCAATAGCTGAATGCAGAAGACAGAGAAAAGTGTCAGGGGATGTGACAAGAGAGCAACAGAAATGATCCAATCTGAAATACAGACAAAAAAGGTTGGGAAAAAATGAGCAGAGACTCAGGGAACTGTGGTAAAATACCCAGAGGTAATCCCGACACTGGAAGAAGAGAAAGAATGTGGTGAAGAAAAAATATCTGGAGAATGGCTGAAAACTTGCCAAATTTGGCAAAAGACATAAAGCTACAGATTCAAGAAGCTCAGTGAATGCTAAACAGATTTAAACACAAAGAAACCCACACCTAGACACATTAAAAATCAAACTGCTGAAAGCTAAGCGTAAAGAAATTATCTTGAAAGCAACCCGAGAAAACCATGTACTGCTTACAGGAGAGCAATGATTCAAACAGCATGTATTTCTCATCAAAAACCATGGAGGCCAGAAGGCAGTGGAGCAACATTTTTAAAGTACTGAAAGACAAGAACTATCAATACCGAATTCTATATCTAACAAAAAATTCTTCAAAATGAAGGCCAAAAAAAAAAAAAAAAAGACATACTCAGATGAAGGAAAACTAAGAGAATTCATCACCAGCAGACCTGCTCTTAAAGAAATACTAAAAGGAAAGTTCTACAGGCTGAAGGGAAATGATACTAGAGGGAAATGTGGAACTTAAGGCAAGAAGGAAGAGCAAAAGAAACGGTAAACATCTGGGTAAAAATAGTCTTTCAACTATTTATGGCCTGAAAGCAAAACTAATAATACTGTCTGGTGGGTAATTCCATGTATGAGATGGAACACATACGACAACTATAACATATAGAGGATGGATAAAGGGACCTAAATGGTTGTAAGGCATCTACACTTTATTCAAGATGGTAAAATATCAATCCTAAGAATTCTGTGAAAGGTTGGATATGTATTATGATCTCTATAACAACGACTTTAAACACACGCACACACAAAGAGAGTGACAGAAAGTCAATAAATAAAATACAGTGCAGGGCTTCCCTGGTGGCGCAGTGGTTGGGAGTCTGCCTGCTAGTGCAGGGGACGCGGGTTCGAGCCCTGGTCTGGGAGGATCCCACATGCCGCGGAGCAGCTGGGCCCGTGAGCCACAATTGCTGAGCCTGCGCGTCTGGAGCCTGTGCCCCGCGACGGGAGGGGCCGCGGTGGAGAGAGGCCCGCGCACCGCGATGAAGAGCGGTCCCCGCACCGCGATGAAGAGTGGCCCCCGCTTGCCGCAACTGGAGAAGGCCCTCGCACGAACCGAAGACCCAACACAGCCAAAAATAATAAATAAATAAATAAATAAAATTATAAAAAAAAAAAAAATACAGTGCAAAATACTCAGTTCAAAAGAAGGCAGTAGGGCTTCCCTGGTGGGGCAGTGGTTAAGAATCTGCCTGCCAATGCAGGGGAAACGGGTTCGAGTCCTGGTCCAGGAAGATCCCACATGCCGCGGAGCAACTAAGCCCGTGCGCCGTAACTACTGAGCCTGCTCTCTAGAGTCCGGGAGCCACAACTACTGAAGCCTGCGTGCCTAGAGTCCGTGCTCCACAACAAGAGAAGCCACCGCAATGAGAAGCCCATGCACCGCAACAAAGAGTAGGCCCAGCTCGCCACAACTAGAGAAAGCCCACGCACAGCAACAATGACCCAATGCAGTCAAAAATAAATAAATAAATTTATTTTAAAAAATAAAATAAAAAAATAAAAAGATAAATTAAAAGAACAGAAAAAATAAATATCACACAAACACTAATCAGAAGTATTCTATTAGGAAATTCCCTGGTGGCCCAGTGGTTAGGACCCCGTGCTTTCACTGCCAAGGGCCTGGGTTCAATCCCTGGTGGGGGGAACTAAGATCCTTAATCCTGCAAGCCTTGCATCTCACCACCAAAACAAAAAAAAAAGGTATTCTATTAGTATCCAAATAAACTTCAAAACAAAGACTATTATCAGGGATAAAGAGGGTAATTACAGAATGAAAACAGGGTCAATTGACTAAGAAAACTTAATGCCCTTAATGCATATGTACCTAACAACAAATATTCAAAATACCTGAAGCAAAAACAAAAATAACAGAAAAGAGAAATAAACAAATGCACAATTATGCTTGGAGACTTCAACACCCTGCTTTCAATGATCAATAAAACAAGTAGACAGAAAATCAGTAAGGATATAGACCATCTGAACAACCCTATTAACCAAAATGACCTTACATTTACAGAACACTCTACCCCAGAAGAAAACATATACACATGCTTTTCAAGCATGTATGAAATATTTAATGCACCAAGATAGACCATAACCTGAGTCATAAAATGATTTAAAAAAAAGAGAGAGAGAGAAAAACAATAGAAAAAAAGCAGTGAAACAAACTTCTGGTCTCTTTTTTTTAAAAAAACCAATAAAATTAACAAATCTCTAGCAAGACTGACAAAGATAGGTGAGAAAATAAAAATTACCAATATCAGGAACAAAACAGGGGACTTTGCTGGAGGTTCAATCCCTGGTTGGGAACTAAGATCCCACATGCCATGTGGCACAGCCCCACCCCTCCCCCCCAAAAAAACAAAAGAACAAAACAGAGATGTCACTATATATTCTGCAACCATAAAAAAGACAGTGAGGGAACAGTGCAAACAATTTTACACTCATTAATTTGACAACTTAGAAGAAATGGACAAATTCCTCAGAAACAACAAACTACCAAAACTCAACCAATAAGAAACATAATTTGCATAGTCCTATAACCATTAAAGAAATCAAATTTGTTACTTAAAATCTCCTGAAAAACGAACCTCCAAGTCCAGATGGTTTTCAATTGAGAATTCCACAAAACATTTCAAGAACTAACACTAATTTTATACAATATCTTCCAGAATATAGAAGAGGGAATGCTTTCCCCTTATGAACAAGCAGGCAAAGAAGTGTGTGCTCACCATTCTAACTCAGCAAAATACTGGGAGTTCATAACAGCAAAATAAGAGAAGCAAATGGGATAGTGTAGAAGCACAGAGGCAACTCCAATGATATTTGGTGATAAGGACATTTCACAAGTGTTTTTACTATTATGTCTCATAATTTATGTATTTGTTACATATATTCTAAGTTTAGAATAATACAATTTTAGCTTAACCCAGAACAAAACAATAATAGGAGAGGATTTCAAGAAAAAGCAAATTCTGATTTGGAGACACTGGCTTTTGGGGCCTCATTCTATCCAAAATTATACGTTGGAATCAGATAATCTCTAAAGTCATCTCAGTTCTTAAGTTTTTTTACTTTCTCCCATATACAAATTTATCACTCAATTTTTTAAACCATAAGTATAAAGAACCTGAATTTTCCATTTAAAAGCATAACTATCATATTTCTTGTCTATTTTCTCTGTAATTCTATGAATAAAATAATTAAAATAGTGAAGTCCCATTTGTCTCTGGTATTGAGAGCCTATTCTTCTGATGGAAACTGATCATAAATCTTAATAAAAAATTAATCTAGTAAGAGAAGTGAAGATAATATTAAAATATAAGGTGATAATTCTCCTTTAAAAAAGAAAAATATTGAGAGGGGGAAGATATGTTAAACTGCAGAGGAAAAGGCCATCAGCTTTGTGCAGGTAATAACTGAGTTGATTCTAAAAGATTGTCAAGATTTTTTCATAAAGAGAGGAGGATAAATGCTGGCTTAATGTCCTGAGTAAAGATAGGAAATCTCAGATCCTATACAGGCAACAGCACTGCATCAGTTTAGCTGGGGTGCAGATGGAAAGAAATCAAGTAAACAAAAGTGGTACATGGGACCAGTCAATGACCTCAGTTATTCTATGGAAAAACTACTGAAGCCTTCTGTGCCAGTTACCGATTTATTGACTTTTAGCTCCAAATCCAACCTTCTTTGCCCTTCTCTGTGACAATGGAGTTGGATTCTATAAACATTTCTCTTTTGCCAGCTGGCTCACTGTTAAGTTTTGTCAGTATAGTGCTGGGAGAACACTGCAGAAAGAAAAAAGGGAGCCTTTTCTTTCCAGTTTTAGTGTGCTCTTGCCTGCTTGCTCTCATGGCTTGCAGCACCCAGCAATATGAGGGACACTCAATGGTGCTCACCCTTCAGCAATGTTCAGCAGAATGCCTGTGGGTGCCTTTCCAGAAAATTCTGCTGCTGCCTCAGCTGGCTCCCCAGTTGAGAACCCAGCAGGAGGCTTTCCAGCAAGTTCTTCTACTACCCGGAAGGCAGTTTTCTAGGTACCACCCCCGGCTATGGCACCAGTGAACTTTGTCATCCACTGGACCAGAGCCCCACCTTCTCCAGGGAGAGCTGAATCACAACCCCTGTGGACATGGAGGGGCCTCCTTGAAAGTTATTCCTTCCTGGGGCATGCTGCCTCAGCCCTACAGGTAGCAGTTACTTCCCGTATCTGTTATTACTGTATTCTTTTGTATTATCTTTACCTTTCAGTAGTTAATTCTTGGTTACCAGTTAATAACTTCCAGTTAATAAATTAACCAGTTAACTTAATAACTTCCCTGTTCAAACCATGTAGCTTCTGTCTGCTGACTGGACCCTGAGAACTACAGAACTATAGCTCAAAGACGCAGAGATCTTTTACAAACTTAATTTTAAAAGATTAAAAAAAGAATGCCCCAAAGTCCAGAAACAGCTCCATGAAGCTGTGTGAGTATATTCGGGAGGCTAGAGTTTGAATTACCTCTGGGGTTTGTATTCATGACCGATGGGATAGTTTGTAACCACAGGAAGAAGTATGGACTCAAATCAGGAGAAAACAGGAATAAAGGGGGTTGTTGAGATAGTTTTCCTATAAACTGTAAATATCTTAAGACATCATCAGACAAAAAAGAAACATCTTAAGTTTTTGAAAGGCTATTTTATACACTGATGGCTAATGACAGCCATTTGCTGTACAAGTTACATTGATTCAAGATAAAATAAAACCCTGAATAATTTCCCTTAGAAAGAAACTGAAGTACACAAACTGTATGAAGTGGATACATCTGTGTCTCTGAACCCTTGATTTCATTTGTAATGTCTTGAGAGGGAAACAAAAATAACTATTTCTTCAATATTTAGATTCACATAAATGTATAGCATGATCTAGACTCAGTAACACATCAGCTATAATGTGAATGGGGGTTTTTCAACCAAGTAAACTCAAAAAAAATCTCTATTCAATCAACAATATTGACTTTTTAAAAAGGAAACTGTCTAGGTAAAAACAAATGATTAAAAGCTTACAGAATTTTTTCAAAAGGTTCTAACAGTACTTCAAATTTGGAACTAGCAATTCTGTGTCGAAGAGCTCAACCCTAGGGAACTGCTGCCAAGTTATCATTACTATGTAAGTTAAGAGAAAGAACAATTAGGCTATATTTCAGACATGGAAAATTGAACAAGAAAGTGAGATGTCACAACAAATTGTTTAAAAACCATTTTTAGGGGCTTCCCTGGTGGCGCAGTGGTTGAGAATCTGCCTGCCAATGCAGGGGACACGGGTTCGAGCCCTGGTCTGGGAAGATCCCACATACCGCGGAGCAACTAGGCCCGTGAGCCACAACTACTGAGCCTGCGCGTCTGGAGCCTGTGCTCCGCAACAAGAGAGGCCGTGATAGCGAGAGGCCCGCGCACCGCGATGAAGAGTGGGCCCCGCCCGCCACAACTAGAGAAAGCCCTCGCACGGAAACGAAGACCCAACACAGCCAAAAATAAATAAATAAATTTATTAAAATTTAAAAAAAAACCACCATTTTTAATTTTCTGAAATAACTATTTACTGACAAACAGTACAGAAACTAACTTCTTTTTCTTTAGGAATGATCAAATACCGTAGTTAGAGCATCTATCTATCTAAATTACCAATAACTGCTACAACCTACAAGTCCCAAACTCTTCTTTCTTTTAAAATCTTTCTATCTTTTCTTCCTAAGGGCTACTTCAACCCTTTTCACATCTTCTTATCTGTTCTAAACAGAACTAAGCTACTTTTAGAACACTTTAAAATGTTCCTTTCACCTGAAACAACAAAATCCATATCTTCTTTCTTCCCTGACTCCCATGGAAAACTCTATCTTTAAAAGGAGTTCGTTTAGGTATCCCAAAAAAAAAAAAAGGAATACATGAAGTCATAAGCTATTATGAGGGGGAAAATTCAAGGACCCTTTCTTTTTCTCCCTGTTTTCTAAAATGCTGATATGCTTTATAGTTATAAAACAGTATTTAATTTAAATGTTATAATATTCTAAGAACACTGTACGTTTCTAATTAATTCATTCAAAATTCCATACTTTGGGTAAATGATTTTCAATCTTATCACCTAACTTCTTAAAGGGACTAGTACCTCAATCTTTCTCAGCCAGGAGCCAATCACTTCATTTTTAATACTTCTTTTTGTTGACTGGTTGTGGCAAAATATACATAGTAAAATGGCTAAAATGGTAACCTGTATAAGTGTATGATTTAGTGGCACTAAGTATTTACAATGCTGTGCAACCATTACCACTATCCATTTCTAGAACTTTTTCATCATCCCAGAGAGAAATTCTACCAATTAAACAATAACTCCCTATTCTCCCCTACTGTCAGCCCCTGGTAACCTCTATTCCATTTTCTGTCTCTAGGAGCTTGCCTATTCTAGGTATCTCATGTAAGTGGAGTTGTACAATATTTGTCCTTTGTGTCTGGCTTATTTCACTCAGCATTTTTTTTTAATACATACATACATTCTCTTTCATATTTTTTTAAAATTTTTATTGGAGTACAATCGATTTACAATGTTGTGTTACTTTCTACTGTACATCAAAATGAATCAGTTATACATATACTCACTTAGCATGTTTTTAAGGTTCATCTATGTAGCATGTATCAGAATTTCATTCCTTCTTAAGGCTGAATAATATTACATTGACTGTATATACCACATTTTATTTATCCATTCATCTTCTGATGGACATTTGAGCTGCTTCCATTTTAATACATTTTAGAATAAAACAATATAGTATGGAATAATCAAAATTAAGTGAGATTCTTCAAAATGGGGGAGCAGAGGGAAAACAGCAAAGGGAAAAATAGCTGAAAAGCCTTGTACTGAGGATTAAGGAATGAAAATAAAACTGTAAAAAGGAGGACATCTTACCATCGTCGCTTCTGAGGGCCCCTAGGCCCTTGGCCTGCCTCCCCAAAGGCTCACTAAGCCAGAAGCCAAAGTGCCCTCCTCCTCTTCACCTACCACCCAAGTCCTCATGCCCTCTCAGGGCTGGGGGAGGAGGGGCTAAAGGA
Organism: Balaenoptera acutorostrata; assembly: GCF_949987535.1. Classification (NCBI taxonomy): domain Eukaryota; kingdom Metazoa; phylum Chordata; class Mammalia; order Artiodactyla; family Balaenopteridae; genus Balaenoptera; species Balaenoptera acutorostrata. The sequence continues at coordinate 74,032,670 of NC_080075.1, read as the reverse complement.
AAGCGGGGTTCCATGTACATATTTATCTCCCCTTCCACAGAGCCCCACAGACCTTTTGTACATTTTTACAGGGGTGCCCCTCCCAATAATCCCCCTTCCTGGTTAATTAAATCCCAAGACTGGGTAAAAAAAAGAGCACGTCTTCAATAAGCATAGTTACTTCATTCCATAATGTACCTGAAAACTCTAAAGATTTTAAGACTACCATTTAAGACACATCATGCAGCAAGAGGATAAGCCAGAACTACATTTGAATGTCGTCTTCCAATCACTGATACTTCATATATTCATTAACAAGTAGGTTTGCAATGCCTGTTACATGCCAAGCCGGGGGCGGGGGGGAGGAGAGGAGATAAATGTCACTGCCCTCATGGAGCTACTAGCTTAATGTAAGCTATAGAGAAGCTACATGATTTTTTTGGAAGACCAAAACGATATGTAATTTCAAATCTTAAGTGCTATAAAGAAAGAACACAGAACACTATACCAAACTAAAAACGGAAAATGTGATCTAGATTGGGAAGTCAGCCAAAGTTCTCTGGAAAATATTCAAGCTGACACCTGAAAAATACAACAGTTAACTACGTAAAGGGGTCAGCATGTACAAAGGCTGAGGTGGGAATTAGCTTCCCTACACAACTGGGAAGCGACAAAACAAAAGTGACTCCCAAAAAAGCTATGGGAATGTCGATTGCACTTCAGTTAGAGAGAAGATAATAAGCAAAAAAACTGAGAAGGAGCTTGCAGAGCAAGGAAGGAAAGTAGGAATGTTTGGTCACTTCAGGTAATGATACAGAGTTTCAAAAAGGAAGTAGTAGTCATATGTGTTAAATAATGCTGAGAGATAACGAGAGGCAAAACTAAAAGTCCAGTGGAGGTGACAAAATGGAAGTCACTGGTGACTTTAAAAGTACTGCTTTGTGGTCACGTAACTATATCACCACAATATAGTTTAACCAAGAATAGCTTCTTGTGAGTTGTTACTAAGTGAAACCAGAAGCTATTTTTGATGACTCCACCATCTTGCTACACTTTTTTTTTTAAGTTCTTCTGTTTTTCCCCTTCTGTTCTTTATTTATTTAGTATTCTTTCTTATTTACTGTTCTTGCCTACTCTCTAGAAATAATAATGACAAGTTTAAAGTCAGAGCCTTACTGTGTTAGAGATGGATGATCCTGCAACTGTCATTTAGACCTAGGGCACTGATGGAGTCTGACCTCTTTACATCAGGTTTCCTGGTCTATTTCCCCAGTGTGTATTTTTAGGAATAGAAAATTTTATGAAATTTTTATGAATAGTCTAATTTTATGAAAAGAAATGAAATCTCTTGCTCATTCCTGTTCTATAAAACCCAATAGTGTTATAAAAAAAATTAGAATACGTTAGTAGAATTTGTTCCTCAGAGTAATAACCAAATGCCATAGTGCTCCCTCCTCTCTCATCATTGTGACAATCAAAAATAGCCCCCCAGGGCTTCCCTGGTGGCGCAGTGGTTGGGAATCCGCCTGCCAATGCAGGGGACATGGGTTCGAGCCCTGGTCCGGGAAGATCCCACATGCCTCAGAGCAACTGAGCCCATGAGCCACAACTGCTGAGCCTGCGCTCTAGAGCCACAACTGCTGAAGCCCGTGCGCCTAGAGCCTGCGCACAGCAACTAGAGAAAGCCTGCGCACAGCAACGAAGACCCAACACAGCCAAAAATAAATAAATTAAATAAATAAATTAAAAAAAAAAACAGCCCCCCAAAATCCTAAACACTTTCCCTATGGGTATTACACTATACCAGGGGTCCCCAACCTTTTTGGCACCAGGACTAGTTTCATGGAAGACAATTTTTCCATGAACTGGGGCAGGGGGTTGGGTGGGTGGGGGATGATTTTGGGATGATTCAAGCACATTACATTTATTGTGCACTTTATTTCCATTATTACATTGTAATATATAATGAAATAATTGTACAACTCACCTTAATGCAGAATCAGTGGGAGCCCTGAGCTTGTTTTCACTTGTCACTCACTGATAGGATTTTGATATGAGTCTGCAAGCAATTGATTTATTACAGTCTCTGTGCAGTCAAACCTCTCTGCTAATGATAATCTGTATTTGCAGCCGCTCCCCAGCACTTGCATCACAGCCTCAGCTCCACCTCAGATCATCAGGGATTAGATTCGCATAAGGAGCACGCAACCTAGATCCCTCGCATGAGCAGTTCACAGCAGGGTTCGAGCTCCTATAAGAATCTAATGCTGCAGCTGATCTGACAGGAGGCAGAGCTCAGGCGGTAATGCAAGTGATGGGGAGCGGCTGTAAATACAGATGAAGCTTCACTCGCTCGCCCGCCGCTCACCTCCTGCTGTGTGGCCCGGTGCCTAATAGGCCATGGACCACTAGCGGTCTGTGGCCCGTGGGGTTGGGGACCCCTGCACTATACCACCCCCAGGTGAGAACAACTAGTAGCACTGTAACCTTTTTCTCTTAATGAAAATATCTCTAATGTAGACACCCGGATTTCTGCCTTAACATATAAAATATATTGAACATAATTTTAATATTTCTTGATGGCAGAGGGTCTTGACTATGAACAGTGACTATTATGTGCTATAGTAATATAATAAAGCTCTTAGAAATTAAAGTGTGTTTTATCTTTGGTCCTATATTAATTGACCCCAGGCTGTTTTATTTGAACATAGTAAGACTATTACTTGAAACACATACTGCTTTATGTATCTTTTCCATTTAATTCTTTTTGGCCAAGGTTATTTTTTCCTAGACTGTTTACACCTACCATTCTCCCCGAACTAGAGGACTTTTTAATTTGCTAATGACTAAGCTTATTAAATCAAAAGCCTGAACTGATAGATGAAGGCTTGAAGATGGCTCCAGGCCTTCCTAAGAATTAAAGTGCATGGGTGTAGAGATAGCTACCTTCTAAGAATTTTTTTCTAACTTACTTTTGGTTTTGTAACTGTGCTATGACTGAAAACTCCAAAGATCTGAGCTGAATAAATCATAAATTAACAAAGCAGTTATTTCTAAATAATCAATCTTCAGGACTAAAGTAGACTGCTATATACTTCCAAATATTCTAATCAAGTATTATAATTATTACTAATAATACTGAAATAACTCACCTGATTTCTTTTAGTCCTTCTCTCTGGATAACTTGAAGAATTTCTTTATGACTCATGGGTGTATTGGGATATTTTTCTAAGACCTGAGAAACAAGTATATAATAGTAAATTATTTCTTATTTTAATTTTTATTCTTATTATAATTACATATATAAATTATATTTATTATAGCTATGTATTAATTTCCTCCAGCATATACAAATCCAGAGACTTTTCATCCCTTAAATTTTCAGATAATAAGTGGAAAATTAATGAAATGTAAATAGGATATTCTCTCCTTCAATCACAAATCGTAAGTCAAATCCTGAAGCAGAAATGGATCAAAAAAGATAAAATTAATAATTCAATTATTATTAATGCATAATATGAAATTATGTTTACTTTCTGCCTCCACTCCCTCATCACATGACTACCTGTGGACTTACTGGAAGCACCTTAAAGATTATCCATCTTTACATCTCCAAACAAAGTCTAGTACATCTTGGTTGCTCAGTAATTTCTTCACCAAAACAAAAGAACAATACAGTTATAATGAAATTAAAACAGTATCCGTGTTCTGGTTCTGGTAAAGGTGATGTAATAAGCATAAATTATCCTGTTTCTCCCGAATACAACTAAAAACCTGGACAGAATGCATGGAGCAGCTATCTGAGGACTCTGAAAATGGTAGCAGTTGGTTTCAGGGAGGAAACCAAAATTAGAAGTACTACTAACCCAGCAGTGAGTTTCCTGGTTTTGTTTCCCCTAGGATCACTCAGCCTAGACTCAAAGTCAGTCCAAACTCAGAACTGCACAGTAAGTGCAGACAGAAATGGCTCCAAGAGAAGTCTTCTCTTTTTTTGTCTGAAAAGCAGTAAAGGGGGGCCCTAAAAGGGAGGACGATCCTCTGAGGTTTTCTGCCCTTTCTCTCAGACCCTGCCCCCAAGCAATCCAAAGGCAGCAGCTGTGGCAGTGATGATACCAGCAGTGGCTGGACAGGGACCTAAAACTTCAAGAAAGCGGATCCCTTCCAATCCCATGAGTGTGGAGGGAATTCCCATGGTTTATATTCTTTCTCCACCATCCTGTTGCTTGGCATCAAAGGCAGATGCAGTTGTGGAAGTGTGCAGCAAAACACCAAAATGAAAACCCTAGTTATCTAGCCATAGGACAAGGAAGAAGGGTCTCTAAGAGCCAGAAAGTGTCAGGGAACTTGCAAAGAGAAAGGAGCTGAAGAAAGTGACACCATGAAGTTCTATAAACACTCCTGGCGTCACCCAAGAACTATGCCTATGTGGATCTGACCCTAAACATACTATCAGGTTCCCAAATTTGCCACTCGGTGGTGTACATACAGGACAGATGGAAACAAAGGCTTTGAAAATCAGTCATCGGAATTTTAGTGCACAGAAGGGTAGGCAGAAACTTATGACCTGAACCTAACAAGACCAAATGCCTGCTTAAAAAATCCTCCCATCCCTAAAAATAAAGTAATAACAACAACAACATTCTCCAGAGCATTTAAACGAGACAGAGTATCATAACGTTAACATCAAAATGTCTAATATACGATCCAAAATTACTTGACATATGAAGAACCAGGAAAATCTCAATAACTCACAAGAGAAAAGACAACCTACACACAACAAACCCAAGATGCTACAGACTCTGGAATTTTCAGACAAAGACTTTAAGGCAGCTACTATAACCATGCTTCAAGAAGCCAGGAAGAGGATTCTTGGGGGGAAAAAAAAAAACAGTTAAGAGTCTCAGCAGAGAAGTAAGATTCATTACATTATTGTGTGTGTGCCTGTGTGGTGTATAAAGCAAATAAAAATTTAAGACTAAAAAACACAATATCCAAAGTAAACCCAAAATTCTCTGGAGGGGCTCGACTGCAGAAGGGAGATAACAGAGGAGAGAATCAGTAAACCTGAAGATAGAGCAGTAGAAACTATCCAATCTGATGAACAGAGAGAAAAATGATAGAAAAAATAAATGAACAGAGCCAATGGGACAATATCAAAAGGTCTAACATTCATGTCATCAGAGTCCCAAAAGGAGAAGATAAAGAGTAGCACGCAGAAAACATATTTAAAGAAATAGCAGCAGAAAACTTCCCAAATTTGGTGAAAGATATACACTTACAATTTCAGGAGAATCAATGAATCTCAAACAACATAAATTCAAAGAAACCTGTACCCAGATATATCATAATCAAATTACTGAAAACTAAAGAAGATTTTAAAATCTTGAAGGCAGCCAAGGAAAAACAACATTCCACTTAGGAGAAAAACAATTCCAGTGACTGTGGGTTTCTCATCAGAAACTATGGAAGGCAGAAACAGTGAAGAACATTTTTAAGTGCTGAAAGACAAGGACTGTAATTCCAAAATTCCTATCTAGCAAAAATATCTTCCAAGAATGAAGGAGAAATCAAGACATTCTTAGATTAAAGGAAAACGAAGAGTATTTGCCACTAACAGACTTCTATTTTATTTTATTTTTTATTTTATTTATTTTTAAATTTATTTATTTATTTATTTATTTTTGGATGCGTTGGGTCTTCGTTGCTGCACGCGGGCTTTCTCTAGTTGCAACGAGCGGTGACTACTCTCCGTTGTGGTGCGAGGGCTTCTCATTGTAGTGGCTTCTCTTGTTGTGGGGCACGGGCTCCAGGCGCACAGGCTTCAGTAGTTGTGGCACACAGGCTTAGTTGCCTACGTGGCATGTGGGCTCTTCCCGGACCAAGGCTCGAACCCGTGTCTCCTGCATTGGCAGGCAGATTCTTAACCACTGCACCACCAGGGGAGTCCTAACAGGCTTACTTTAAATTGACTTCTTATAAGTCAATTCTGGTTTCTTTCCTTTTTTTTTTTTTTTTTATATCCAAATTTTAGGCAGAAACTCTCTTATACCTAAATCACTTTCTATTCTTAGAACCCTTGGCAATTAATAAATGCAAGTGAAAGCTAAAATTGAACCAATTCTCAAGAATCTATACTATACTATCGAAAGAATATCAATTAGTACAGCAAGTCAAAAACAACAGATACAGGACTTGTGTAATAGAAACCACTTGAAGTCAGATATTCTAGATCAGCCAGTAAGGTATCAAAATGTGATGTCCACAACTACCATTTATAAAGAAGACACAAACAAGTGCTGATCATTCTCTCAGTTAAATGTCTCAGCAACCTTAAAAGACAAGCCTTATTACCCCCATTTAAAAAGTGGGATAACTAATGCTCAATAAGCAAATTTCCAAACATAATGCAGCAAGACAAGTGGCAGTCGGAATTCAAACTCAGGTCTATCTTGCACCCTACAGCTCACTGTGTCCTGGTCTGCATCTCTTTTTTCATTTGTTTAATCATAAAATCCAACAAATATATTTGTTTGTCATCTTCCCTGAGTTCTATGCTACATCAGATAAATGTTATTAACCTTTCCCTCCTTAGACACTGCTCTCTCCAGACTTTTTTTCCAAGATGTTTCTTCTTGGTCTTTTTCTGTGGCCATCCCTTAAATACTTTACAAGCATCATTTTGCAGCTTTTGCTTTTCACTCCAACCCTCCCTGAATAAAATCATCCATTCCCAAGACTTCATCAATCACCCCTATTTTGATAAATGAAAAGAAGCAGCACAGTCCGTTTATAACTGCTTTTAAACATCAACCTCGGATGTTCCATCTCAAACTTAACATGTCCAAAATTTAACTTACTACCTTTATCCAAATTAAGGCCCATACAGAAAACTGGACCTGTATTTACTGTCTATATACTATTATAAAATTGTGTAAAATTACTGAAAATGAAAAAAAATACACCATGGACATGGGCAGATAGCTCATAAAAGAGTTAAAACAACTGGATAAAAGACATATGAAAAAATATTTGCATACTGAAATACTTACAGATGAAATTATATGATGTTGGGGATTTGCTTCAAAATTATACAAGAGGAAATTTAGATAGGAGTTTAAGTATTGCAAGACTGGCTATAAGTTGATAATTATAGAAGCTACAAGATGGGTACAAAGATATTCAATATATTATTGTTGGCTTTTGTGTACACATTCAATATCCCATAATAAAAATTTATGGGAAAAACAATATTGAATGTCTGACTTCACTAACAATTAAATACAAAAAAATCACTTTTCAATGGTTTTTTCCCTTACTATTTTGGATAGCAAAAACATGGCAATAGTAAATGAACACCATGAAATGGAAATATACACACAATCTATTGATAATATAAGAAAATATTCATTATATTACTCAATAAAGAAAAAAGTTTAAAGGCTTCTTATCTAATAATAAGATATTAACAAAACTGGTATACCTACACAATTGAATATTATATAGCTATAAATGAAAAAAGAGACTGTGCAGGGGCTGGGAACAGGGGGTCTTCTTTCAGCTTCCCTCAAATCTTGATGTGGAATGCAGGTTCTGGACAACAGAATGTGAGGGGGAGTGATAACTTCAAAAACCCAGATTTTCAAAAGGCAGGGACACATCCCTCTTTGGCCCCTCCTCCACCCTGTTGTTTTGAAAGTGGAGGTGACAAAGCCATTCTGAACCATACAGATAAGGATGCACCCTAAGAACGGTGGACTAACTACACCTCCAGACTGTTGCATGAAAGAGAAATAAACTTCCAAATCATTTAAGGAACTGTTATAGGCAGCCAAAGTTATGCCTAATATGACTCACCAATCTATTCACATGACACTTAAGTAATCGTCCTAAAGCTTAAATTACATATTCCTCTGATTTTTAAGCTCCCTGTCACTTTTTTAAAAATTAACTAAAATTAAAATAAAATCTGAATTCCCAATACAGTTTAAAAGATTCTACATGAAACTCTACATCTCGCTTTTCTCACATTACCTTCTTGCCCTTTCTCAAACATAACGAATTCATTCCTAATTCAGGGTCTCTGTACCTGCTCCCTACTCTTGCAATGTTTTTCCCCAGAAATTCATGGACTCTCTCCCTCACTTCACTTCTTCAGAGATATTCCTGACCACTCTTAAAGATACACTCAGACACTCACAAGCACCACCACCGCTACACACACACACACATATTTTATTACTTTAGCCAGATTTTTCCCCCAGCTTTACTGACATATAACCGACAAATAACACTATGTAAGTTTAAGGTGTACAACGTGATACTTTGATATACATATATATTGTTAAATGATTACCACATTAAGGTTGATTAACACATTCATTGCCTCACACAGGTACCCTTTTCTGTGTATGTGGTGAGAACATTTCAGACCTACTCTCTAAGCAAATTTCAAGTATATAATGCAGTATTGTTAACTATAGTCATCATGCTGTGCATCAGATCCCCAGAACATATTCATCTTATAACTGCTCATTTGTACCCTTCGACCAACATCTCCCAATTTCTCCTACCACGCAACTCCTGGTAACCATCAATCTACACTCTGTTTCTAAGAGTTTAACTTCTTTGGATTCCATATATAAATGAGATCATGCAGTATTTGTCTCTCTCTGTCTGACTTATTTCACTTAGCAGAACGCCTTCAAGGTTCATCTAAGTTGTCGCATATGGCACATTTTCCTCTTTTTATGGCTGAATAATATTGTTACATATATATATATAAATTTTCTTTATCCAGTCATCTGTTGTTGGACACTTACGTTTTTTCCATGTCTTGGCTACTGTGAAAAATGCTGCAATGAACCAAGGGTGCAGATATCTCTCCAAGACAGTAATTTCATTTCCTTCGGATATATCCCCAGAAGTAGGACTGCTGGATCATATGGTAGTTCTAATTTTAATTTTTTGAGGAATCTACAAACTGTTTTCCATAATGCTGTACCAATTTACGTAACATAAAAAAAGTTCTTACGTAGAGATATACACATAAAAGATGGCCAAAAAAAAACACAAAACACTGATATGGCTTTCAAAGAAAAACTCGAGCCCACGCCAAACATTAGACATATCTTCCTATAGTGCTGCCCAGATAATACATACAAAAATTTTACATCTTTCTCTTAATTCCTACATACAACTGCCTTACAGTTACAAACATCATGTAGCCATTCTATTTCATATGTCCCTCACAACAATCCAAGAAATAGCAGAGCAGGTTTAGTTATAATTTTACCAGAAAGGAAAGTAAGACTCAAGAGAATAGCATAGGGCTTCCCTGGTGGCAGTGGCTAAGAATCTGCCTGCCAATGCAGGGGACACGGGTTCGAGCCCTGGTCTGGGAAGATCCCACATGCCGCGAAGCGACTAAGCCCGTGAGCCACAACTACTGAGCCTGCGCGTCTGGAGCCTGTGTTCCGCAACAAGAGAGGCTGCGACGGTGAGAGGCCCGCGCACCGCGATGAAGAGTGGCCCCCGCTTGCCGCAACTGGAGAAAGCCCTTGCACAGAAACGAAGACCCAACACAGCCAAAAATAAATTAACTAATTAAAAAAAAAAAAGCCCTTTTTGCAAATCTTGCAACATTTATTATTGATATATTTCATAGCAGCATGATATTCCACTGATTGATGTATATACATACATACACACATATATATACACCCGCACACATACATATACACAGTAAATCACTTAATCCATTTCCTACTGTTGCACACTTAGACTGCTTAAAGAGGCACTCTTTCCCGATGGTTACCAACACATGTTTAGAGTGAGACAGATCTTAATTTTATACCTGACTCTAAAATTTAAAGCTCTGTGACCTTAGAAAGTTAATCTCTGGGCCTTAGTTTCATCAGTAAAATCAAAACAAGAAAAATATCTATAACTCATGGAGTGGCCATGGGAGACAAAGAGAATATTTTATTTTGAGCTGTTTAGCTCAGAATTTGAGGATATATAAAATTCTCAATAAATGTGTGCTATTGTCTCCTTTTTTTTTCTTTAATTGTAACAAATGCCACTAAGTGCTTCTATTTTCAAAGTCTTCTAACAAGTGGAACTGCTGTATAAAGTTATTTTAATATATAATATTGCCAAATTGCTTTCCACCATGTGTACAGGAGTTTCACTACTGTTAACCATTAACCAACATTCATATCACTTTTTAAATCCTTGGTAATTATTTGAAAAAATATATAAAAATTTTTTAATTTTAGCTACTAATGAGGTTGAACTTGTCCTATGTTTTAGACTTTAATATTTCCTCTTTTTTGAAATAAGCTATCTGATCTAAATAAAAATCAGATTAAAAAGTAAAATTATAAAATTTAATAGCTACATCACAAAAAATCAGAGATCTGTTTGAACATCAGAAATACATTCCTTTTATTTCCATTACATAAAGTAGTATATTCAATGATTTGTCAGATAAAATTACAACTCTACCTAAACAAAATTTATTTCTACCAACAAATTAAAAGAGTGAAAATGCACAACCTATTAGACAAAAGCAAAAAACTGAATCAAAAGCATTGGTGCGGGGACTTCCCTGGTGGCGCAGTGGTTAAGAATTTGCCTGCCATTGCAGGGGACACGGGTTCGAGCCCTGGTCTGGGAAGATCCCACATGCCATGGAGCAACTAAGCCTGTGCGCCACAACTACTGGGCCTGCGAGCCACAACTACTGAAGCCACATGCCACAACTACTGAAGCCACATGCCACAACTACTGAAGCCCGCACGCCTAGAGCCCGTGATCCGCAACAAAAGAAGCCACCGCGATGAAAAGCCCGCGCACCGCAACGAAGAGTAGCCCCCACTCACCACAACTAGAGAAAGCCCGCGTGCAATGAAGACCCAATGCAGCCAAAAATTAATTAATTAATTAATTTTAAAAAAACTTAAAGAGCATTGGTGTGGGTATAAGTGAGGCTTTATATTTAGTTGCTATTCCAGGCCGATTCACTTCCAACACAGAACTCCCCCTCAAACAGCCCATTTGGTTACTGGAAGAAAACATACTGCCACTTAAGTCTAAGAACTCTGTTGCTACAACTTCTGCTTAAGAAAAGTGGGAAGGGGCTTCCCTGGTGGCGCAGTGGTTGAGAATCTGCCTGCCAATGCAGGGCACACGGGTTCAAGCCCTGGTCTGGGAAGATCCCACGTGCCATGGAGCAACTGGGCCCGTGAGCCACAATTACTGAGCCTGCGCATCTGGAGCCTGTGCTCCGCAACAAGAGAGGCCGCGATAGTGAGAGGTCTGCGCACCGCGATGAAGAGCGGCCCCCGCTTGCCACAACTAGAGAAAGCCCTTGCACAGAAAGGAAGACGCAACACAGCCATAAGTAAAATAAATTTAAAAAAATATTTTAAAAAAAAGAAAACAGAAAAGTGGGAAGATATAGAGGTTTTTGTAAACCATACTGAAATACACTTTGTGCAGTGGGTATTATGCTTGCCTTAATCAAAAAATAGAAGGGATTTCTAGGGAAACTGATATAATCATCCACCTGGCAATTAAATTTTACTCTGTTACTATCATTAGGAAATCCTGAATACTAAAACGTATGACACAAATTTACATAATACTACAAATGTGGGATTTGCTTTATTTTCTGCCACATATCAAGTTTTTATAACAAATACTCCATACCAGCATACAATGGATTGACTAAGACTCAGTTTTGGTGGTCTCTGTAAAGGATGTTATTAACATAATCAAGGGGTTTCAGCTGGGGGGAAAAAGTTTAATTGATGCAAAATATGAAAGTGCTTCAAAGTGTATAGAGCTCAAATAGCCTGCATCTAATAGCTCTAAGACATAATATTGATGACTAAAAGCTCTCGATCTTAATCCTTCATCTGTATAATGAGGGTAGTAACACCCTCATAGATAGGAACATTAAGTAAAACATTCTGCAGTATTCTTAACTTAGCACAAGTGACATAAATGATAGCTTTTGTTATTACTAATAAATTATATGACAAAAATCTTTTCCAGTTCACATTTGATATCCTGATCTAAAATTTCACCAGTGTTCTTAAGCGGGATGAAAAATACAAAAGACAGCATGCTTTTCTCCGGCTGCCCCTTTGATTTTTCCACTATTTTCTTCACAAGTAGTTAACAATGCCCTATACTGCCAATAATACTAAACATTAGACAAAAACTAAAATTTACGAAAATATGAAACAGTTTTAAGTTAAATGCCAAGACTTCAGTCCCTATAAAGTCACTTATATGTTCTTTAAATCCTATTTACATTACAGATATCCAAATATAAAGACTAGATATTAAGCTATTCTGCAAGAAAAACAAGCATAAAATATCACAGAATAAGGCACTTACATTCATATGCAAAAATATTTTGATTAATTAATCATAATGAGGCAGAATATCAGAGTTCAAATCCCAACTCTACCAGAAAGTGGTGGTGAGCAAACTGGGGCATGTGGCTGCCCTGCTGTTCAGCTGAGCTGTTGGCTTTCTGTCCAAGAAGCTACGAAATGGAAATTAATAAAAATTTCTCTGGCATATCAAATCTTAATTGAAAGGTAACTATTAATCCACTATCAGAATGAACTCTATTTAGAATTTAAAACATTTATATTATCCATGGTAATGGTAATAATAAAAATATTTCCTTATTTATTTTCTAGAGCAAGGAAGTAATTTATTTTAATATGGTTGAATTTTACTATTTATATGAAAATATATAAGTATGCTGACATAGGACATTAAGCTATTGGAAATAGAGACCTAAAATTTCTGTGTGCCTTTTTAATGAAAATTAATTTCATTGATTTTCTAGGTATACTGTTTTTTCAAGAAATAAAATAGAAGAAACCAGTTAGTTAAAACTGCTTAAGGGATGTTTACTTTCCTTAAAAAAAAAAAAAAAAGTTTATGACTAGTACCTTTACATACTAGGCATTTGAAATTAATTTTAATCTAGAAAATTATTTATGCTAAATTTTCTCAATATTTAAAACTATAAATCATTTAGTTTGGGAGAGAAAGAGAAATGTTTTTCAATTAAAGACTTAAGTATTCTACTTTTTAACTTTTTAGTATGAACATTTTAAAACATATACAAAAGTAGAGAGGGACTTCCCTGGCGATTCAGTGGTTAAGAGTCTGCACTTCCACTGCAGGCAGTGCGGGTTCGATCCCTGGTCGGGGAACTAAGATCCCACAGGCCTTGAGGTGTGGCCAAAAAATTTTTATAAAAAATTGTTTTGAAAAAAAAAAAATTATTGTGAACACCGCAATCAACAACTGTTGACACATGGCTTACCTTGTTTCATCTATACCTCCAGGCACTCTACCTCTACAAAGTGGATTATCCTGAAGCAATTCTCAAACATTTCATTCATAAATACTTTAGTACAGATCTCTAAAAAAGGATAAGGACTCATTTTTTAAAAAATAAAAATATCATTTTAGGGGCTTCCCTGGTGGCGCAGTGGTTGAGAATCTGCCTGCCAATGCAGGGGACACGGGTTCGAGCCCTGGTCTGGGAAGATCCCACATGCCGCGGAACAACTAGGCCCGTGAGCCACAATTACTGAGCCTGCGCGTCTGGAGCCTGTGCTCTGCAACAAGAGAGGCCGCGATAGTGAGAGGCCCGCGCACCGCGATGAAGAGTGGCCCCCACTTGCCGCGACTAGAGAAAGCCCTCGCACAGAAACGAAGACCCAACACAGCCATAAATAAATAAATAAAATTAAAAAAAAAAAACAAAAAACCAATTGTTAAAAAAAAAAAAAAAAATATCATTTTATACCTCAGAATGTAACTATAGTTCCTTTATTATCAAATTATTTACACAATGTCCTCAACTTTCATGGGGGAAAAAACACTTTTAACAGTTAGTTTGTTCAAATCAGTATCCAAAGAAGACCCATACATACCACATTTGGTTAACACATGTCTTAAAGTCTCTGTTAATCTATGGATTTCTCCTTTTTTTCTTCCAATTTATTTACTGAAGAAACCAAGAAAACTGTACTATAGTTTCCCACATTCTGTATTTTGCTAATTGTATGGTACTCTGTCCCTCATATTTCCTGAAAATTAGAATTACCTAGAGGGCTGCTCAGATTCAGATTTTATTTTACCAAAAGAACTTCATAGACAGTGTTGTTTACTTCCCATCTCCCTCCCCCCACCCCCCACACATGAGAACACACAAAATATCTGTGGTCTCTTTTTTGAGATGTCAAGATGAATCAGGGGGACAGATGTCCTCCTGATCCACCCATTACAAAGCTTCCCATCAGCATTCCAACCTAATTGCTTTACTAACCACTGATTAGTAGCCACTATTCAGACTCATTATTTAGGTGTTGAAAAATGGTGATAGCCTATCTTTCCTTCTTCATTTATAAGCTAGAATCCTTCTAAAAATAAATGCTTTCCTCCATCTACTAGTTGGTTATCTGAAGTACATACAACTCATATAGAAAAAAGCAGGATAAGTGCTTGATTCTGTCCTATTTATTAATTATCAGAATAATTAGCTAGTTTTTCTAGTATACTCCAAAGGTGAATGGGGCTTTTTTGTTTGTTTATCTGACACACCATTAGGAATATTATGAATACCATTTTATGGAATACCATTATGAATTTTAATATATTTTTGTGCTTTAGTTACTGTATTTCCTCACTTGTAAATTGGTTATTCATAACCACTGTCTGCTTGTATATATACCACTTGTATGAGCTCTAGTTTTCATATTAAATTATTAAATATATTAAAACTTTTACTGTCACATTTACTGCAAATACTCTTATTCTTCATCTTTTCATTACTGTTTTTTCCATGGAGGCTTTTATTAATTTCACGTATTATAACTCACTGGTCTTTTCTTTTGATTTCTTTTAGCATGTCTATGTTTAAGTGCAGTTTCCCTCCCTTCAATAGCTTAATATTCCTCCATCTTTCCATTTACAATTAACTCTTTTAATTATAAGAAATTGTACATAAACAGTGAGAAAAAATGTACAGAGACACACTAGAGAAACCCAAGAGGGAGAGATGGAGAGGAAAACAAAACGGCCACATATATTTCTGATACTCCATTACCATTACAATACTATTACTGTATAGCTATTACTACTACATTATTTTACCCCGAGTTAATTTAAGTGGGAAGACTATAGTAGTTTCACAAAACATTTAGTTTACTTTAACCACAGGAGGGCAGTGTTTATCAAACAAAAAATCATTCCATTGGAATTGTTCATTAATCTACAAAACAATTTTTAGGAACTATTTTATGACAAACTGAATAACTGTTTAGAAGAATTAAAATCAACACTACACAGAATTAAAGTATGATAAAATAAATTGGTTTTTTTAAAGTGTACCTAATACATCTATTTCTTTACTTGTAGATTCTTACATCCAGCTAAGAAAAGGATACAAAACTTATACTTTTTGAGTATTCAAGAATAATGTAAACAGCTCCTAAACTTGGGTTCGATTCTCGCCTAAATAACAGCAGTATTTTAATTACTGCTGCACTTACGAGTTCATTACATTCATATACACAGATATGTAGAAGCTGACTTTTGTGTAGTCTGGAAAATTTTATTTTACATTTAAAATATACATATAAAAACACGGTAATCTTGGGACTTCCCTGGTGGTCCAGTGGTAAAGAATCCACCTTACAATGCAGGGGACGCGGGTTCGATCCCTGGTCAGGGAACTAAGATCCCACATGCCGCGGGGCAACTAAGCCTGCGTGCCACAACTACTGAGCTCTCGCTTCCCAACTAGAGCCCGCGTGTCACAAACTACAGAGCCCACGCGCCCTGGAGCCTGAGTGCCACAACTATAGAGAGAAAACCCACACGCCACAACTAGAGAGAAGCCCGCGCACCACAACGAAGAGCCAGCGTGCAGCAACCAAGACCCGACGCAGCCAAAAATAAATAAATAAATAATAAATAAATCTTAAAAAATAAACACGGTAATCTTCACAGATTTACATCAGTGTCATATGACTTATTTACTGTCCAAAAGCTTTAATTTAATGTCACAGTAGTGAATGAGGTCCCCCAGGAAATATGCAGAATGAGAAGTGATGAGACTATGCTACGGAACAAAAATGTCAATGTTGAAAAGTCAGAGAAGAAAAACTAGCAAACAAACTAAGGAGGAATAAGAAGAAAAAAGGGAATATGGTGCCTCCGAAAAGACGAAAGCATTTTAAAAAGGATAAAGTGATCAGCAACATCAAAAACTGCCAGAGGTTGAGATAGCAACTTCAAGGTCTACTGTATTTAACAACAAGCAGCTCTTAGCTTTACAAGTTCAGATTCCATTTAATCAGGTGGGAAGAAATCAAGCTTATTGGGGGGGGGGGGCGGTCAGCACTCAATGGGAGATCCAGAGGTGGCAACAAGGAGTTAAAACAACTCTTCCCAGAACAGTGAAGGAAAACATGGAATCAAAGAATAATTGTTTTGTCAAATGGATCTGAACAAGTTTCACTGAACCAGGATAAAAGGAAACAGAGGTATCCCTAGCTATACCGACTCTCCCCATGCCAATACCAGAGCTAAATAGATTCAGAGTTTGACAAATCTCTCTTTATCCAAACTTGTGCTACTTATAATTTGACACTTGGAAACAAATGAATTCAGAGGATGCAGTATCCCTCACCTACCAAACTCACTAAACAAACAATAGGAGTTCAGGAGCTGAACAGATAATAATAAGAAAGCATGGAATTTAGACGTACGGGATACGGATAGAGCCAAATATCTGAAAAGGAAAGAGGGAAAAGGACCTTACCTGGCTGCTGAGCAGTATCTGTTGATCACTAACTACCTCTGTCCTGAGATGCACTCCTCTGGTTCAGCTTCTGTGACACGAGACTCTCCTTGTTTCCCTCCTACCTCTCCACCAGCAACTCTTCATTCTCCACAATCTCTGAATGTTAATCCTTCTCAAGATTCTCTTCTTGTCTCAATTTCTACTCTCCTTGGGCATTTTCATCCTCCCATGGTTTCCAAAAATAATTATGCTCCTACAGCAGAATTCCATACACCCCAGTAGTGCTTATCACACTGTACTTACTATAATTGCATTTTAAATCATCTGTCTTGCCCACTGGTACATAAGCTGCACGAGGACTGGGACCACCTGTCTTGCTCACCTAGCACCCCTTAGTGCCTCTCATAGGATAGGTCTAAAACATGTGATGGTTGCCTGGTGGAATTAGGAACACAGGGAGCAACACTGGCTTTAGACAAGAGTAAAAATGCCTCTTTCTTTTTTCTTCTTTTTTTTTTTTAACAAAAAAGAAGGCTGAAAGGTGAGTGCAAAAGCAAATATGTTTGTAGATGCAGGGGCAGAAACTTGAATGTAAGAATGGACTGAGACTATTTAAATACATATCTATACAGAAAGGTAGCTATGGATATCCAGAGATTACAGAGGCTGGCTTTGTAAGCTCAGGGGTATAGCTTTACCTAAAGGTCCTTCAATTCTGAACAGCTCTATCAAGTCATTCTGATCTGCTAGCTTAGATTCTTTTCACCTGATTATCCAACAATGTTATGCACACTCCCTGGTTCAAGCAAAAAAAAATTCTCAGCACCTAATTCTCCCAAAACTCTGAAGAATTAATAATAGTAAAAGTTAATACTAATCTAGCATTTAAATGCCAGGTACTGTTCTAAGTACTTTACATATATTAACTCATTTAATCTTTACAATAAATCTGTGAGGTAGATAACCATTATGGCATTTTCTTCAGATGTGAAGACTGAGGCACAGAGAAAATAAGTAACTTGCCCAAGGTCACATCAGCTAATAAGTGGTGGAAGACAAGCTTCTTTGCTCCTAAGCATTAAGCTATACTGCCTGTCAATCAGTTATACATCCATACTACTCCTAAAATTAACTCTTACTGTAACAAACATTTACTAAGTGCTTCGTAAGTGCCAAAAACTGGAGATAAAAAGATGAATAAGAAACAAGCCCTGCAGTTCACAACTAGGGTAGAGAGCAAGTAGGGGAAGGGAAAAATGGACAACTATAATATGAGAGAAGAAATACTGAAAAGATACATAAAGAAACAAAGGTAAAGAAGATTTAACTCTTCCTATTATGCAATATTTCAAATACAGAGGAAACTTACAAAATAATAAAACACTTATGTATTAACTAACAAGCTTTGTCAAACCCACAAATGGAAATGAGTAGAAATGTTCTATACCTTGATTAGGTGGTGGTTACATGGGTGTATACATTTGTCAGAAAGAAGTCAGCTGTATGCTTAAAATGTATGTATTGTATTACACGGAAATTATACCTCAATAAAGCTGGCATATACCTCAATAAGTTGATATTTAAAGAAATTAAAACAAAATGTAGGAATAGTGAAAATTTTACCACACTCCCTGAAATTCAAGAGAAGCACAAATTAAGGGAAAAAAAAATTGGAAAATGGGTTAGGATGGAAATTATGATTTGTATTAAACTCAACTTACTCATATCTGAGAATCAGACTGTTTTAACACATCAAAACAACAGAGGCAGTGAAGAGAGTTGGGGGCCGGTAGGTAGGGGAAGTGAGGAGAAGAAAGAATGTAAGTTCTCTGCTTGCTAAATAAATAAATAAATCCTTAGGGTAAAAGATATTGCATCCATTGTATCCAACAAACAAAAATAAAAATAGGATGCCAAGAAATGGTGGAAAATATACAGCAAGTCCTTGCTTTTAAAGAAGTTAGTATTCTAGTGGTAGAAACAGATGATAAATATGTAAGCAAAAAAATTTTTTTTCTGATACTGATAAGTACAATAAACAAAATAAAACAGGGTGACAAGTTTGACAGTGAATGTGAAGAGAGAGGGTTCAACTGAGTAGTCAGGCTCAATGACCACGCAACATTTAAGCTGAGAACTGACTGACAAGTTGCCAGGCATGGGAATATTTAATATCTATTTGATTAGTTTAGCTCAAAGAAGTTTCAGTTTATATAGTCACATGGAAAATAAAATTCAAACCTAATAATAAGTATTTCATCAGGGTGGTTTCACTTACAAAACAAATGAACAAAAACCAGGTAACATGTTTAAAAAAAAAAAAAAGGGCATAAAGTAAAATGTTTCATTCCCCTCACCTTCCATCCGTTCCCATTCTCCCCTAGCTCCTCTCCCATGTCCCATCTCCTTCCCATTCTCGCCCATCCCCTCCTCAGACACTTCTTAGTTTCCTGTGTATCCTTCTAGCATTAAAGCAATCATAAACAAACACAAATATTTTTTTCTCACTTTTGCAAACAAAAGGCAGCAAGGCATATACAATATTCAATACATGACCTTTTTCATTTAATACATCTTGGAGGTCCTTATGTTTATATAAAAAGCTTTTTTTTTACAGCTGCATAATATTCCATTATATGGAAATACCACAATTTATTCAATCAGTCTTCTAATGATGGACTGGGGGGCCGCTTCCCTTCTTTTGTATAGTATACAGCAGAAACAACTGGTACCCTGTATCACAACTCCTCAGCCCCCGGATGAACTCAGCCTCAGTTGCTGTAGGCAATTCCCACTTAACACTCACAGTGTCCACCTCATGCTGATAGTAGTCTATCTCAAGGTTCCATAAGTCTCTCCACTTTCCTGCCTCAGGAACTTCTCCTACACCAAGGGAGCCCAAAAAGCAACAGGGCAGTCCAGAAGAGCAAGGGAGTTAGCAATTTTAAACCAACTGCTGGGGAGAGTGGAGTTGCTATTGAATAAATGTTCCAGATCCTATCTTAAACCACCCCGTACATGTACAAGCCCACAAATGAAGAAGTCATGGTGACAAGGATAAAGGCTATGCAAGAGCCCATCAGCATAGCCTTCTTCTCTCAAAACTGACGCAGCTTAGCTACTGTTGCTGCTGAGTGTCCACAACTTGTCATCAGCAAAGGCAAACTCTGAGCCCCCTATTTGTTACAATCCCTCAAAGAGATGAGCTAAGCATTTGGATGGCAAGTTGACTACACTGGACCTCCTCCACCCTGAAGGGGCAGCAATTTGCCCTTACTGGCACTGACAACCATTCTGATAAGTTTGCCTTCCCTGCCTTCAGTGCCTCAGCCAGCACCACTATCCAAAGGTACCTAGTTTACCAACGTGGGGCAAACACTGCCTCAGACCAAGTGACTCTTTTTTTTACAATGAACAAAATTTAACAATGGGCAGTGAGCACTGATCTCACCATACACTATATCACCAAGAAGCAGTAAGCCTGAGAGAACACTGGAATGGCCTCCAAAATACAGTAAATGCATCCTAAAAGTGCAGTACAGAGGTGTGAATAGAAATAGGATTGGTTCCTATAACCCTAGTGAGCAAATAAAAGAACTCATTTCCCATTCCTGCAACTTTAGGCTCTGCTAGAATTAGAGATCTTTATTCCCATGGGGAAACATTTTTAATCAGAGGGCTTTTAATCTGAATCTGAAGTTAACAACTGTTGGTCACTTTGGGCTCCTCATGCTGATGGACCAGGAGGCAAAAAAAAGGAGTTACTATAATGTTGGGATAACTAACCGTACTAGTTAGGTGGTTCTCAGTGCTTCCAAGCCTGGTAATAATAGGCAACAGCAGCATAAGGCAAAGGCATGATGAGGGAAAGGCAAACACGGGCTCAGTCCCTTCAGGAACGATAGTCTGGGTCACCCTACTAGGCAAGCAACCTAGATTAGCTGAAGTCTGGCCAACGGTGAAGGAAATCTAGAATACATAGAATTGGAGGGAAATGATGAACGTATGGCCTTGGAACCAGGCACTGTAGCAGAGACTATAGCTTATTCCATTAACCGTCCTGTATTAAGTCATTTTTAGAGACTGCTGCCAGCCTCTATCTTGAGAAGTTGGTAACAAGAGTGGGTTTAATACGGAGCACTAGCTGTGTAAGAAATAAACTATAACAGAGTCTTCCAGTGTCCTGCAACACTCACACTGCCAACGTCCCACCTCTCCGCATGCTGCTCTCTGTACCTGACATAACTCTCCGCTCCTTTCTATATCTGAAAGTTTATCTGTCATCTAACAAAACAGCAAAAAATTTCAAAACTGGTGATATTCAATCCTTCGAGGGTTGAGTAAGACAGGCACTTACACACTACACAGCTGGGAAAGTAAACTAACACAACTTTCTGGAAAGCAATTTAGTGAACATGTAACTTGAAGGGTCTTTCAAAGAGTGACATCCTCTTACCCAGCAACTTTTCTTCTAGCAATCTACAAAAGCAAAATAACAGAAATACACAAGACAGCTAGGCACAAAGGTGATCACTGTAGTACTATTTCTAACAGTTGTAAAAATAAACAACCTAAATTCCCAATGTTAAGATAATAAAGTAAATCAACTTAACTCCCCTCATAAAGAGATCTTTAGTTCAAGAGCAAAGCAGAAACCACAAGCCTTTTTATCTTTATGCCCCTCCAGTTAGACAATACCTGAAACATAAGAGGAACCCAATAAATTATTTCTAAATTGAAAACAATGACATATTATGTTGTCATTAAAGATATCTGTAAGCAGAGTTTTCAGTGATGAGGAAACGCTTATGATATACAAAAACCACAAGCAAAACTGATTACACAATTAAGATTTCAGTTACGAAAAAAAACACAAGGATTAGAAATAAATGTCAAAATGTTGATGGTATTACCGTAGATCAGAGTTATTAACTTACAGTCTAGGCCCATAGGATACACAGCTGGCTTCAGGATTCCATGAACTCCTTTGGAGTTATGTACAGTATTTAGTGTCTGTATCTTTTTCTAGAGAGAAGATTCACAGCTTTCATTAAATTCCAAAAGGGAACTTTGACCCTGAAATGACTAAGAATATGCCTCTATGTGACAGAATTAATTGTAAGATAATTTTTTCCTGCTTCTTTACACTTTGGTTTTTAAACTTTCCACAAGGCACATTACTAGCCAGATAATCGAGGGGAAAGAAAAGGGGAAATTAGTTAAAAGTGTCCATAGTTCACAAAAAAAAACAATTAATCCCTAACAAAAAAATTAAAAGACCTGCATATTGAGACATTTCCTTAAAACATTTCTATCAGCTCAAAACATGCAATTTTCCTTTGCTTATATACATTTCTAATGTGCCCAACTCTTGTCCACATTGGAGGATCAAGATTTCATACAGGGTTCAGCCAACAAAGGAGAAGGAATAGGAGGAGGAAACCAAGGCTGGTAGTACCACTCTATAATGTGTGGGCTTCCCTGGTGGCGCAGTGGTTGAGAATCTGCCTGCTAATGCAGGGGACACGGGTTCGAGCCCTGGTCTGGGAAGATCCCACATGCCACGGAGCAGCTGGGCCCGTGAGCCACAACTACTGAGCCTGCGCGTCTGGAGCCTGTGCCCTGCAATGGGAGGGGCCGCGATAGTGAAAGGCCCGCGCACCGCGATGAAGAGCGGTCCCCGCACCGCGATGAAGAGTGGCCCCCACTTGCCGCAACTGGAGAAAGCCCTCGCACGAACCAAAGACCCAGCACAGCCAAAAATAAATAAATAAATAAATAAATAAAATTAAAAAAAAAAAAAATGGAATTGGGATAGCAATCATAGATCCTAATTAAAGTTAGGGTGCATCTCTTATCCCAACTTTCTATCTACTACAATTCTCATTTATGATTACAAGACAGAGATAGGAGTATATGAATAATAAAACCAGTAGGCGTGATTTCAAAGATATATCGAACTTTAAACTCTTCAAAAAAGTCCACTTTTCCTCCCAATCACTAATGGAATTGTTAGGAAAATTGCCTATGTAATAGGACACTTCAATAATTACAAAAACCACAAAGTGTTCAAACATGTTCTGATTCTTATGCAATAAAACCATAAATTACAAAAGCTAAAATAAGGGAATTCCCTGGCAGTCCAGCGCTTTCACTGCCAGGGCCCAGGTTCAATCCCTGGTGGGAGAACTAAGATCCCACAAGCCTCATGGTGCAGCCCAAAAACAAAACAAAACAAAAAAAGGACTAAAGTCATTAAAATTGTTTTTAATCCCTATGCCAAAAAAATCTTGGACCAAGAAGGAAAGCACAACTCTAATACCTAGACTAAAGAAGTAAATGAAAGGTAAAATTATGAAAAAGGAAACAATTTATTATATGTAAATGTATTTCACTTATTCTCTTAAACTACTTGATTTTTTTTTACCATATTTAATTGATTTCAACAAATATCTGAACAAAAAGTCATCTTCAACATCCAAATTTATACTCTACTATCCTCAACATACTATCTTCACTGGATTAAGTTTAATCCAATTCCAGTCTCTCAAAAATGATTCTCATGTACACCTTTAGTAATGTACCTATCCTCAGTTAAAATGCCCTTTTCTCCCCAGACCCATAAAATACTTAACCTTTCTCATGGGCGCAGACCCCTCTGAAAGTCTGATGAGAGCTATGAAGACTCTTCTCAGAAAAAAAAATATAATTTTTATGGTTAGTTTTTGCGAGTCCACAGACCCCATGAAGACTAAGGTAGATTTGTGTTTTTAGCAACTTACCTACCATTCAACATTCTTCTGGTAAAAGGCCCTGGTTTTCTTTTGGAGATTCACCCCCCTCCTCCATTCTCAATCTGTATGGTGGGAGCCAACACTAACAATAAAGCGTGAAAGCAACCTCTTGACCACAGTAACAGGTTTAGAAATGGGGACAACACTCAAACTAAGGCTAAAGGAGAAGAATAACAGGTAAAAGACATCTTTTTTTTTGCCCCAGCAACTACTGGACTTAAACTTGAATAGTGTGAGACTGATGCTAACAGCTTTCTAACATCCCCAAGACAAACAGAGAGAGAGAGAGAGGGAAAGAGAGAGAGAGAAACAAAATCTTGACAATGTGATTATTTAAAGACTGAATGCAAGCATACCTGAAGCTCTTGCTCCATATTTTTCAGCAATAAACCAATAAATTCCCTTTTCTTCCTTCTACTACTTTGGGATAGGTTTTCTACCACTTTCAAAACAGTCCTGAGACAGAACTCATTCCTAGATCAAGACCAGGAACTCCTGAAGTAAAAGACAAATCTATATTCTGAATCCATACACATGGGTTCATAACAGTAAAGCAAATTATGGTGAACACTGGCAATGATTAGCCTACTACTCACAAAAAGCTTTTAACCATACTGTAGCCAAAAAAAACAACAACAAAATTTCACATGATATTTTTCATTTAAGCTTTGTAAACTACAGAACTATGTGACAAAATATTCCCAGAAACTAGCCAAAGCATCGCCTTGAAGCTACCAAGACAAGGCAATTGTCTTAGGACTGTAGAGTTTCCCAAATGTCGAACAGAATCTGGACTTCTACATCCTTGCTCAAAAGAACCAAGCTCAGATAAAAATCTCTCCTCATCCAGGAAGTCTGCTAGCATTTCAATGACATCCTTCCTTCTCAATTACCTTAGGTACTTAAAAAGGGTAATTTCAGCAATTTATTTTATATACGTATATGTATGTGTGTGTATACATATATAAATCATTCCTAGTTATTTTAGTCTCTTACTCTTGTCTGCACATAGTGAAATGCACTTATTCAGAGACAAAACAGTCAAGGTTTTATTTAAAAGAGAACTAGAGGGCTTCCCTGGTGGCGCAGTGGTTAAGAATCCACCTGCCAATGAAGGGGACATGGGTTCGAGTCCTGGTCCAGAAAGATCCCACATGCCACAGAGCAACTAAGCCCGTGCACCACAACTACTGAGCCTGCGCTCTAAAGCCCGCGAGCCACAACTACTGAGCCCACGTGCCACAACTACTGAAACCCGCGCGCCTAGAGCCCGTGCTCCGCAACAAGAGAAGCCACCGCAATGAGAAGCCCTCGTGCCACAACAAAGAGTAGTCCCCACTCACCACACCTAGAGAAAGCCTGCATGCAGCAACGAAGACCCAACACAACCAAAAATAAAATAAATAAATAAAAAACACATGCACCCCAATGTTCATAGCAGCACTATTTACAATAGCCAGGACATGGAAGCAACCTAAATGTACATCAACAGAGGAATGGATAAAGAAGATGCGGTACATATATACAATGGAATATTACTCAGCCATAAAAAGGAATGAAATAGGGTCATTTGCAGAGACGTGGATGGACTTAGAGAGTGTCATACAAAGTGAAGTCAGAAAGAGAGAAACAAGTATCGTGTAACAACACATACATGTGGAATCTAGAAAAATGGTATAGATGATCTTATATGCAAAGCAGAAATGGAGACACAGACATAGAGAACAAATGCGTGGCTACCAAGGGGGAAAGGGTGGGAGGAACTGGGAGACTGGGATTGACACACAGACATTATTGATACTATGTATAAAATAGACAACTGATGGGAACATACTGTGTAGCACAGGGAACTCTAACTAATGCACTGTAGTAACCTAAATGGGAGGTAAGTCCAAAAGGGAGGGGATATCTGTATGTGTATGGCTGATTCATTTTGCTGTGTAGTGCAGGCTAACACAACATTGTAAAGCAACCATACTCTAATAAAAATTAATAAAAGAAAAAAGAAAAAAAATGGGGAAAGGACTTGAGTAAGATATTTCTCCAAAGAAGATACACTAATGGCCAAGAATCATATAAAAATAATCACTAATCATTAGGGAAATGCAAATCAAAACCACAATAAGATGTCATCACACCCACTAAGATGGGTGCTATTAAAAAAAAAAAAAAAACACACAAAACAGGAAATAACTATTGGCAGGGATGTAGAGAAACTGGAACCCTGTGCATTGCTGATGGGAACGTAAAATGGTGCAGCTGCTATGGAAAATAGTTTGGTGGTTCCTCTCAAAAAATTAAAAATAGAATTATTATATGATCTAGCAATATCACTTCTGGTTATATATCTGAAACAATCAAAAGCAGGATCTCAAAGAGATCTGTGTACACTCATGTTCACAGCAGTATTATTAAATAGCCAAAAGGCAGAAACAAACCAACTGTCCATTGACAGATGAATGGATTTTAAAATGTGGTATACACCTATGATGAAATTATTCATCTTAAAATGGAAATTCTGACGCATGCTACAACATGGATGAACCTTGAGGACATTATGCTAAATGAAATAAGTCAGTCATAAAAAGACAAACATTGCATGATTTCACTTATATGAGGTGAGATATTCAAAGAAATTGGAAGTAGAATAGTGGCTGTCAGGAACTGTGGGAAGTGGGGGTTGGGAAGTTGTTTAATGGTAGAGTTTCAGTTTTGCAAGATGAAAAAGTTCTAGAGTTTATGCACAACAATGTGCATATACTTAACACTGTACACTTAAACATGATCAAAATGGTAAATTTTATGTTATGTGTATTATACCACAATTTTTTTTAAAGAGCAATGTGGATAGATAATAAACGTTGGTGGTAGAATCCCCAGGTGGTGGGTATATGGTGGGTATTCTCTGTAAAATTCATTCAAATTTGTTGTGTGTTTTAATTTTTTCATAATGAAATACTATGAGGAAAAAGACCAATGTAGCACTCTATGTGCAGATATGCAAAGACATTCAGACATTATTAAGTGAAAAAAGCAAGTTGCAGAATTATAGATACCATTTGACTCCTCAATTTGGGGGGGGAGGTGTTATACATATGTGAAGGAACTTTCTAGACATTTATCTTAGAAACCATTATCAGTGTTTTCCACTGGAAAGAGAGTTGGAGAGGTAAAAGTATACCCTTAAGTACTGGGGATTTTTGCCACACGCACCCATTACTTGTACACATATACATTTATACAGCCCTATAAATGTCAACCCTTCTGTAATTTGTTTTAGTGTATGGTATAAAGCAGGGATATAAGTTTTTTTCTCAAGATGATTAGATTTCAACACTACCTGTTTACTGAATTTTTAGATATACCTGACTGCCTTGGGGGCTTTCACATCTATACTATTCACCAGTCTTTTCTAGTTCCACATCATTGCCATCTTGCTTTAATCACTGTATCTTGGCTATACATGTTAATCTCTAGTAATATAATTTATGCCTCACTACACTTCTTTAAAAAAATATATTCTAACCCAAATGCACTTTTGATTTGTTTTGTCAGAGTGGAATTGCTTTAAATTTATAAATTTACTTGACAAGAACTAAAATCTTTATCATAATGATTCTTCCAATCCAGGTGCAAACTGGCTCTCTTCAATTTTTCCATCCTTTCCCAGGATTTTTATTTTCTTCACCTAGACCCTGTATATTTCTTATTCAACATATTCCTAAACATATTTTTCATAATATTTTTGTTAATTATTGGTATATAGGAACTCTATTTATATATTTACTTAACAATCACCTTTCTGAACTCTTATGTAAATCTCTAACAGATTTTTAGTTGATTCTTTTGGGATTTCTAAATAAGCAATCATAATATCTGCAAACAGCAATACTTTTTTTCTTCCTTACACCTCATTTATTTTTCATGCCTAACTACACTAGCTACAACTTCTAAAACAATGCTAAATAAAAGTAGTGATAGCAAGTTTTCTTGTCGTAGTTCTAATTTTTCCACTGTTTGTCTCTAGTGTTTCACCACCATTATCATGCTGGCTGTTAGGCTAAAACAGTCTTTATGTTATAAAAGCATCTTTCTGCCCAAACTCAAAAAAAAAAAAAGTGGTCAGGTAATGGAAGTTTTGTTGTGTCTTATTATTATTTTTTTTTAAAAAGGGCAATATGCTGAGTTTATTTCCACTATTCCCAAGACTACTGTTTTAGGAGGAAAATAAATTTAAGAGTCAATTATATCTAAGTCACCCATATAGAGAAAGAAATTCTACTTAAGCTTACCTGCCTGGGTATGTATGTGTTTTAACACTTTCTTTTAATTGAAAAGTTTTAAACAGATATTGAATTTAAATAACTGCTTTTTTGACATGTGAGATAATCATATAGCTCATACCTGTTAGGTAACACTAGGTGCTATAACCAAATCCCAAAATTTCATTAGCTTAACACAATACAAGTTATTATTCAGTTATAAACAGTTATTCAGCTGTGAACTAAATTATTAACTGTTCAGTGCAGCTGGTTTCTATTCAGTAGGCACACCCTGCTCTTAAATACCTTGACCCAGAAGTGACACACATTATTTATGCTGACATTTCACTTTAAAAATAGTCACTTGACACCACCTACATACAAGGGAGTCTAGAAAATAAAATCCTTGCCTAGGGAGATGGGCAAGTACCCATCTTTACATATAGTTTCTCATTTTTGACATCTCTACATATAGTTTTCTTATTTTTGACCTAATAATTTGATGATAATTTCCTAAAAACAAAGGAGCTTTGCATTCCTGGAATAATTAATTCTCATTAATCATGGTGTGTTGTTTTATTATATTGCTGTATTTACAATTTACATACACAAGTGCTTAGTAAAATTAGCCTGTTTTCCTTTTTTTGTCCTATTTGTTATCATGTTTTGATTTCAGTTAGCTAGCATTACTTCTGCTATATATGTGGTAGGTGTTCAATACTTTAACAGTAAAACCGCTATCCCATCAGAAGGGAAGTCAGACACAATTTCAACAGTACTTGATCCAACAGACATATAGATCCTAGTTGCCGTAATACAGACAGAAGTAATTTACTGTAGAAATACAGCATAAAGAACACTGAACAAACCAGGAAGCTAATATATTCTGAATAATGGCTGTGTTAAAACAATATAAAAATGTCATAATTTTCTGAAAGCCTCTGAAGGACTTTACAAATTTTTTGGTTGAAACCTTGGCTAGTCCCTGCAACAGAGAAGGATGATACCCCATGGAAACTACCTTCCACAGGCCAGTGCCAATCCAGAATCATTCCAGAAGTCCTTGAGTTATCTAGGTAGGACATTCAGTATGAGAGGAGCTGGAAAGTAAATTGGAACAAGAAGATAGGAAAATCTACCAAGAATTCTAGGCAACAGAGTTTAGCCCTAGCAATAAACATGTTGCCTCCCTGATTTCATCGCCTACATCTCTCTTCCTCAATCACTGTACTTCAGCTACGCTGGCCTCCTCACAGTTCCTAGACCAAGACAGGCACACTCCTGCCTCAGTCTTTTCACTGACTGCTCCCTCTGTGTAGAATGCTCTTTCCCTGAGTATCTGCAAAGTTTTGCTCCTTCACCTCCTTCAAATGTTTGGTCAAAAGTCAGCTTCTCAGTGAGGCCTTGCCTGAATACCCAATTAAAATTGCAAACTACTCCAAACTCGCCCAGCATTCCCCAGCCATCTTGCTTAATTTTTTTCCCATAGCACTTACCTCTAACAAAACATATAATTTATTTATTTACCATGTTGTCTGTCTTCCACCCCCATCCACAAATTAAGTTCCATACAGACAGGGATCTTTTCTTTTCTCCTGATTTGTTCACTGCTACATCCACATGCCTGGCATACAGTAAGTCCTCAATAAACATTTAACTAAATTAAATGTTCCATATATTGAATCTCCAATGATATGACATTGAGATTTGGTGTTTGCAAATTGATCCTATCCTAAGCCAACCTAAGACACTCACCAAAGAACCACTCCTTCCATTAGCTTACAAAGCTAAGAACCTGATTTTTTTTTAAAACTGACAATATTTATAACGATACTATGTCCCTTGGTCTCTATATGGAAAAAAGTCAGAAAAGGTTTCAGAAGAAAATGTTATCTCCACCCCACCCCAGAGTACATTAGTTTGGAGCCTTCCTTCACTTTACAGCAGCCATGTCTTCTTCATCTCCATTTTGTCTACCTTTCAAAGGAAATTTTAAAACAAACAAAAAAAACCTCATGTTACAAAGGGAGGCTGGTAAAGGGAGGGTGTGGTGACAAATAACGTAAACACAGGAAGAAGTCCAAATTTTATAGGGAAAACTTCAGACTAATATGTATATGTTTAAGTACTTATATTTTAAACTTTTCTAGCCGTGTAAGGCAATATTATTCTATTACAGATGAACTTCCCAGCTATCTCTCTATAACTTCTACACAAAAAATGTTAGCTTTAAAATGTATCCACTATGGGGCAAAACTAATCTCACATACTGCTGGTGGCATTATAAATTAGTACAACCCTTAAATAAAGCAGTATACCACATAGCAAATTACAAGTAACTATATTTCTAATCTTTCCACAGGAAATACTCCAAAATATAGGATGGGTTCCAATTCCAGGTAAGATGGGGTAAGCATATTCCACCCTATCACTCCCAAAGAATGTAGCTATAAAACCTGAATGGAGCAGCTAAGGATTCTGCAAAGTAAATGGTTTCATCTCAAGATCACTAGAGCATTCACCAAGAAGGAGAACATTCTGGGTCATAAAACACACCTTAATAAATTTAAAAGAATAGAAATCGTGCTATGACTGCTCCCAGGTCACAGTGGAATTAAACCAGAAATCAGTAACAGAAAGATACCTGGAAAAATCCCAAACTATATGGCCATTAAACAACACACTTCTAAATAACATATGAGTTAAAGAAGAAATCTCAAGAGAAGGTTTAAAATATCATGAACTAAATGAAAATACAACTTACCAAAATTTGTGAGATGCAGGAAAGGCAGGGCAAAGAAAGAGATTTACAGCATTGAATTCATATTAGAAAAGAAAAAGATCTAAATTCAATAATCTAAGCTTCCATCTTAGGAAACTAGAAAAAGAGGAGCAAATTAAATCCAAAGTAAGCAGAAGAAAGAAATAATAAAAATTACAGCAGAAACCAGTGAAGCTGAAAACAGGAAACCATAGAGAAAAAGCAACAAAACTAAAAGCTGGTTCTCTGAAAAGTTATATATAGTCAGTAAGCCTAAAGCTTTAAAATAAAAAAATTAAAAAAAAGAAAGAAAAATTATCAGTATCAGAAGTGAAACAGAGGACATCACTACAGACCCCATGTGCAGTAAAAGAATAATAAAGGAATATTATGCCCACAAATTGGACAACCTAGATAAAACGGACCAATTCCCTGAAAGACATAATCTGTCAAAACTTGACAAGAAGAAACAGACAATCTAAAACAATGAATGATTAATTAATAACCTTCCAAAATAGGCTAAGATAGATTCACTGGTGAATTCTACCAAACATTATAAGGCAGAAATTATACCAATTCTCTACAATTTTTTTTCCAAAAGAAAGAACCCGAGGGAATACTTTCTAACTCATTCTGAGGCCAACAATACCCTAATATCAAAACCAGACAAAGACATTATAAAAAAAGAAAACTGCAGACCAATTATCTCGTTAACACTGATGCAAAAATCCTCAACAAAATACATATTAGTAAATAAAATCCAACAATGTATGTATGTTTTATTCATTCATTCATTCATTTATAGCTGCGTTGGGTCTCCACTGCTGCATGCGGGCTTTCTCTAGTTGCGGAGAACAGGGGCTACTCTTTGTTGCAGTGTGAGGGCTTCTCATTGTGGTGGCTTCTCTTGTTGTGGAGCACGGGCTCTAGGTGCACAGGCTCTAGGGCTCATGGGCTCAGTAGTCATGGCTCACGGTCTCTAGAGCACAGGCTCAGTAGTTGTGGCTCGCGGGCTTAGTTGCTTCGCAGCACGTGGGATCTTCCTGGCCCAGGGCTCGAACCCGTGTCCCCTGCATTGGCAGGCGGATTCTTAACCACTGGGCCACCATGGAAGTCCCAACAAAGTATTAATAAATAGTAGCAGGCAGATTGAGGAACACCTGAATGCAAAGTACCTCCAAACTAGCAATGATGTTAGCAATTTTTCGCCTCCAGTATCTCAATCCGAACTAACACAGCCCAAAACCTGGAAATGGGCATCAGTGTGGACAGAAAGTGTTCCATCAGGACAGGTGTCTCAAAACGCTCAGAGACAGAACAGAAACTTCTTCATTTTCTTTCTTTCTTCTATTTTTAATTTTCCCTGATCTCTTGTACCTCAGACCCCAAGTAATCCAAAGCAGGTGCCCAAAACTCTGAAGGAGGGAAATCTTCCCCTCCAATCAAAGGAACTATGCTCTTTTTCCCTCTCACGTCTCCTGCTGCTTGGCCTGACGGAGGCATAGTTGTAGGAAGTACACAGAGGAGTAGAATAAAGAAATCCCCAAATTTCTGGCCAAATAAATGAAAAAGGGGAGCCCCCAGGGAATCTGAAAGTACTGGGAAGATTGCAGACAAAAGAACTCAGGAAAGTGATCCCCTTAAAGTTGCTTATGAACTCCTTGGCTAACACCTGAGCTGTGGATACATGGATTGAACGCTAAAAAGTACAGAAAGTCTTTGAGAACTGACTATGGGATAGATGAGGGATCAGCAAACCTTTTCTATAAAGTACCATATAGTAAATTTAAGGTTTTGTGGGCCCAACAGTCTCTGTTGCAACTGCTTAACTATGACTATTATAGTATGAAAGCACCCACAAAAAATACATAAACAAATGGGCATGGCTGCATTCCAGTAAAATTTTATTTTTGAAAACAGGCAGTGGGCTGGATTTAGCCCACAGGCCATGGTTTCACAACCCATGGGCAAGACCACCACCCAAATCCCAGACAGTCCACTGATGGTACACACAGGGACAAATCCAAACATCACTAAAAAGGCTTTGAAAACTTAACTGACATTGAAACAACAACCCACAGAACAGACAACCCACAGGTCAGAACCTGAGGCCTGAACCCAATTCAGTCAACTACTTGCTAAAACAAAACTATTAACATTCTCCACAGAACTTAAACAAGACCCAGAGTGTCAATTATACAATATTCAAAATGGCCGGAATACAATCTAAATTTGGTATACAAGGAAAATCTCAACTTGCTTAGGAAAAGAAAATAAAGACACAAACAAAATAACACTGATATTGGAAATGTTTCACAAAGACTTTAAAGCAGCTATTGTATATGACTCAAATGAACTTACTTATAAAACAGACTCACAGACATAGAAAACAAACTTACTGTTACCAAAGGGGAAAGGGGGTGAGGGAGGGATAAATTAGGAGTTTGGGATTAGTAGATACAAACTACTATATATAAAGTAGATAAAAAACAAAGTCTTACTATACAGCACAGGGAACTATATTCAATATCCTGTAATAAACCATAACGGAAAAGAATATGAAAAGGAATATATATAAATATAGGTCTTCCCTGGTGGCGCAGTGGTTAAGAATTCACCTGCCAATGCAGGGGACACGGGTTCGAGCCCTGGTCCAGGAAGATCCCACGTACCACTGAGCAACTAAGCCTGTGGATCACAACTACTGAGCCTGTGCTCTAGAGCCGTGAGCCACAACTACTGAAGCCCGTGCACCTAGAGCCTGTACTCCACAACAAGAGAAGCCACCGCAATGAGAAGCCCGTGCACCGCAACAAAGAGTAGCCCGAGGTTGCCACAACTAGAGAAAGCCTGCACGCAGCAACGAAGACCCAACGCAGCTAAAAATAATAAATAAATAAAATAAATAAAAGTATATAAATATAGATGTGGATAACTGAATCACTTTGCCGTACACCAGAAACTGACACAACGTTGTAAATCAACTATACATCAATTAAAAAAAAAAAAAGTACAAGCCACAACAAAGGAGCCTACCTGCTGCAACTAAGACCCGGCGCAACCAAATAAATAAATAAATAAAGCAGCTATTATAAAAATGCTCCAAGGGTTAACATGCTTGAAATGAAGGGAAAGATACAAAGTTTCAGCAAAGTAGAAGATATAAAAAAAAACCAAACGGAAATTTTTGAACTGAAAAATAACCAAACCAAACCAAAACGTCACTGGATGAATCAATAAAAGAGTGAGTAAACATGAAAATAGAGAAACAAATTATCTAATGATTAAATTAAAAAAATAAACCCTTACTCAAAATTTAAAAATTTGTGTGCCAAAGGACGTATCAGGAAAGTGAAAGAACAACCCACAGAATGGAAAAAATATTTGCAAATAATGTGTCTGATAAGGGACTTGTATGCAGTATATAAAGAATTCTTAGAAATCAGCAAAAAGACAAATAATCCAATTTTTAAATGGGCAAAGGATATGAATAGATATTTCTCAAGAAAAAGATATACAAATGGCCAGTAAGTACATGAAAAGATGCTCAATATCATTATTCATTAGGAAAATACAGTTCGCATCCCCTAGAACGGATATAATTATTTTAGGGGAAAAAAAGGAAAACAACAAGTGTTGGCAAGGAGAAATTAGAACCCTCAAACATTGCTGGTAGTGCTGTAAAACTGTTCAGCTGATATGGTAAACAGTTTGGTAATTCCTCAAGAAGTTAAACAGAGAGTTAACATATGGCCTAGCAATGCCACTCCTATATACCAAAAAGAATTAAACATATGTTGACACAAAAAGTTGTACACGAAATGTTCATGGCAGCATTATTCATAATAGCCAAAAAGTATAAACAATCCAGATATCCATCAACTGATGAAGAGAATAAAAGGTGGTATATCCATATGATGGACTATTATTCAGCCATAAAAAGGATACATGCTACAATATGGATGAATTTTGAAAACATTATGCTAAGTGAAAGAAGCCATACACAAAAGGCCACATGCTGTATGACTCCATTTACATGAACTGTCCAGAATAGGCAAACCCACAGACACAGAAAGTAGATTAGTGGTTATCAGAGGCTGGTAGGAGGGGAGAATGAAAAGTGACCACTAATAATAATAAAGATAGTAAATATCAATAAGAGTGAAAATAGAAAAAGAGAGAAAAATTAATGAAACCAAAAGCTGGTTCTTTCAATTGATTAAAAAAAAAACAACTGAAAAACCTCTAGCGGAAAAAAATGGGAAAAGACAAATTACCAGTTATCAAGAATAAATAGGGGATATATTACTACAGACTCAATGAACGATAAGGGAATACTACAAACTACAGACATAAACTCAACAACTTAAACGAAATGGACCAATTCCTGGAAAACCACAAACTTACTCAAACTTACCCAAGAAGACACAGATAACCTGAATAGCTCTATAATTATAAAAGAAATTGAATTCATAGTTAAAAGGCTTCCACAAAAGAAATCTCCAGACCCCAGAATGTTTCACTGGTGAACTCTAACAAACATTTAAAGAAGAAGTAACACCAGTTCTACATACAGTCCATTCTCATTATTCACAATAGTTATGTTCTATAAAGTCGCCATGAACACTAAATCAGCAAATACTGAAGCACTCCTCCTAGATGAAATATAGAGTTAGGTTCCTGCAAGCCTCTGGTCATACTTTTGCCAACTGATCAATACATAACCTTGTCTTTATGTGTGTTTCGGTTTAAAGATATTTAATACATATTATTGACTCACTGACTTTGAACTCATGGCCAAAAGCACTGTAACTCATGCTAAACAAAGTTTATCTAACACAGGTATTTTCTCCATAAGGCACATCACAGCTTTCTTGCACTTCAGAATACTAGACGGCACTTCAGTACTATACTTGGGAGCCACTTTAAATAGTGAGAGCACCAACAAAAAGCACAAAAATGCAAACACCATTGCACTAAATAGACCACAAACAGGACATATTTTCACTATGAGAGCTGAAATGAAAAGGCAGAAGATCACCTTGTTCGACTTCAGCAGAGACCTCAGTGTCAGGTGACAAATGTTTTGCCACTCAGCAAATGTCCATGAATGGACAAAAGAGCAAAAGCGCTGAGTACTGTCTGGGGTTAGGAGTATATTTCTGCAAGCAGGTGAATTCACAAATACACTTGCCCCTCGAACAACACAGGTTTAACTGCACAGGTCCACTTTTATGTGGAATTTTTTCAACAGTAAATACTACAGTACTACACGATTCAAGGGGGTTGAACCTGTGGATGAGGAACAATGGATATGGAAGAAACGCTCATATGGAGGGCCGCCTACAAATTACTCAAGGATTTTTGACTGTGCAGAGGGTTGGCGCCCCTAACACCCTAGTTGTTCAAGGGTCAACTGTACTGAATCCACGAATAGTGATGATCAACTATAATCTCTTTCAGGAAATAGGATAGGAAGGAAGACTTCCTTTTTTATGAGATCAGCACTATCCTGATACCAAAGCCAGACAGAGACAATAGAAGAAAACTACAAATTAATATCCCTCATGATCATAACCATAAATGTCCTCAACAAATCCAATCTGGCAATGTATAAAAAGTGTAATACACCACAACCAAGTGAGATTTCTTTCCTCAGGAATGCAAGGCCAATTCAAAATTTGAAAATCCATGTAACCCACCATATTAAAAGTCTAAAAAGTAAAGCAAATGATCAAATGATTCAGAAAAAGCATTTGACAAAATTCAACATCCATTCATGACAAAAACTCTCAGCAAACTAGAAATAAAAGGGAACTTTCTCAACCTGGTAATAAGTGTTCACAAAAAATATACAGCTAATAAGAAACATTTTCATTAAACCTTTGTCATTTGCTACCACCTCTTGTCTGCCAGGAAACAGACCTGGGAAATACACGTGAAGCAAATCCAACACTAAATGAAAGAGTGGAAAAGATGCCCTTCTTGCTGCCCTCCCATCTGTTCTCAAGGTGTGACTTTCCTATCACAAACTTGTAATAGGTTTTCTCCTGGCAAAACTATTCTTACCTTTTATCAGAAATAAATATATCAATATTTAATAGTGTTGTCGCAAATATTTAATGATGTTTTCACAAAAAGCATCATGGAACCCAGAGCCACTGTGGTGCACAACTCCAGGAAGCAATATTCACATAACTACAATATGTAAATATGAATGGTTCCCCCTGGAGTTGTGCAACACAGACTCCTGATTGATTCTACCACCTCAACAAACCTGAAGAACAGCGGCACATAGGATAGTAGAATGGAAAGAACAGTGGTATGAGAATTCAGAGAAAAGAAAAATCAACATGAGCTAGAATAACTGGGGAAAGAGTTTACTTTCTTTTTTCCTCTCAAGAATCATACAATTCTGTTGTGTTGAAGAGCATTCCAGAACCTCCTGTATTTATGAAAACTTCAGGAGACTAGCGGAACTTAAGTATAGGCTTCTGTTGGAGACCTGTAAGTGGGATAGATGTACAGAGAATAGATATAAAATGAGAAAAAAAAAAGGTATACCCCCACCCATCCTTCTAATTCAAGAGAGCCTCACTCTAACCCTTATAACCTCGCCATAGCTAGATTCTTCAGCTCTCTACAATACACCCCACAAATGGCCCAAAACACAGATGTTACTGCCTGCATAAAAACTCTCTACAACTCCTAGAATAAAAATATTTGTCCGACCAATTTGTACAACTCACAACATTTTAGTCCCAGCTTACCTTTTCTGGCCTTTTCTTTTACTACACTTCACAATACTCAAAGGTAAATAGCATGCATAAAACATATGCTGCATTTTGTCAGCCTTCCTTCTGCCTGGAATACCCTTATCCATATTCACCCCTGAATACCCAGGTCAAACCCTCCCTGAGACCAACCTTACCATGTTCCCTCCTCCACCAAATTTCAGTAATACTTTTAGTTTGCTATTATACAGCCTCAACAACACAAATTTATTTTTTGATTATATTTTATTATAAAAGGTGAAAACAATACAAAGTTATCTCACAGTTCTCTACGTCAGGATTCTGGACATGGGTTAACAGGGTCTTCTGCTTAGGGTCTCACTGAGCTGAAACTGAAGTGACAGCTGGGACTGTGAACTTATCTGAGGCTTGGGCTTGTATTCTTTTCCAAGATTACCACGAAGCTTACTTGTTGGCAGCTTTTAGTCCCTTTCTGTTTTCTTGCTGACTTTTGGCCAGGAGCCATTCAGCAACCAGAGGCTGCCTGCCATTCCTTGCCACATGCTCTTCTCCACAGCAATTCACAAAGTATAAGTCAAGAGAGTGAGATTTGGGGCAGAATCTCCTAAAGCATGAGATGGATCTTTCAGTGGGTTCCCAAACTTGTCCATAGCTAGTTTAAGTCTCTGTGTGATTCCACACTGACCTTGGGAAACAAGTGGCAAATGGGGTCCCTTAGGTTAGAAGGCTTTTCATTAGAACTGTTTCAAACCTCTGCACCCATCTGCTAAGAAATAACATCTTCACAATATTTAGTTTTCCCATTCAGAAACATAAAATGATCTACATTTACTAATTTTTCAGTAATATTAACAAACAGTGCTTACAACATACTAGGCATTGTACAAAGAACTTTTCACACATTCTAGCCTAATCACCTAACACTCCAAATGGTAAATTCTATTATTATCTCTATTTTACAATTTGGGGAAATTGAGAACGCTTAGTGTAAATCCCTACAACTCCAAATGTGGCCCATAGACCAAACCACCAGCATCACCTATGAACCTGTTACAAATGCAGACTCTCTGGCTACACTGCAGACCTACTGAATAATAATCTACATTATAATAAGCTCCCCAGATGATTCTTTTACACATTAATGTTTGAGCACTGGTTTAAATAACTTGTTCAAGCTGACACAATAAACTCAATAAATTAAAGAGCCAAGATCAGATCCAGATTGTTCAGGTTATTCCCAAGTTGCTATTAAAAATAGTCCTGGGGCTTCCCTGGTGGTGCAGTGGCTGAGAATCTGCCTGCCAATGCAGGGGACACAGGTTCGAGCCATGGTCTGGGAAGATCCCACATGCCGCGGAGCGACTGGGCCCGTGAGCCACAATTACTGAGCCTGCGCGTCTGGAGCCTGTGCTCCGCAACAGGAGAGGCCGTGATAGCGAGAGGCCGGCGCACCGCGATGAAGAGTGGCCCCCACTTGCCGC
Organism: Balaenoptera acutorostrata; assembly: GCF_949987535.1. Taxonomy (NCBI): domain Eukaryota; kingdom Metazoa; phylum Chordata; class Mammalia; order Artiodactyla; family Balaenopteridae; genus Balaenoptera; species Balaenoptera acutorostrata. Next base: position 73,993,789 of record NC_080075.1, on the reverse strand, counting down.
AACTGGAGAAAGCCCTCACACAGAAACAAAGACCCAGCACAGTCATAAATAAATAAATAAAATATTAAAAAAAAAAAAAATAGTCCTGGGCCTTCCCTGGTGGTCCAGTGGTTAAGACTCTGCGCTCCCAATGCAGGGGGCACGGGTTCGAACCCCGTCGGGGAACTAAGGTCCCTCAGGCTGCACGGCTCAGCCAAAAAAATAGTCCTATATTCCTCATTATATCTTTCATAGGTGATTAATGATATACATGAAAAGTGTTCTTCTATTATCTTTATCCTGTAATCCATCTCTTTTTGACATCTTCTTTCTCCCTCTCTCTCTCTCCCCCACACACAAACAATGTAAAAGAGAAAACCTTTCCTAAAATATCAACCCATTTCATGGGTACCATCCATTTAAACTTACAAAATTTGTCAGAACCACTCAAATCATATAGGAAACTAATCACTATAAATCAATAGCAACACATTTAAATTTTTATGTTACTATTTAGAATAAGTCACTAACACCATTAAGCACTTTATTTGAAACTGAATATGGCTAAACTAGCTACTGAATAATTCAGACATCAGTGGGTTAAAGATTCAAGATGATTTGGGCCATCCCAAGCTGTGAACTCCAATGAAAGTCCATTCTAAATGTAGTATCAACTGCTAAATGTCAGCAGCCAAAGAATTTTCAAATGAGAAGTCTTTCAAAACATAATATTTTTACTAAAAGATAGATCAAATTACTGAGAAGACGCTATAATTAATAAGGTTTACAATGTCCCTTGATGCCCAGGACTAAGTACATCTGTATTTACCATTAACCTATTTTAGTTTTTGTCAAGCAAGGTCAGAAGTAAGAATTATCACAGAAACTTCCCTATGTCCAAATGTAATTCAAAAGGGTCTTGGGAGGCAAATACCTTGGTGTGTCTTGAAATAACCTTCTTTCTTTTTTTTCACAAAAAAGATGTTCAAGATATTCAAAATTAGTTGACTAATTTTACTCAAACTGTGCTCTCTTGAATGTGAGAACAGTGTCTTCTCTTTTATCTCCAAATAAAAAAAGGTGAACAAAGATTTAGCACTCATGTACAAGAAAGCAAGTTAAAACTCTGCAGGTAGAAACACTTAAAAGTCTCTGCCTTCAAAGAGCACAGACTTACTAACATATATAAACTGAATTTCCTCCTACTTGTCCACAATAAAATATGTATTTTATTTGGGGAAGATATACCTTCACGGCTAACCATTTTCTTTAAAAGCACTCAACTTATAATCTTTGAGAAAGCTTTTCTTAATAGGACTCAAAACCTAGAAAAGCACGAAAGGTAAAGACTGGTAAATTTATTTACATTAACAGAAAAAATGTCGGGCTTCCTTGGTGGCGCAGTGGTTAAGAATCCGCCTGCCAATGCAGGGGACACGGGTTCGAGCCCTGGTCCAGGAAGATCCCACATGCCGCAGAGCAACTAAGCCTCTGTGCCACAACTACTGAGCCTGCGCTCTAGAGCTCGCGAGCCACAACTACTGAAGCCCACACACCTAGAGCCCGTGCTCTGCAACAAGAGAAGCCACGACAATGAGAAGTCCGTGCACCGCAACGAAGGGTAGCCCCCGATGGCCGCAACTAGAGAAAGCCCGCGCGCAGCAACAAAGAACCAACACAGCCATAAATAAATAAATAAATAAATAAATATTTTTAAAAACATAAAAAATGTCTGGCAGAATAAAAAAAAAACTGCATAAATCAAGTCAAAAGCCAAAAATGGGAAACAGATCTGTGACACATATGACAAAGGGCCAGTTTCCTTAACCTACAAAAGCACTCTTAGAAATTAGTACAAAAACGACCAGGAAGCAAAAAAAAAAAAAAAGTGCAAAAGATCTGAATAGACAAGTTTACTGAAAAATATACAGTCAATAAGCAGAGGAAACTTACTGTTTAGTGGCTATAATAGTAGCCACTAAACCAATGTGGCTATTTAAGCTTAAATGAATTAAAATTAAATAAAATTCAAAATTCAGTTCCTTAGTCAAACTAGCCACATTTCAAGTGCTCAATGGCCACATGTGACTAGTGGCTAGTGCACTGGACAACACAGATATAGAACATTTCCATCAAGTTCTACTGAACAAAATAACAAAAGAAATGCTTTGTTAATATATCAAAATGGCAAAGAGTAAAGACTGATAGATTTCTTGGATAACAGAGAAAAGTGGGAAAAAACAAGAACCTTCAAAATTTTGGAGGGGAATATAAACTGCCACTAACTCAAGTTCACAAACTCTTTATCTTAACTATTCCATTCACACAAATGTACATACACATACGCCCAGATATATATACTGAAGTATCTGTTACAAAAGAGGGAAAAAAAACTATAAATGACTATTTTAAATGATGGTACATCTAAAAACAATGGAATATTAAGAAATCATTAAGAAGAATGAAACAGATACATAAGTAGTGGCATTAAAAGGCATTCTTGACATTCATAAAGAATGCAAATTGAAGAACTGTATATAAAATATAAATAGGTATACATGTTTATACATATTTCTACATACAAGTATAAAAGTCCAAAAAGCTGTATTCAAACTATCAACTATAACTATAGTCAATTTGTTTGATAACTAAATTATTTTCAATATCTGCGTATGCAGACTTTCACTTAATCCCTATTTTCCGTATAGTGACTCATCCAAGACTAACTCTCTACACACTGCTGTTCTACTTTTTTTAAAATAACGAGCCTATATAACTGTAACAGTAACTCAATTTAAACACTATTGTTTTTAAGTCATATCTAAAGAGTTCTAAAACTAAGTATATTCAATAACCTTTTAAAAAACACTAAAAACATGATAAATCAAACTGTACTAAAAATACTAAATTGCACAATACTACAATACTATAAACTATGAGGATGGCCTCTATGAGGTATGGAAAGAAAGAAAACAGAACTAGAGGGGCATTCAGAGGCTTTTGTAAAAAGGACAAAGATAGCAGGTTTTAACAAACCTTACTGATCAGTTCCCTGTAGTTATATCTTCCACACACAGTGGCCTCCTTCCAGACAGCTTTTGTAGTGAAAATATAATGCCCTTTCACCGACAGCAAAATTGCACAGCCTTTTAAAAGTAGATTTTGTGGATGAGGAAACAGCAAGGACTTCTGCAAATCTGACATCATTTTCTCAGCTCCTGTCATAATTCTAGGAGGTGCAGCAGCAGCACCTCTCACAGAAATATGTGTTCAAAAGAGATTTTTTTTCCCTTCCTTTTCCTTCGTTTCTGGGCTTTCAAGACAGGATCATGAGAACAGGACAGAAGGAAAGATGAACCGAAAATAATACAAAATTCAAGAGCAAAACACAGGGGAACTTTACTTCAATATTAAGGCAAGAATGAAAATCGCTCAAGCAAAGAATGTTACACCAAATCACTGAGCACAAACAGACTTGCAAATAGCAATTTCATAAATGTATCTCTTATAAGTTTATATCAATTATACCTCAGTAAAGCTGAAATTAAAAATAATGTAGGGGCTCCCCTGGTGGCGCAGTGGTTAAGAGTCTGCCTGCCAATGCAGGGGACACGGGTTCGATCCCTGGTCCGGGAAGATCCCACATGCTGCTGAGCAACTAAGCCCGTGCACCACAACTACTGAGCTTGCGCTCTTGAGCCCACGAGCCACAACTACTGAGCCCACGTGCCACAACTACTGAAGCCCACGTGCCTAGAGCCCATGCTCCACAACAAAAGAAGCCACCCCAATGAGAAGCCCTCACACCACAACGAAGAGTAGCCTCCACTCGCCGCAACTAGAGAAAGTCCGTGGGCAGCAATGAAGACCCAATGCAGCCAAAAATAAATAAATAAATAAACAAACAAACAACATTACAAAAGAATAGATTTAATATGTTTTTCCAAAATGCACACTCTCTCCTGGAGATTCTAATACAACTATAAATATAATACAAATACAGACATACAAGGACTCTGGCCTAGTCAATATAGATCCAAGAAGATATTACCAGGCCCGGCCATACTCCTAGCAGAAGAAAATTACTCATGGTAAAGATTAAGAGTACTGAAAATTTCTAAGTTAATACGTCTGTTTTTTCTAAAGTGTATTTTCAGATGTTTTTCTTTCTAATCATCACATATATTTTATCATTTTACTTTTAAGTAATTCTTTTCTGTTTTCAATACTTCCTCCATAAAAGTAATTAGCATATGAGAGTTACTCCTTTAATAGAAACTTTCTATTTTCCAACTTATTCCCTAAAGTTAAATGACTTTAGGTAAATAACATAAATAAAAACCTATGTACTTTCAAAATAGTATTAACCACTAAGTGAAGTCTACAAAGAAATACAAACATAAAAACAAACCACTTTTTCTTCAGTCTACAAATCACATGCTAAAGATCTGCTGTGCTCCTGATCTCTAACACCCATACTTCACTTACACTTTGACCACTTCACTCCCCAAAGATACACAAAGGTACCTCTAGTGCAATCTCTAAGGTCTGCCTCTCTGCCCCTTGCATCTGCAATCACAACAAACTTGTCCTAAAAGGACATGTTTCCCTTTTAATGCTGCCCTAGTTGTGGTGGGTGACAAGGGAAAAATCAAAAAGAAAATGGTATCATCAAGATTATACTATTTCGAAAGCTCTGCTTTGCAAAAACAGCTAAATTCCTCAGGGATGTCACCAAATGTTTACATGACACAATGTTTTGTTTTTTTAAAAAGAATGAGCAAAAAAAAAAAAAAAAAGAATGAGCAGAACTTTGAACATAGTTCTAAAGTCAATGTAATGGTTCTCAATATCTCTGGCTTACTACAAATTTTTCCATTTAAATTGCACCAAACACTATACTACAGATCTCTCATCCAAATCACTTCCTCACCACCATCACTGCCACCTTTGAAATTTAAAACATGTAATGGGAGTTCCCTGGTGGCCTAGTGGTTAGGATTCCAGGATTTCACTGCCATGGCCCGGGTTCAGTCCCTGGTTGGGAAACTGAGATCCTGCAAGCCGTGGGGCGCGGCCAAAAATAAAAAAATAATAATAATAAAATGTAAAACATGTAAGACTGTTAATTAAATACTTGAATAATGCTTTTTATAACTAATGTACTTATATGAGACAAATATAAGATCAGTAGGGACACAATCCAGTGTAGTGAATGTGAATGAGCATTCAAGTTCAGTTGAATCTCAACCCCATTATTTCTCTGTCTGATGTCCTTAGTTATTAGAACCAGTCTACACTCTACATTTAATCAGCCTTTTGGCATAATTTTATAATTATATAATAATTATGAATCTTATTTTGCTCTTTCAGATTGTTTATAGCAATCTTATATCAATTTGTATAGCTCTCTCACATACACACAACACCCCAAATCACGTATGTACATATACATATATATTACTGAATGAAGAATTTTATTTATCTGTTGCTATATCATTGGTCAGGAATACAACCCCATTTTAATAATGCTCCCTAAAACAGGATAGCTCTACAATGCAGGTACCAAGAACACAATGAAATAAGAAGCAGACACTGCCTATACTCAGTAAATAATTTTAATATATCCTTTCTGAAACTGTTCCTAGAACATCTGACCTTAATGCCTATGAAATAAGTTTAAGACTTACTTCTCCTGGTCCTCTTGATCTTATAAATATAGAGTTCCCTAATTTAGGTCAAAGTTAAACTTTCCATTTGTCAAACCACTAATTTTCTGATCTCATTATTCTGCATCTGAAAATATTAAAAGATTTACTTTTGTCTATTCCTTTCACATTTACTTCTACCTATTCCTCCTACAAACAGAAACCTTTTCAACACTGAGGTTTACTTTAATCCTTCACTTTATAGATGGTAAAACAAACAAAAAAGAGTAGAGTGTTCCAGAATGGCCATCATCAAAAAATCTACAAACAATAAATGCTGGAGAGGGTGTGGAGAAAAGGGAACCCTCTTGCACTGTTGGTGGGAATGTAAATTGATACAGCCACTATGGAGAACAGTCTGGAGGTTCCTTAAAAAACTAAAAATAGAACTACCATATGACCCAGCAATCCCACTACTGGGCATATACCCTGAGAAAACCATAATTCAAAGAGAGACATGTACCTCAATGTTCATTACAGCACTATTTACAACAGCCAGGACATGGAAGCAACCTAAGTGTCCATCAACAGATGAATGGATAAAGAAGATGTGGCACATATATACAATGGAATATTACTCAGCCATAAAAAGAAACGAAATTGAGTTATTTGTAGTGAGGTGGATGGACCTAGACTCTGTCATACAGAGTAAAGTAAGTCAGAAAGAGAAAAACAAATACCGTATGCTAACACATATATATGGAAACTAAAAAAAAAAAAAAAAGTGGTTCTGATGAACCTAGGGGCAGGACAGGAATAAAGACTCAGACGTAGAGAATGGACTTGAGGACACGGGGAGGGGGAAGAGTAACCTGGGACAAAGTGAGAGAGCGGCATGGACATATATACACTACCAAATGTAAAATAGATAGCTAGTGGGAAGCAGCTGCCTAGCACAGGGAGATCAGCTCGGTGCTTTGTGACCTCTAGAGGGGTGGGATAGAGAGAGTGGGAGAGAGAGGATATGCGGATATATGTATACATATAGCTAAATCACTTTGTTATACAGCAGAAATTAATGCAACATTGTAAAGCAATTATACTCCAATAAAGATGTTAAAAAAAAAAAAGAAAGAAAAAAAAGAGTACAGTGTTTTCTAGATTTTGGCTACTAGAAAAAAGAAAAAAAGTTTTAGTGTCACCATTCTCTTTCTAAAATTCATTTTTATTTAGACTGAAGTCTTATACATTTGCCAGAATCAAATAAAAATACCAAGCCACTAATATACTAATCCCTTCAGAACTCAGAGCTCTATTGATTAAACTAGTCTTTACATCTTTTAAGTATTTTCACATACCTAGTTAAGGCTTGAAATGTTTATTATAAATGAGCAAATATACTAATTTATTATAGGAAAATCTAAACAGTAAATGCAAATTTTTCCTGTCACAATCTCCCAATGATTATTTTATCCAAAGAGATAATTCAAAAAGTACTCATGACATTCTAGAGACTTAAAATTAATTAACATAATTAGAGTTGGGATCTGCTTACCTATAAATAAAATTTACCATCCTTCCTTAAATAAAAGAGGTCCTGAGGTAGTACTAATCAAGTAGAACAAAGTAAAATAGTCTTTTGTGAAGGACCAATTTCCCCACCACCCAAAAAAACTATTTCTAGAGTTTTTTCTTTAGAGGGAAAAGACCAGCAGTCACAATTACGAAGACATACTGTTAAGTGAAAACACTCAACAAATAAAATGTGCTTTTATTTATTCACTAACTTTTTTTCACAGTTCCAACCAAAACACATACAAGTTGAAGACTCATCAACCCCCTAACACAAAACATTTACAAAACAAATGCACAAGGTTTACAAAACAAATGTGTAAGACTGAATAAACAATAGGACCCAGATTGGGGGAAATAAATAAAAAAGACTGGATGGTAATATACCAAATGTTAACAGAGCTCTGAGGAGTGAAATACATGATTTATTTCCTTCTTTATACTAAAAATCTGTAATTTTCCACTAATTTTCCCACAGTGAACACTTATTACTTTTATATTCAGAAAACTCCCCTTTAAAAAATAAAACACAACACATAATAAAGGTTCATTTAGAAGGGCTCTTCATGTTGTGTAAGTATTACTGACATGATTCACCATTAAAGATAATGCCTCCAGTCCTTCTCACTTCCCAACACTAAAATGCTGTTTTATATCCTATTACTTTTCTGCTGCGCCCTCAAAGATGGAATAAACCTTACTTTTCCAAACCTTTCATTTCCACATAGTGGACGCTTTTAACTTTTTCATAAAACCTAACTTCTCATTCATCCTCAATATTCTATTTTTTTAAACCTATCTCTAAATTTCGTTATAATAAATTCAGAAGGAAAAAAAAAGATGGTTTTATCCACTAATTACAACTTCGTGAGGCCACCATCACTTTAGCTACGGAAAAGTCAAGGCCGGGTAAACTACAGGTCCCACCATGCATTGCTGCCTTGTTCAGAGTAGGTCTCTACGGAAACAGAAAAAAAAAATTCTACAAGTCCCACCTGTTACTTCGTTTCTAAACACCTCCTGCACTTTCAGCTCCAACAACAAACGTAAAACAAGAGCCTCGTGACCTCCGGCCTGATCCGGGAGCCCAGACAGGCAAGGGGCCCGGGGTCAGGCGGCGTGTCTGCTACAGCGGGTCAATTCTACCCAGCTCCAGCGCTCCCCTCTTCTTTCCGGGGCTGGGTACACGCACAAGCCTTCTCCTATCTGCATCCAATGGGGGCTCTTCAGCCACACAAGGGAGAAGAACCGGTTACTGTGCAAGCCCAAGAGACTTCCCTATGCCGGGGCGGGGGCTACCACAGAGTGGGGGCGAGAGCGTCGTGACCCCGAGAGGCAGCTTCAAAACACCAAGAGGACTCGTCGCAGACGCAGGGAGAAGCCACAGCCCCGCGGCGACCCTCTTCCGCCGGGCGCCTCCATTCCCACAGGGACCACAAACCCGACACTAACCTCCGCCCTCGCCGCGCGGTTTTGTGCCCCCTCAGCCGGGTCGCAGGGCCAGTGACCTCCCTTCCCCTGCAACCGGCGGGCGGCGAGGGAACGAAATCCTCCCGGCCTTCCCGTCCGCTCCCTCCTCCTTACCGTCTTGGCGGCCTCCGCCCAGGTCCTGCCCTTCTTCCTACGGCCCTTTTCCCTCATGTCGGGTGTTGAACTGACTGGGAGGCTCCCGTGTCCGGGCTGCGGCCGCCCTCCCTGCCTGCTCTGCCCTGCGCTGTTTTTCCCGCGGTGCCGGGAAAGATGGGAGAAAGGGGAAGTCAGGCCGGAGGAGCACCCAAGCAGAGGAAGCGGCGGGGGTGGTGCGCGGGGGGCGGTCTATGGGGCGGCCGGTCCTCCTGCTGCCGTTACCACTGCTACCGCCGCTGCCATATTGGGTCCTTACTGTACAGGCAGCCGCTACGGTCATGTGACCGCTCCCGCGCGGCCGTCACTACTGTACGCAGCCGGCCGCGCGAACGAGCGCGCGCGCGCCCCCGCCTCCCGCGCGGGGATGCAGGGAGAGCGAGCCGGCCAGCCGCCGCGCCTGGCCACTCCCCCGCCCTCCGCGCTCCGCCTCGCCTAGAGAGCATACGCATCGGGGAGGTCCGACGCTACGCTGCGTCGGGCGTCTTGCGCTCTTGCCTACAGCGAAAACCTGCCTGCGGAAGCGGAACTTGATCCGGCCCGGAAGGTTTATTGAGTGGATTCTGACCGCGTGCGGCGCCGCGGTGGCTATAGAGACGGGGGAGACCCGGGCTCTTCCCTCTAGGGGCGACCCTCCCAACTATCACTTTCAGTAAGCCTCGAACTTTCATTTTTTATTTGTCCACGTTCATTTTTAGAAAGGTTATCTTTTTGAAGATTTACAACAATTTTCGTCCACTTTTTTTACCCCATTTGATAGATGAAGCAATTTGAGATTGAGTGACGCCAAACTCACGAGTCTAGAATATGGTGAAGCCAAAAATCAAACTACGAGCTCAGAGTCCTTTCCGTCTCTCCAGAATGCCTCTCAGTCTTAGGTGACCTTTATTTTAAGGCCACCAGTAACTACATTCACGCTTTTACATGCGAATGTCTCATCAAGGACACAAATGATGTCTTTTTTATCTTGGTGAGCTCGCTCCCTGGCACAGTGCCTGTACATATCAGGAGCCCGGTAAATATTTGCTGAATGATTCAGCTGTATCTGTGGTCAGAAAAAATTATTTGTAGTGTCCATAACAGCCTCCTGAAAGATCCAGAATGTGGCATCTCCCATCGCATTTCCATGTCTTTATACTTAGCAAAGTACAGAATGTGTAGTAACGCCTAATCTCCCAAATCCACCTGCTTCCAGAAGCTGCTTCCGATCTACTAACTTACTATTTTCTAAAATAGGACAGAGAGTTGAGCTGTTTATTGGGAGAAAAGACAGTTGAGAACAATACTTAACTTGGAGTCCATGGATAGGTTTTAGAAGTTTATGGACCCCCCTAAAATTATGGGCAATATTTTGTGTGTTGTGCATTTTCTGAAAAGATTCATAACTTTTCCTCAAGTTTTAAAAGGGGTCTGTTACACACACGCACACAAAGTCTTAATAGGGAGTTTGAGAGGCATTTAGATACTTCCTTATTTTTCTCCTTCAGTCATTGATCAGACAGCCCCATATCAGCAATTCATAATAGATATATTTTCACAAATTTCTTTAGTAAGTCATAGCACTATCCATAACATGCAGGGTATGTACCATCTCACTCTAAAGCCTATGTCAATAGTCAGTTCAAGAAGCACCTCTCCATTCCCAGCTGTTGGCTGGGACTTGCCATCTAGCCCTGTTGCCTGGGCACTTTACCTCAGCTTGTTTTCAGATCCTGCTAGGACAGATATTCCCACTGTCCTTACTTTGATTTTCTGGAGCTCCATTCCCAGATTTTAATTTCAAGGGTAGGGACTGTGGTATTGCAGTTCCTACTTTTTAATCTTCCACAGATCTGAATGGTTATTATTATCATTATTATTATTATTAAATTATATATAATTCCCCAGAGAGTATTTTTGTCCCAATGTGTATTGATTCAATTTGTTATGCCTATTTGCATCTCTCATATCATTCCCACTCTAGTTCTGGATATCCCTAAATGTCCTGTCTCTACTCCCACCCTACTCAAACCCACTCTTCATAGGATCCCAGATTGTTCTTCTTAAAGCCCAACCCTCCCCCATTACGACACCCTCCATAATTCCTAATAAAGTCAAATTTCTTAGCCCTACTTCTGCTTTTGTCTTTTCATTTGACGAATAATATTGATTCATACATCATATAAAAATTAGCGGCCACCAGTTGCAGTCCCACCCTGTCTCCCTTCAGCCCCTAGATTTTCCTATAAATTTGCTAATCCTAACCACCTTCTCCTTACTATAGGCTAATCCTTCCTTCAGTACACTGCATACCATACTGTATACAGGAGCCCAGGCTTCTCACCATCTTTGGAATGTTAGTTCATAAAATACGCCTTTTTAAAAAATTTTCTAGCTCTGACTCTCCTCCACCATTTTCTACAAACCTACTCAAGATCCTTCTAGATTAAATAAAGAAATCTCTTTACCCTACCACCTTACTCCACCAAATTATTTTTCTTTCTCTTCTTCACCCATAAATATCTTGAAAGCGTGGCCTACACTCACAGTCTCCACCTCCACAGCTTCCACCCACTCTTCTGCCCTTCTAAGTGTAACGATACTCTCCTCTACATTAAAAAATAGAGGTCTGACTCTTGTGTGGTAAAGTGCATGACCTGCTTTTACAAACTTTAGCTTAGGGTACTACAGAAAATGAAGTCAAGAATTTTCAGGCTACAGATATCCAGCCCCATGCCTGTCATGCTCTATCTTGGAATCCACATGAGACTTTTATTTTCAAAATAAAAATAACTATTTTTCATGTTTACAAAATTTCTCATAAAAAGTCCATAGATATTCATTACATCTGTAGAAGCAGAGACTGAGACTTGACCCCTTGTGCAATTAATTTATTGAAGTGCTCTCAGGAGAAACCTATAAGGATTTGAAGGAAACATGATAGGAAAAGAAGCTAAGGATAAATTGGAAGATTGGGATTGACTTATACACACTGCTATATATAAAATAGATAACTAATAAGGACCTATTGTGTAGCACAGGGAACTCTATTCAATACTCTGTAATGACCTATATGGAAAAAGAATCTAAAAAAGAGTGGATATATGTATACGTATAACTGACTCACTTTGCTGTACCCCTGAAACTAACGCAACATTGTAAATCAACTATACGCCCCCCCAAAAAAAGAAGCTAAGGGAAGATGTGGTTTCAGCCTGGTACCTCAGCCAAGCATTAATGGCCCCACAGAATTATCCCACCTTGAGATATGAGGTGAGGCTTCGGTATCTGCTCATCAAACACTCTTATACTCAGGCCTTCCCTGGTGAGAAAGGAGGTCAGTTGTAACCTCCCAGGCATTTCCAGGAAAGATAACTCTTGTTGACCAAGGGCAGTTCTCTAGAGAAAAATGCAGTTATGAGTCCTCAGCTGCCAATACTCACAGCAGCTGGAAGATATGTACACTGGAAAGGAGTGTGGGCAATGCAGCAATAGGGTATTTCAAAATAAAAAGAAGAAAATTTAAATTCCACCACAAAGAAATCACCCAGATTATTTTCATATTTTGTTTATGACAAAATAGCATGTATAATGACAATTTTATATTTATTTTACGCATATACATCTATATCTTTTAATGAAAATGGAATTATATTATGTATGCTGTTTAATCATATTTTTTTAATTAATTAATTAATTTATTTATTTATGGCTGTGTTGGGTCTTCGTTTCTGTGTGAGGGCTTTCTCTAGTTGCAGCAAGCGGGGGCCACTCTTCATTGCGGTGAGTGGGCCTCTCACTATCGCAGCCTCTCTTGTTGCGGAGCACAGGCTCCAGATGCGCAGGCTCAGCAATTGTGGCTCACGGGCCTAGTCGCTCCGCGGCATGTGGGATCTTCTCAGACCAGGGCTCGAATCTGTGTCCCCTGCATTGGCAGGAAGATTCTCAACCACTGCGCCACCAGGGAAGCCCTAATCATATTTTTATACTTAAAATATATCACAGACTGTATTTCCATTTTAATAAATATGGACCTAGAAGGACCGGAGATACAGTAATACAATACCTGGTATTTCCATGTGGAGGAAATGCCCTAGAGTAACCATCTGGCCTCTTGCTCTATCTCTTTTTTTTTTTTTTTTTTAAGATTTTTTTTTTTTGATGTGGACCATTTTTAAAGTCTTTATTGGATTTGTTACAATATTGGTTCTGCTTTATGCTCTTTGGTTTTTTGGTCCCAAGGCATGTGGGATCCTAGCTCCCCGACCAGGGATTGAACCCATACCCCCCTGCATCGGAAGGTGAAATCTTAACCACTGGACCACCAGGGAAGTCCCTTGCTCTATCTCTTACTCATTCCCTAGTCTGAAGAGGCATGAGGTGCCTGTATACTTGGGGAGTGACAGCCATTGATCCACATTTCTTGTTTGATGCAGATAATCTATTGAAAGGCTATAAAGAATTCACCCCCATTGCTTTCCTGCCTGCCCTGGACCATTATGAGGCACTGTATCTGATTAAGTACGTCTTCTCTGCACAGCTAAACTTTCACTAAGATGAGGTATCCTAAGGTCTAGACTTGGGGAAATTGGGAACAGGAAGTGCTAGCAAGCCCATTTGGCCCTCACATCTAAGCTGTTTTATCTACAACAGTTTTATCATTGTGAAGGTGATATTTTTATCTCCATCTTATTACCTCCTCTATGTATCTTTCAATTTTTTGCCAAACTTGGGCAGATTAACAACCTCAAACTCCAACATACAGCATAATTTTAAAGAGCTACATATAATTCCAGTGTTTGGATTATGTATAATAATTTTAACCAATCTCCTCCAGTTAACATTTCCTTTAATGAACATTTCAGTGCTATTATAAATAATACTGAGATAAATACCCTTGCTACTCTTTCATGGAAAGAGATCTAAGAAATATTAAAGTGAAAAAGGCAAGGTATAGGGCTTCCCTGGTGGCGCAGTGGTTGAGAATCTGCCTGCCAATGCAGGGGACATGGGTTCGAGCCCTGGTCTGGGAAGATCCCACATGCCGCGGAGCAACTAGGCCCGTGAGCCACAATTACTGAGCCTGCGCGTCTGGAGCCTGTGCTCCGCAACAGGAGAGGCCGCGATAGTGAGAGGCCCGCGCGCCGCGATGAAGAGTGGCCCCCGCTTGCCGCAACTGGAGAAAGCCCTCGCACAGAAACGAAGACCCAACACAGCCAGAAATAAATAAATAAATAAATAAATAAATATTATTAAAAAAAAAAAAAAGGCAAGGTATAGAATCATATGCATGGTATGGTCCCATTTGATGAAAAAAAGGGAGAGGATAAAATAGATATTATTTTTGGTTACCAAAGGATGACTGCAGACCACCACAAAATCAATCAATTGCCATGTGTGGTGAAGAATTACACACTTTTTGAAAAAACACTCCTGGCATGACACTGAGCCCCAGTAGAGATAGAGCTCCTGACCATGCAGCCAGAAAACTGTCTACTATGAGCTTGATTCTGTCAGTCACCTCTACCAAATCATAATGTCAGATGGGTCCAATAGCAACTCACTGTAAGATGCAAGTGTTCCATCTGGGACTGGGCACAAGCAGGCTGGAGAGCATAAGTAAGCTACACAAATCAGGGGGTCCAGGTCACCGAGTCACACAGTACTGCTGCACTGACACCTCTCCTTCAGCTCACACTGTGGCTGCATGGGAGGTTTCCTTGTGACCAGCTGACAAAGGAGGAGAAAAACCAAGCACGGTTCATGGATGGGTCAGCTTGGTATGTAGGAGCAAGATGAAAATGGACCTCGGCTGCAGGACAGTCTACTCAAGTACTCTTTTTTAAAAATTTATTTATTTATTATATTTTATTTTTGGCTGTGTTGGGTCTTCCTTTCTGTGCGAGGGCTTCCTCTAGTTGCGGCAAGCGGGGGCCACTCTTCATCGCGGTGCGCGGGCCTCTCACTGTCGCGGCCTCTCCCGTTGCGGAGCACAGGCTCCAGACGCGCAGGCTCAGTGGTTGTGCCTCACGGGCCTAGTTGCTCCGCGGCATGTGGGATCTTCCCAGACCAGGGCTCGAACCCATGTCCCCTGCATTGGCAGGCAGATTCTTAACCACTGCGCCACCAGGGAAGCCCCTCAAGTACTCTTGAAAGATAGTAGTGAGGGAAAATCTTCCCAATGGGCCAAGCTTCAGGAAGCGTACTGGGTTATGTACTTTGTGTGGAAAGAGAAAGGACCCAAGGTCAAAATATAAACAGATTCATAGTCAATGGAGAATAGCTTGCCCCATGGGAAGCAATCCAAAATGTATTGAGGGGCTTCCCTGGTGGCGCAGTGCTTAAGAATCCGCCTCCCAATGCAGGAGACACAGGTTCGAGCCCTGGTCTGGGAAGATCCCACATGCCGCGGAGCAACTAAGCCCCTGTGCCACAACTACTGAGCCTGCGCTCTAGAGCCCATGAGCCACAACTACTGAGCCCGCGTGCCACAACTACTGAAGCCCATGCGCCTAGAGCCTGTGCTCTGCAACAAGAAAAGCCACCGCAATGAGAAGCCTGCTCACCTCAATGAAGAGTAGCCCCCGCTCGCCACAACCAGAGAAAACCCGCACGCAGCAACAAAGACCCAACGCAGCCAAAAATAAATAAATAAAAAAAATAATTTTTAAAAAAAGAAAAAACATGCTTGCCTTGACTTAGGTCATGACCAGGAGGCAGGCTGTAGGTGGATCCTGTTCAAAGTCCTTGCCTCTGACTCTACATTGGTCAACAGCTGTGGTTGCACACAGAAAGAGGTGCCAGACTCAGACTGACTGGGCTGGAATTCCCTCACCTGACTATCAGAAGTTGGGCAAGCCACTTAAACTTTTCAAGCCTCACTTCTCTCTACTAGGATCATTATGAGGTCTGAATGAGGTAATAGATGTAAAGTGCTTAGCACCTAGTACATTGTAAGCCATCAATAAATGTTAGTTATTGTATCTTGTATATTATACCTGACCAGAAAAGAGGATAAAAGTAGACTTTCTCAACTCTTCTTCCTTCCTGCAAAACTTTTATGTACCCAGCTGTTTCCATTTCTCTACTATGCAACAAGATTTAGCATACTTGGTGATTAGGACAGCAAGAGGAAAGGGAAGGAAAGGAATTGACTATTCAGTGTCTGCTGTATACCTGGCAATTTATATGAGGATATGAAGATTAAGGAATGTCTCAAGAAATATTTCTCTTAGGGACAAATACGACCTTGAAATATCAATCCAGTTCAATTAAACAGATTAATTTAGTATCTTTCAACCATGAGCCAAGCACTGAGGACCAGACATGAGTGCAAGATGGCAAAACAGGGAGGAAAAGGACTGTGTCTATCATGTTCATTATTATATTTTCAGTGTCTAGAATAGCACCTTGTAATAGGAGATGCTCAATATAATTTTATTAAATTAAAAAGCAGATAAATGAATAAATAACAAGACACAGCCCCTACTCCCAAGTAGCTCATATTAAAGTAAAAAAGACCTATAAACAAATTAAATACCATACATTGTCATACATGCAATCATAAACATATATGCAAAACCCTAGAGTGACATAGGTGAAAAGGTAATAAACTCTATGGGGCTTAGGTCTGGGGAGGGTGTCCAGCAAGGACCCAAAGAGGAGCCCTTTAGAATGACAACCTGTGAAGAGAGTGGATGGGGCAGGGAGAGTAAATGAGATTAGAAGCAGGGAAACCAGTTAGGAGGGCTTTGTAACTGGTCTTCCAGGGGACATTATGTCCTCAGTTTCTAGATCAGGTTTCTTAACCTGGGGTCCAAGGGAGGGGTCCATTAGCTTAGACAAAATTACATCTTTATTTTCACTAAATTTAAACTGATTTGTCACCTATGACTTTGTCATGAACAGAAATCTCAGATATTTTCATATTATATTACAGAAATATTTTTATATTTATCATAACTTCACAATTTCAGTATTACTAGACCTGCCACTATATCTTGTTATGTGAGGCATTAACAGTGAAGCACCTATACCACCATATCACAAATTCATTTTTCTAATAAGCTGATCACTGTATTTTGATGTAAATGTTTTTTTTTTTTGTAATCGTATGTATTTTATTTACACGTTAAAAGAGATTCTGAGAAGGGGTCCATAGGCTTCAACAAACTGCCAAAGGAATCCACAGTAAACAAACAAGCAAACACAAAAACAGGTGGTGGTTAAGAACCTCTACTCCAGAGTCGGATTAAGTGTATGAAACCCTAATTTCATCACATAAGTGTGTGACTTTAGGCAAATTAAAAAAAAAAAATCTTTCTTGGTCTCAGTTTTCTCATGTGGAAAATGGGTGTAATATTGATAGTATCTGTTTCATAAGTTTGTTGTAAAGATAAAATACACATAAAGAGCTCAGAATAATGCCAGGTATATAAACATTCAATAACTGATAATATAATAACCTGTCTAGATCTCAGTTTCTGAAGAAAATCCAGTGAATAATCCCTTAAATCTAGCATTCCTAGAGACTCTAGCCTATAATATGAAGATTTTCCTGAATGGTGATTAAGGCAACAGCCAAAAGAGTCCTCGTTTCCTCCTCTTCCCCTTTGGTTTATAAGTCAATTTAAGGACCAATGAAGAGTCAATACAAGATTTTCATTTCCTGCAAAAAAAAAAGAAAAAAAGGCAACTTCCTGAAAATTAAGACTGATGTATAAACACAGATTTAGTTGATAGACCCCCATGGAAAATATCCTATTCCAGTTTCTCTAAAGCATAAATCTGGATGCTATTGACAGGCATGAAGTAGCTCACTTTGTGGGCATGAAGGGGAAACCAGACCCTGTACTGAACTGCAGGTGGTCAGAGACTCAGAGATGCAGAAAGCAGGAAGGAAGGCGGAGGAATTGGAGGCCAGCCAGGAGCAAGCTGGGAATAGCCAGGCTGTGCTGCTCCTTAGTTACCACGGGCTTTGTCCAGCCAGATGTCCTCAGCATCTCCTTGGTTTTCTGCCTGAGGAATTAGACTATTCATTCTGATGTTGTCTTAAATGCTGTCCACATTCATAAGTACTCCTCAGAGGTCAAATACATTTAAAAAATAATAAATTTATTTACTTTATTTATTTTTGGCTGCGTTGGGTCTTCGTTGCTGCACGCGGGCTTTCTCTAGTTGTGGCGAGCGGGGTCTACTCTTCATTGCAGTGCGCGGGCTTCTCACTGCAGTGGCTTCTCTTGTTGCGGAGTACGGGCTCTAGGCGCGCGGGCTTCAGTAGTTGTGGCACGCGGGCTCAGTAGTTGTGGCACACAGGCTCTAGAACGCAGCCTTGTATTTGTGGCGCACGGGCTTAGCTGCTCCGCGACTTGTGGGATCTTCCCAGACCAGGGCTCGAACCCATGTCCCCTGCATTGGCAGGCAGATTCTTAACCACTCCACCACCAGAGAAGTCCTCAAATACATTTTTAAATGTTCATCCTAGCAAGAGAGATTTTTTACATACATGGGGATACAGCCTGGACCTAAAAAGATTTAGGTTCAAGTCCCAACTTTGTCATTTACTACCTGAGTGAACTTAAGCAATTTGTTTAGATTGTCTAATCTTCAGTTTCCCCATCTACCAAAAATTGGGATAGTTTACTCAATGAAAATTCATTTTGAGCCTATTATGTGACAGGCTCAGATCTGAATGTTGGGAATACAGAAGTAAACCAGGTAGGTAAGGCCTTACCTGGTAAGGCTATCACGGAGCTTTATTCAAGTGGAGATAGGGGAGAAATAAATAGACAAGACAACATCAGATGTTGATAAATGTCTGGAAGACAATAAAACAAGTTGATGTGCAAGACATCGGGAGCATTTTTAGATTACAAGGAAAGCCTCTCTGAGAATTTGACATTTGAGCTGAAACAAAAGACAAGAAAGACAAGAAGGAACTAGCCCTGTGAAGATGAGGGTGTGGAGCATTCCAGTGTACGGGAAGGGGAATTTCAAAGGCCCTAAGGCAGAGGAAAGAGTTTGGTATATCAGTGGAATACAGAGAAGATCTAGAATGGAGTGAGATGGAGAGGAATCTGAGAAGAAGTGGGAGAGGTAGGCAAGACTGAGGAGGCGGAAGAGGATGTGGGAGATTTGAGGAGAGCAGAGAATGTGTGAAATAGTTGTTTTGGAGAATGGGTGAGAGAACATGCTGGGGAAGTGGAGTAGGGTTGCTTGGCAGCATTGAAGACTCCTTTTGGGATGTGTGGTCATGAATTTAAACTAGAACTAACTGGCATAGTGGATGTTGTTCTGAGGATTAGATCAGATGAATGGCAGTTTTGGATACATGGTAGATGCTCAAAAATGTTGACTAGCTGTCAGAAGAGGCAGAAAAAAAAAAGATGAGGAAAATGAAACAAGCTCATTTATTTTTGCAACAATTTGCAATTCATAGCAGCAGTAAATAATACACTGTGTATTCTGATCTTTGGTTTAAGACCAAGGTTTTCTTTTTTTTTTAATAAATTTATTTATTTTTATTTATCTTTGGCTGCATTGGATCTTTGTTGCTGAGCGCAGGCTTTCTCTAGTTGCAGCGAGCAGGGGCTACTCTTCGTTGTAAGACTAAGGTTTTCTTCTAAAATGAGTTTTTTTGCATTTGAATATTTTAACCCTGAGTGTTTTTGCATACCTAATACAAAACACTGTAATTTTTGCTCTTGTGGCCTTAGTAAACTGGAAGTAAATCTCTTTGGTCAGTCCCTTGTAGAACCACTTCCTTATACTCCAAATACAGGAACACAGCTTATCTTAATATATACACAAACTTTGCTTCCATCTTTTTGGGTGCTCAGACCAAAAAAAAAAAAAAAAAAGATTTCTTTTGGTAATCTTCCAAAGATGTTTTGAAATGTTAATTCACCCACATTTGGTACCTGGGAACAACTCTGCAGCCTAGGATATCACCTCTATTGCAACTTTGAATATAATCTCCCTTGCAATGCAGAAATGGAGGAAATCACACCTGAAATTTCCTGTAATTTCATCTCACCAATGAGATCCTTTTTGACAATCCTTTTTTAAAACTCCTTAAGGTTTAGAAGTTCTAATACAGGAAAAGCACTGATACTGATATGGCAGAAATGCCAAATGAACTAGATTTGAACAGGACAGGATCTGGAGCTGGTGGGGACCTCAGAGGCAGCAGCTGGGAGACAGTTAGGTGTTGAGTGGTGAGAATGACAGCTGGGTTGGTAGGAGGCTGGTGAGGAGTCCGGCAAGGGATAATAAGTGAGCTTGCCTACTAGAAGGCAGAGAGCGACAGAGAGGAATTGGATAGCAAATAAAAAGTGGGATTCTAGGCATGCAGTCTGACAGCAGGCTGTGAGAACTCGAGCTCTCAGACAGAATCAGAGAAGTTGAAAAGAACAAGGTACGCCCCCAATCTCAGTCTTTGATAGCCCCAGCCATACGTTATGCGAATTCTTCCTCTAGCTGGTGGTGTCTCCCAGAAGCATCATCTACTCCAATGTTCTTGGTTCCTCAAAGAAACCTCTTCCTCTCCACCCCCCACCCCCATTCCACGTAATGTTTACAAGTTGGAGAAAAAGATTCTGAGGTTGTAACAAATGCGGCTGGTCTCCATCATATCCACCCAACACTCAGTGTTCTTATATTTGCTGACAGTTTCTTCCTGCAAACATCTGGGACTCTGCCTGAGAGCTTTCCCTGATCACTGGAGTATGCTTGACTCAGGAGCAAGGCAGACCAGAAAAGCCAGGGTCTTAATGCCTCAGAGCAACTGCCAAACAATGATTGACCGGAGTTGGTATAGAAATACGTATTTCAGTTACCTATTGCTGTGTAATAAGCCACTCCAAAACCAGTCGTTTAAGACGACAGTGATTTGTTATTTCTCATGATTCTGGGGGTGGGCTGGGTGGTTCCTCTTGTAGTTCTGCCTGGGCTCAAGCGAGTTCATGTAGCTGCATTCAGCTGCAGAGTTAGCTGGGCTGAGAGGTCCGAGCTGCTATCACTTACATGTCTTGCAGTTGGCATTGGCTGTTGGCTTGGGACACTTTGGTATTCCTCCACATGGCTTTTTTTCCTTTCCTGGGCTAGACCACCTTACTCATCCAGTGGCGATCTCTGCATATCAAGAGGGCAAAGGCAAAAGTTGCAAGGCGTCTCAAAGTCTAGGCTCTGAAGCTGGCACAATATCACTTTTGCCATTTTTATTGGTCAAAGCAAGTCACAAGATCATCCCAGATTCAAGGGACAATGGCTAATAAACCATGGTATTCCTGGGAATAAGATAGATGGGGAGACAATAAGGATATTGCCTAACTTACATTAAAAAAATAAAAAAGACCAAGATTGAATGTGGTGGACACACAGACACACACTAGGGTGAGCCACGCCCTCCCCCCCCCCCCCCCCCGTTAGTCATATCTTGTATAATCTCCTGTCCTTGAAAACCTATGGCCTGCTTCTAGCCAATAGAGTATGGCAAAGGTAATGGGATTGTCACTTCTTTAATTAGGTTACATTATAAAAGACTTAGCCAACTGGACTGAGAGATCCTCCTGCTGGCCTTGAAGAAGCAAGCTGCTAAAAGGTGAACGGCCTATAAGAGAGAGGGCCTGTGCCAGAAGCAGCCCTCTTTGTCCTACAACTGCAAAGAACTGAGTTCAACCAAGAACCATGTCGACTTGGAAGAGTACTCTAAGCTCCAGGAAGGAGCTCCATCCAGAAAAGAGTTCCAGAAAGGAACGTAGCCCATCTGACACCTTGATTACAACCTTGTGAGACCTTGAGTGGAGGATCCAGCTAAGCCATGCCTAGACTTCTGACCCAGGGAAACTGTAAGATAATAGCATGGGGTTTGTTTTAAGCTTCTGAGTTTGTGGTAGTTTGTTAGGCAGGAATATGAAACTAATACAAGTGAGTAGAAACCTGAGGTCAGCCACTACGATGGAAAATCACAATCCCTTACACAGTTTCCAGACCTGAGCCTGTTCTCACACCTAGAGCCCACCAATTGAAGGAGATGCCAAGTCCCCTTGAGGAAGAACCCTAAAATGCTGCAACAATACACTAGTGATTCCCTTAATCTTTCCACAAAAGGACTTATGGTCATTTACTAGAATAACTGAACAATGGGGGAAAGGGAATATCCAGATCTTTCAAAAGCTCTGAGTTCACACTGATACCAGGAGACTCAAAACACCAGCATGGCCCCCTATTTGAGGATCTACTGCACTGGAGCACTTGTTTCTCAGGCAAAGGCTTAGTAACCAAAGACTCAGACTCCTCAAGGACGGACTTCGGATAGTCCTCAAGGATGGAAGGCAAGTAACTGAGACCAGCAAAATGTTGACTGACGATGAGGGGGGATCCAGAATGAGTGGGAGAAGGAGGTGATAAATAAAATAACAGTACAGCCACAGGACAAGTGCAGTATAGGAACTGAAGCTGGTTCTATGAACTAGCCTCAATTTTTTTTTTTTAAGTTTTTCTTATTGAGCTATAATTGACATATAATATTGTGTAAGTTTGAGGTGTACAATGTGTTGGTATGATATATTTGTATATTGCACTATGATTACTACAGTAGTGTTGGCTAACACCTTCATCAGGTCACATAATTATCACTTCTTTTTGTATTGAGAACAATTAAGATTTAGTCTTAGTAATTTTGACGTTTATAATACAGTATCATTGACTATAATCACTATGTTGTGCATTAAATTTCCAGAACTTATTTATCCACTAGTTGCAATGGCATACCTCTTTTTTCCCCAGTTTTATTGAGATATAACTGACACACAGCACTGCATAAGTTTAAGGTGTACAACATAATGATCTGACCTACATGCATCATGAAACGATTACCACAATAGGTTTAATGAACATCCATCATCTCTGGAATACCTGTTTTTAACAGATATTGCCAGATTTCATTCTGCAAAAAATAAACAGAGTTCTACCGTCAAAGTATGAAAATACTCATTCCACATCCCTAAATCACTCTTTGTGGCTGCCACTTTTTAAAAAATGTTATCACTTTGATAGGTGCCACATATCTGTCAATTAATATTTTTTCATTTATACTATCCACATTTTATTTATTTTTTTACATCTTTATTGGATTATAATTTCTTTACAATGTTGTTTTAGTTTCTACTGTACAACAGAGTGAATCAGCTATATGTATACCTATATCCCCTCCCTCTTGAGCCTCCCTCCCACCCTCCCTGTCAATTAATTTTTATTTTAGATATCGCTGCTGGCTACCACTTTAAAGTGTCCATGACAAAATGGACTTAATGTGGGATATGAGTAGGTCAGGGTGGAACGAGGTGTGACGGTTGTGCTGCGCCCATTCCCTTGACATAGACCTCCCTCACTGTGATGGCTGTTTCCTGCGGCACCTGCAACCCTGTGCCTCTAGGCTTTCTCTGGCCATAGGCGCGTATTTAACCCACACTGGGGGCAGGCTGCAATTGCCAGGCTGTTAATGTACTCAGCTCTCAAGCAATAACTGAAAGGAGTTGGTGTATAAATACCCCAGTTTCTTTGCTTCTCTGGGGGACAGCTCTGTAACAAGTGCTGCACGATCTCCTGGAGGACCCCGTGGAGGATCCCATAGAGGACCCCCAGTGGAGGACCCCGAGGAGAACCCCCCGTGGAGGACCCCCATGGAGGACTCCCGGGGAGCACCCGGTGGAGAACCCTGTGGGGCTGAGCTCGGGTTGCTGGTTAACTTGTCTGCCTGGTTTCCTCTCTTCTGTATTTCCTTCCTCACTCTGTGACCGGCGCTTCCTGAGATCAACTCCCGATAAACTATTTGCATTTACTTTCTGGTTTCAGAGCCTGTTTTTGAGAATCCCAACCTAAGACTGCAATGAAATAAGTCTGGGAAACATGGCCCATTTCAGAATCATGGGGTGGGGAGGCCTAGAGTTGAAAAATGCCCAGTGAGAATGCCTGCCCCACAACAAAGTGTAACAACATGGGTGAATCTCACAAACATAATGCTGAGTGACAGAAACCAGCCATCAACTGAGTATGTATTGTATAATTCCATCTATATAGAGTGCAACAGCAGACCACGGGATGGATGCCATCAGAAGGCAGAATAGTGTTTACCCTTGGAGGGCTAAAGACTGGCAGGCAGGATGAGGGGGGCTTCTGGACAGCTAGAATCATTGTTCCTTTATCTAGATGATTACATGAGTGTATCTGAAAATTCATCAGGCAAGTATGCTTGAGGTTTGTATAATTTTCTCTCTGTATGTCATATTTTTTAAAGTTTTTAGAAATCCTTATTCTATTCCTGTAGTGTAGTGACATAGATGATTAAAAATGGCTTCCAGAGGAAAACATTGGAAGAACACTCTTTGACATAAATCACAGCAAGATCTTTTTTGATCCACCTCCTAGAGTAATGGAAATAAAAACAAAAATAAACAAATGGGACCTAATGAAACTTAAAAGCTTTTGCACAGCAAAGGAAACCATAAACAAGATGAAAAGACAACCCTCAGAATGGGAGAAAATATTTGCAAACGAATCAATGGACAAAGGATTAATCTCCAAAATATATAAACAGCTCATGCAGCTCAATATTAAAGAAACAAACGACCCAATCCAAAAATGGGCAGAAGACCTAAATAGACATTTCTCCAAAGAAGACATACAGATGGCCAAGAAGCACATGAAAAGCTGTTCAACATCACTAATTATTAGAGAAATGCAGATCAAAACTACAATGAGGTATCACCTCACACCAGTTAGAATGGGCATCATCAGAAAATCTACAAACAACAAATGCTGGAGAGGGTGTGGAGAAAAGGGAACCCTCTTGCACTGTTGGTGGGAATGTAAATTGATACAGCCACTATGGAGAACAGTATGGAGGTTCCTTAAAAAACTAAAATAGAATTACCATATGATCCAGCAATCCCACTACTGGGCATATACCCAGAGAAAACCATAATTCAAAAAGACACATGCACCCCAATGTTCATTGCAGCACTATTTACAATAGCCAGGTCATGGAAGCAACCTAAATGCCCATCGACAGACAAATGGATAAAGAAGCTGTGGTACATATATACAATGGAATATTACTCAGCCATAAAAAGGAACGAACTTGAGTCATTTGTTGAGACGTGGATGGATCTAAAGACTGTCATACAGAGTGAAGTTAAGTCACAAAGAGAAAAACAAATATCGTATATTAACGCATGTATGTGGAACCTAGGAAAATGGTACAGATGAACCAGTTTGCAGGGCAGAAGTTGAGACACAGATGTAGAGAACAAACGTATGGACACCAAGGTGGGGAAACCACGGTGGGGTGGGGATGGTGGTGTGCTGAATTGGGCGATTGAGATTGACATGTGTACACTGATGTGTATAAAATTGATGACTAATAAGAACCTGCAGTATAAAAAAACAAACAAACAAAAAAACAACTAATACTAAACTTTCTTTGGGTTATTTGTATGGAAATATGTTAATATAAATGTTTCAGACATTACATGAAATTTCTAAAAATCTTATATGTTCTGGTATAATGTTACAAGTCATAATTCTAGTTATTACCTTAAAATGTATATCTCAGAAATAACTAAATATCCTTGTCGATTGCATTATTATGAACTTTCATCAAATCTTTAACCGTGGTCATTTTTAAGTCTTTTGTCATTTACAGACATTTCTGGGTGTACTCTGATGTTTTTGCAAAAATGTTCCTATAAAAGGGTTTCATCTTCAAGGAATTCATGGAAAAGACTGACAAATACAGGTTTCTGGTAACTGACTATACTGCTGAACTGAATGAAT
The DNA here is from genome assembly GCF_949987535.1 of Balaenoptera acutorostrata. NCBI lineage: Eukaryota > Metazoa > Chordata > Mammalia > Artiodactyla > Balaenopteridae > Balaenoptera > Balaenoptera acutorostrata. Next base: position 73,968,152 of record NC_080075.1, on the reverse strand, counting down.
AAGCATTTTCAGAACTCTAATGGAAAACTGATGCATTCATAAAAGTGCTAACAAAAGATCAAGATGAAAAAAAAATTAATTACATGGGACTGAGTGAACTGATGAGGATGATTATAATTTTTGTGACTTTCTGTTTGAATAAAAAAAAAAAATTCCACAAGGACTCAGAGGCAAAAAATATACAAATCAATTTTCACTGCAAAGTAAAGGAGCTGTTACAGTGGAGGATTACTGGACTGAATGTCAATATTATGACATAGTATGAGTGTGTTTCGTGTTTGGTAATTGCAATCATTGTTGCTTTTGTTGTGGTTATCCATTTACAATGCTTGGTGTCAGTTTATTTATCTCTTGTAAAAATAAAATACAGTGTGCGTGCGTGAAAAAAAAAACTCATAGAAAAAGAAAAAAAAACTCATAGAAAAAGAAAAAAAAATGGCTTCCAATAATTTGAACAACAAAATAATCCAAAGTATAAAACAAATTTTGTGAGTCTACACTGACATAAATAAACGATTAAAAAATAAATAAATGGGGGAGAAGAGACAGATTTCCCATGCAGAAGAATTTCAAATAATTTATGTAGATGATACCCTACCTTCAAAGATAGGGAACATAACTCTCCCCCACTTAAATGTGGGATGTACATAGTGACTTCCTTCCGAAGAACACAGTGGAAAGAAGGTAAGAAAGAGTAACTTCACAGTGGATAAGCACTACGTCAGTCAGGTTATCAAGGTCAAATCAACAGTGAAAAGTCATGTTAATAGTATGTACCCTTAATATGATGTGATGACAATGACACTTTGCCTCTGTGGTGTTCTTCCCAAAAACCTATAGCCCCAGCTGTCCCCAAACCCACAATCTAATCACAAGGAAACCATCAAACAAAGCCCAGTAGAGGGACCATTCTACAAAATACCCGACAAGTAATCTTGTCAAGGTCATCAAAAACAAGAAAAGTCTGAGAAACTGTGACAGCCAAAAGGAGTCAAAGGGGACATGTTGACTAAATGTGATGTAATATTCTGGATGGGATCCTGGAACAGAGAACATTAGGCAAAATCTAAGGAAATCTCAATAAAGTATGGACTTTAGCTAATAATAATGTATTGATATTGATTCATAAAGTGTAACAAATGTATCATATTAATGTAAGATGTTAATAGTAGGTATAGAGTATATGGGAACTATCTGAACTATCTTCACAATTATTCTGTAATCTAAAACTCTTCTACGGAATTCCCTGTTGGTCCAGTGTTTACGACTTGGTGCTTTTCACTGCCTAGGGTCCTGGTTCGATCCCTGGTCGGGGAACTAAGATGCCACAAGCTGCGTGGCAGCTTTATTTATTTAGCTGCGTGGCCTAAATAAATAAATAAATAAAACTCTTCTAAAAAATAAGATTTATTTTTTTAAAAGAAAGAAAGAAAAATGATTCCCAATGAATCATGCCTCCCTGTGTCCATACCCCTTTATAATACTTCTTGCCATGCCTCCCATCAAAAGAGAGTGTTTCCTCTCTCTTTGAATCTGGGTTGACCTTGTATCTTGGTTTGATCAATGGGATGTGGTAAAAGTGGTGTTCCAAGTCTCTGAGTCCAGGTCTTAAGAGGCCTTAGAACCTCCACTTTCATTCTTGGAAGCTTGCTGCTAGGTAAGAAGCCCAACTAATCTAACACCACCATGCTGTGAGGAAGCCCAAGCTAGCCATGGGGAGAGGCCAGGGAGAAGCAAGGAACCCCAGCTTGCAGCCGCAGCCCAGCCACCAGTCAGATGCAGTTGTAAGAGTGACTCCAGGCAAAATTAGAAGTGCCCAGGCAACCCACAAAAGTTTGAGAATTAATAAAGTTTGGTGGTAGTTTGTTATCCAGCAATAGTTAACTGAAACATTTAGAGAAGAGCTTTATTATGGAAGTTAAAAAGTTTAATTCAAGCCCCAGTAGCTATAAGATCTGGGAGAGAATGAAAAGAATACTACCTGCTAATGTAGAGGTCCCCCATGAGAACTGGATGAGATAAGGTAAATAAAAATAAACTTCAAGATACCACATGAATTTAAGACATTATTAGCAGAAAATTATGGATAATAATTGTAACTAATGAGTGCACAATGTATTTCCCCTCCTATGAATTTTAATACCAAAGAAATACTCTCTAATGGTAATATTTCCAGTCTCTGTGGTGTTTAAGGAACTTGTTTTCAGAAAGTCAATTCTGAGGCCCCTCAAATCAGCCAAGAGTGGGTCGGTCATCTATTCTACCTGTAAAGCAGTTCACCCCTGCTTGGGTATTCCAATTTTCCATTGAGACTTCTTTTGGAAAAAAGCAATGGGTATATTCTATCCACCTCCTCCCACAATCATTTTCTTTTTTTTCAGTTTTGCCTAAATGGTATGATGGTACGTTGTAGTCCCAAGAATCCAGGATAAGGAGCTTCCTCTCCGTCTATGCTCCACTGAAGTTCCCCAAAGACCCTTTCCTCATTTAGGGCCTGTGTCCTAGCTACGCGCATGTGCAGAAGATTCCCCAGGGACGCTGCTTGCCTGCCTGAGCTCAGTCCTTGTAAAAGAGAAAGGCACACCCTGAGGAGGCTGACCTGTCTGCCCCTTTGTGAGCCCAGGAGCTGGAGCTCCAGCAGAGCCCTAATCAAGTGTGTCTCATCTCTCAGGCTGGCCTTCAACAGGATTCCCTGGAAGTAAACCTGCATTCACTTTGGAGATTGACCACCCCTCCCATGCATAACAGTAAGGAAGGGCAACTCTTGTGGCCATTGCTTCAAACAATGGGTAACACAGTATCTTTGGGAAGCAGGACTGGGGTTAGGAAAAAGACTAGTTTAGCTTTTTCCTCCAGCTTGTGCCTATAAGTAATAGTATGGTGATCACATCTAATGACACATCAAAGAGAGCAAGAAAAGTAGTAAATATTTGTTGAATGCTTATTACAATGGTAGTTACAGTGTTAGGCAGTCTCTCTCTCCCCGCTCCCCCAACTCTTTGATTATAAAAAATTCCAAATATACAGAAATATGAAAAATAGTTTAATGACCTCCCATTTATCCATCCCCAATTTCAACAAGCATTTAGGGCCAACCTTTTTTCACCTTTATTCCTACCCTCTCTTGCCCTTCCCCATATTATTTTGAAGCAAATTCCAGATACCATATCCTTTTATCCAGAAATAATATTTCAATATGTATCTCCAAAAGATAAGAACTCTTTTACAACATAACCACAAATCATTAACATACCTTTAAAAATTAACAGTAAACTTTAATATCAAATAGGCAGTCAGTATTTAAATTTCTCCAAATATCTATATATATCTTGTAACCAATTCAGTCATTTCTCTTAACCATTTTTTTTTTCCTTTTTTTTTTTTTTTAAAGATGACCCAGTTTTTTTTTTGTTGTTGTTGTTGTTGTTTTTTAATTTATTTATTTTTTTTTTATTTTTGGCTGTGTTGGGTCTCCGTTTCTGCGTGAGGGCTTTCTCCAGTCGCGGCAAGTGGGGGCCACTCTTCATCGCGGTGCGCAGGCCTCTCACTTTCACGGCCTCTCTTGTTGCGGAGCACAGGCTCCAGACGCGCAGGCTCAGTAGTTGTGGCTCACGGGCCCAGTTGCTCCGCGGCATGTGGGATCTTCCCAGACCAGGGCTCGAACCCGTGTCCCCTGCATTGGCAGGCGGACTCTCAACCACTGCACCACCAGGGAAGCCCCTCTCTTAACCATTTTTGAATCCTTCCCTGCCCTTTTTCATCTCTGTGCTTTCACGTTTGTTGTCTCCTCTGCCTGGATTGCCTTTTCTTGCCTACCCAACGAGACACAGCTTTCCAGATCTGTTCAGATACCACGTCTCCAGGAATCTTTCCCTTGCAAAACTACGCAGTCAGCCATCACCTCAGCACCAACTCTGCTCTATTTGTGTACGTGCCTGTCCCTCCCCCAGATTGCAAGCTCCTTGAAGACATGAACACTACTCTCTTGGTCTTTGTAACTCCAGTACCCAGCATGGTGCCTGGCCCATAATATTTGCTTCAAGCCAGAGTATTATTTCTAAGAAGAGGTTCCCAAGGCCTTTCCATTGTTCTTCTTGTTGATCTAACCTTTTCTAAAGTTCAATGTCCTTTGCAAAGATGGTGTTTTTCCTCCCTGATCTGGGCTGTGGGTTGACCTGGTGTTTCAATCTGAAAGCTTTTAGAAACTGCTGGAGGCAGGATTAATTGGTTTAGAGCTTTTATTTTTTTAATTCCAGGATTGATATAAAGCAGAAAGACTGAGGGGAGACAAAGCCACTTTGTCAATCAGCAGCCTGCTCCGGGATTAATGTGGTAAGAACTGTACAGAATTGAAAAGAAAGGGATATTATCCTTGCCCTCTAACTGGATACAACTTACAAACCATCTGGTTCTCTGAACATGGAACATGCTCCTAGTTTCCAAACTGCAATTAATAACGTTTTGAACCATAGTTTTCAAGCATTTCTTTAACCTCAGAACTCCTTGTTCAGGCTTATCTAGCCTGCAAGATCAATGTGTTATACAGATAAAAGCTCTTGCGGAAGATGGTGAGCAGATCCCTGGGGCCTGGTTCCACTGGGCTGTTTGCTGAGTCTGTCCCATGTGGCCCCTGAGACGCAGAACTCAGGGCACCAGTTCAATCATTCATTCAGTCTGTCACCATTCAATGATTTATTGGGTGTCAGCTATGTGTTTGGTGCTAGTAGCTCTGTGCTGAACAAGACAGATGGATTTCCATTTGGGGGGTGGGGGGGGAATGGGGGTTGCGGCGGGGAAGGAGGGAGAGAAGCAATAATCATTATAAGCCAGTGGTTCTCAAACTTTAATTTTCATCAGAATCACCTGGAGCGTTTGTAAAAATACAGATCTCTGGTCTCCACCCTCAGAATGTCCTGTTCAGTAGGTCTGGAGTAAGGCCTGAGACTATGCACTTCTAATAATTTCCCAGGTGATGCTAAAACTGCTGGTCCTGGGACCACACTGAGAACTATTATCTCAACAGTCAAATAAATAAAATACTTTCAGATAATGGTAAGTGCTATGCTTTTAGCAAATAAATTTAAAAGGGTAATGGCATAGAAAGGGCAGCCAATTTAGACTGGGTGGCCAGGGAAAACTTCAGCGGTGACATTTGATGTGAGACCTGAATGGTGATAAGGAGCCAGCCATCTACAAGTCTGGGGGAAGGGCATCCCAAGACAAGGACATAGCAAGTGCAAAGGCCCTGAGCAGGGAACAAGCATAACATATCTGAGGGACAAAATAAAACATTAGAAGTGCCAGTGTAGCTGCAGAGTATTTTGAAGGGGGGAAGAGTGATACAAGATTGTAAAAAAATTTGGACAGGAGTCAGATTGTGTAGGACCTTATAGACGGTTGTAAAAAGCCTAGTTTTTTGTTTGTTTGTTTGTTTGTTTTAAAAGCCTAGTTTTTAAAGGGTAACATAAAGCCATTGGAGAGTTTTAAGCAAGGGAGTCGTATGATTTCATTTTACATTTTAAATATAAACTCTTTGCTATGAAATATCTTTTTGGCTATTGTGTGGAGAATGTACCATGGGGGGCAGGAGGGAAGGTGGAAGCAAAGATAGAAGCTGACAGACCAGTTAGGAGACTTGCAGCATCCTGAGCAGGATTTGATGGGGGAGGGGAAGCAGCAGTGGAAATGGGGAGAAATGGTAGCTAGGCGGTGGTGAGGAATTATTGATGGGAGTGATGCTTAGCATAACGCCTTACTCCTTGTAGGTGTTCAGCAAGTAGTCACTGAATGAATGAATGAATGAATGACTCTCCCTTCCTTTCCGAAACGCCATGATTCTAATCCTTCATTTCACTAATGAATTGAAGAATATTGTAAATTATCATTCCTAAACTGGATTCCATTTTCTAGTTGGGAACAGGGGTTTGAAGAAGTGTGTGTGGGTGTATGTGAGTGCGTATTAGTTTGAGTATTTTTGGATATCATATCCCCCTCCATTCTCTAGCTCTCTTTTAAAATATTTCACTGCTACCCTCCCTCCCCCCACTTTTCAGATGGAATGCAGGCTTTCTACAGCTCCCGGAGAATTATTTTCTCTTTGTAAAGCAAATTGACTGGGGGCGGCCTGGGAGCTCTGCAGTTCCCCTGGGAGCTGTAAGGAGTTGGTCGGGGCTCTGGTTGCTGAGAAGAGGCTGGGAGTGACAAGCGCCTCTTCCCTGCTGAACTGAGGGCAAAAATCACTTTATTCCTTTGGGTCGTTTTCACTGAACTGATTTTTATTATCGTTTCCACTGCATCTCTTGCAACTAGAATGAAATGCAATCAGAATGTGGGTTGAGTTTGACAAGGGGAAAGGGCCACGAGCAACCACTGTGGCATACAACAGCCCTGATCTCTGCAAAAACAAAGATGAGTCAAGCAGCTTCTGCAGATCAAAGGGAGCTGTCGTACTGCTCCTCTGACAGCCTTGTTCGGTAGGGAAGAGGATCTCTGAAACACAAGTCATGCCTTCCAGTGTTAGCAAAACTTTTAGAATTCCCTGGGGAAATAAACCATTTTTCTCAGCATGAAGTTTCAAAAGTTAAATATGTAATAATAAAAGCAGAAAACCTGTTTTTCTTTGCAGAGATGGCATTGAAGTACTTGCAGGAGTCAAAAGGATTCAAAGGTCAGCTTCCACTTGCTTTAGCTCCAAGGATCCTGGAGGGTTGTGTCTGGTGCCTGAGCGCAAAGCTCTTTCGGCTGGTTCCTGCTCATCTCCCACCACTTCATCGCTCTTGTTCGTGGTCCTTTCCTGGTACGGTGTTTTCTAGATGATGGCCTTGGATAACTCTCTCACATCTTTCTTTATCTCTCCCCTGCAAACCCATTTCCTCTCTCTCTCTAAGAGTATCTTAACCAGCCAAGTACAAAACCAGCCAAATTGCAGAACTTTTTTATATGTTTGCTATTAGTTTTACATAAAAAACTATATGTTTTACATGTAAACTTATAAACTATTAGTTCTTCATTCTTCATTACAAATGTAGACAGGTAAAATATATTATCATTTCTTTCTCAAAAGATAAAAAAATTCTGTTTTCTTTGTTTTTTTGTTTTTGAGATTTTTTTCTTTTATTTTATTGAAGTATAGTTGGTTTACAATGTTGTGTTAGTTTCAGGTGTACAGCAAAGTGATTCAGTTATACATATATACAAATCTATTCTTTTTCAGATTCTTTTCCATTATAGGTTATTACCAGATATTGAATAGAGTTCCCTGTGCTATACAGTAGGTCCTTGTTGTTTATCTATTTTGTATACAGTAGTGTGTATATGTTAATTCCAAACTCCTAATTTATCCCCCTCCCCAACCTGTTTTCTTTTTAAAGTACTGATTTCCCCGCTGTGGGCCACTGGCTCCAGTGACGGAGAGAGAGAGACAGACAGAAACAGAGAGAACTGTAGAGAGGAAGGAAGGAAGGAAGGAAGGCCAGCCCCATGCATTTAAATTCCCTCCTGTGAGGGCAGCCTAATTGTGTCATCAGACTTTATGCCTGTTTTAAATAAAGGTGTTTTTTTAATCAGCTATATTCCAGGGTTGGCACTGGCTTGAGAAAGGGAGGTCACACAGGCTTGGCATCAAAAGTGAATGTCTGTGTGAATATGTGGGATCTAGAAACTCTTCATCCTCTTCGGAGAGAGACCAAACACAGGGCTGTGTGAGGAAGCACGTGTTCAAAAAGCGTTTTTTTTTTTTTTGGTAAGTTTTTAAATTTATTTATCTTTGTCTCCGTTGGGTCTTCGTTGCTGCGCACGGGCTTTCTCTAGTTGCGGCGAGAGGGAGCTACTCTTCCTTGCGGTGTGCGGGCTTCTCATTGCAGTGCCTTCTCTTGTTGTGGAGCCTAGGCTTTAGGCACACAGGCTTCAGTAGTTGTGGTGCGCGGGCTCAGTAGTTGTGGCTCGTGGGCTCTAGAGTGCAGGCTCAGTAGTTGTGGTGCATGGCCTTAGCTGCTCTGCGGCATGCGAGATGTTCCTGGACCAGGGCTCGAACCGGGGTCCCCTGCATTGGCAGGTGGATTCTTAACCACTGCACCTCCATGGAAGTCCCAAAAAGCATCTTTGAAAGGGAAGATTGCCAGCCAAATAGAGCACACATTCTACACAGTACCTGATGTGTAGCATGGGTGTGTATACCTGTGTGTGCCCATATGAGTGTACACACACACACACACACACACACATATACACACACACATACACACATACACCCCACAGGCTAAGCAGCAACGTTCTGGAGAAGCTCAGCCTTCCATGAATGCTGCTTTTGAACAGGAGCTGGGCATAGTCCCAAGGTGGGTTGGATAGCTCTTAGCTGCCCATTCTTAATAGTGGCTCAATACATAGATCAAAATATTAAAATTATTTACCCAGGTATTGTTTAATTTCATGTGCGTGTGCACATATGTGTATATGTTCATTTATTTATTTCAGATTTATTGACTTGGCAGGTTTTAATCTTATAATTAAAAAAGGTTCACATTAAGGAATTTATCCGTGGTGATACTGTTGCTGCCTATTCTCTTTATCAGAAGGAGAGAAGTCTTCAGAATGCACGTTGGAGGGGAAGTGGTATGGAGGGGAGAGCAGGAAAAGCAGGGCTAGGGTACCAAGGGGAATGCAAAGTTGCTTCCTATCTTGAATCACTGCCATAAAATCTCTGCCTACACCTAAGGGGGCTGAGGTGGATTTACTATGAAGATACTGAAGCTTAAACCCCAAGACACCCTGCTTGCAGGGTCCAGTGAGAGGCCCTGACAATGTAATCATATAGGCGTATGTTTCTTTAAAAATTCTAAAAGTAAATGGTAACTAGAGTTTTTGTGGTGATCATTTTGAAATGTATAGAAACATTGAATCACTATGTTGTGTACCAGGAAGTAACATAGTGTGGTAGGTCAGTTATACTGCAAAACGAAGAAACAAACAAACTCATAGAAAGAGAGATCAGATTTGTGGTTACGGGTTGCAGGGAGGTGGAGAGGTGGCGGGGAACCTGGTCGGATGAATGTAGTCAAAGGTACAAACTTCCAGTTAGAAGATAACTAAGTACTAGGGATGTAATGTTACAACATGATAAATACAATTAACGCTGCTGTATGTTATATATGAAAGTTGTGAAGAGAGTAAAAAGAATTCTCATCACAAGGAAAAAAATTTTTTTTCCTATTTCTTCAATTTTGTATCTATATAAGATGCTGATGTTCACTAAACTTATTGTGGAAATGATTTCATGATGTATGTAAGTCAAGTCATTATGCTGTACACCTTAAACTTATACAGTGCTGTATGTCAATTATATCTCAATAAAATTGGGGGAGTCCCCTGGTAGTCCAGTGGTTAGGACTCTGAGCTTTCATTGCAGAGGTTGCAGGTTCAATCGCTGGTCAGGGAACTAAGATCCTGCAAGCCCCGCAGCCAAAAAATAAATAAATAGATAAAATTGAAAAAAAATTTCTAAAAGTAAGATATTTTTACTGTAGTCACTTAAAACCACTGTCTCCATTCCTAGTTCCCTTATACCCTCAAGACATGGCTGCATGCATTTTTAGATCTAGCTAAAAGGAAGGAAGTTGAGTTGGGGACATATTTAGTTTGGTTTGATGGGATATATTTAGGTGGTTCACAGTCTAGGTGTATAGATAAATGTATAGATAAATATTGCTAGCGGGCTTCCCTGGTGGCGCAGTGGTTGAGAATCTGCCTGCCAATGCAGGGGACACGGGTTCGAGCCCTGGTCTGGGAAGATCCCACATGCCGCGGAGCAACTGGGCCCGTGAGCCACAACTACTGAGCCTGCGCGTCTGGAGCCTGTGCTCTACAACAAGAGACGCCGCGACAGTGAGAGGCCCGCGCACCGCGATGAAGAGTGGCCCCCGCTCGCCGCAACTAGAGAAAGCCCTCGCACAGAAACGAAGACCCAACACAGCCAAAAATAAATAAATAAATAAATAAAAATAAAAAAATAGTAAATATATATTAAAAATATATATATATTGCTAGCTAACCTAGTGTAGGAAGGGCTGCCAGGAATACTCTCATCACTCACTCTGCCAACTCACCCACTATGGTGGCAAAACATGAAGGTTCAGAGCCAGAGACCATAAACTGATAACAAAGAGTCCCCCAGTGCCTGGCACCAGACATTGGTGGGTGGTGAAGGAGAGACAAGGCCTGAAATTTACATAGCCAAAAGCTGGTCTGTAGAAAATTCTTCCAGTTGTCAGACATGCAAAACAGTATACATGGACTGTTTGGTTCTCATCAATCCCTGATCAACATGGAAGGTCCCTCCTGTCAGAAATGTACATGACATAGTGCATATAATCACAAACACACCATTCATTTTTTTCCTCTTTTTGATGGAACTTGTGCAAAAGAGAATTTATAGGAATTTTTGCATTTACGGGCACAATCTTGTAGCAGTACTAAAAGAGCTAGTACATCTGTGTGTATGTTGTATGTTTTCTGCATCCCCCCAAATGTTGACTTATGAAGATATAAAAAATTAATAATAAGCCACTACAATTAGGACATTGTCAACCAACTGGTTAATGAGCATTATTATTTCAAACAGTATCTAAGATTAGTTATTGCACACACACACGAATAACTTGAAATGCCCTGAGATCCTCTAGTGCATATATGAAAGAAATTTGATAGAGGTTTTCCCCAAGTTAATCGTAATTCTAAAAATTTATATGACATTACCAATAATGAATTGAAGCAGAAAGAAATTTTCCTAAACTCTCAATAATATAAAAAATTTTAGTCAACCATTTTAAAAGAAAGACTGAATTATGTTTCTGGTTTTTTTGGCTAGAAAATAGCACAAAATTATTGTCGTATTCAGACACATCCAAAAAGTGCACAGTCGGCAAATGCAGGGAAAAAGTTTTAGAGAGGTCTGTCAGGTATTTAAATAATAAACATATTATACTATTTTTCTGAATTTTGTGATGTTGTGGTACTTGTCAGCTTTTAAATTGTGTGATTTGTGATTTATTTTCTCATTCTACGTATTCACACCCATACTTAATTTTGTTTCATTATTTTCTTTCTTTTTCTTGGTAAGAGTTCTCCTTCCTCTCTCCAAAATTGTATAAGGTCCAAGTCCTGCAAATCTTGGCTCTGCTGTCTGTGGCAGAGACACATCTGGACTTTGCAGAGGCCATTATATGAGGAGCCCAGAAAATACAGGGATTACCTTGTGACCAGAAACAGGGCCAATTCATACAGCTGTGCCCTAATAAAACCCCTGATTATTAGCCACTCAGAATAAAGACAAAGATTCGACCTTGAAGGTAGGCGTGACAAAGTTCTGGCCAATGGGATTACGCAACTTCCAGGTTCACATTAAGGAGCAGGGCATGCCCTCTACTCCTCCTTTTCTCCCTTCCTGGGTACTTGAGTGAAGATGTAGTGATGAGTATCTTGGCCCTGTGGACAAGGACAGCACTCTAAAGATGCTGGATCAACCAGGTAGAAGGAGTGTAGGCCTCTAATCCCATGGAACAGCCCTATCAGTCAGCAAGCCAGCCGTGGTCCACTTATAGCCATGTTACTATACGAGAGAGTAATGAAACTTCTGTTTTGTTTAAGCCCCAGTTATTTGGGATCTCCATTTAGGCAGGTGATCTGATATCCTGATACAACTATAATAATAACCCATTACATTTATGGGGCTCTTTATTCTTTGTAAATTCTGGAGTGTCTCTTATCATGAGTAAGTGCTGGTGAGGGGGTGGGGTGGGGAAAGGTCATCACTTAGATGAACCAGGGAGTTGGATGGCTTGCCTAGGGGCACACGGGAGCCGGGCAGGCTACAGCCAATTCACCGGCGAGGACCAGCCCCGGGTGGAAGCCAGATGCGTGCACAGTGAGCCTGGGTGGTAAGCACACTGGGTGTTTCCGCTCTTAGCATTCAGAAAGAATTTCTCCCTGACTATTCAATTTGCAAAACCCTAGAGTAGGGACAGTTCACATCCTTTCTTTTTTCATCATCTTGTCCTTTTCTGTATTTGCTGCAGCACACAGAGAGGGATATAAAATAACGGGAGTGTTTTTGCTTCAAATATAATGTCTCCCTCCCCACCCCTCACCTCCCAGTTCCCTCCTTTGCTTCTTCCCTCCTTAGTAATTCCATCATTAGGCATGGCTGTGCAGACCATGGCCTGGCGGAGATGTTGGCGCTCATGTGAGGAAGACAACTGAGCAGGGTGGCAGCCCTGTGGGGGTCAAGAAATTGGCCACAAACAAGGGAACTGGGCAAATAAGTAAATATAGTATATTGAGGTAAGTGGGAGCCAGGTTTCTCAACTGTCAGAGGAAAGAGTTATAAATATGAAAAACAGGAACTCTAGATGTTGGTTGGAATTGGGGGAATCAGTGTGAACTCAGATAGATGCAAACTCAATTCAACTGTCAAGTGTGTGTGTAACTTTGTATATACTATATATATATATATATATATTTTTTATTTTTTTAATTCAAGCTCTGTCCATTGAGAACTCCTGGGAGTAGAGACTCCCATTAGAAATAAGTGTACCGGGGCTTCCCTGGTGGCGCAGTGGTTGAGAATCTGCCTGCTGATGCAGGGGACACGGGTTCGAGCCCTGGTCTGGGAAGATCCCACGTGCCGCAGAGCAGCTGGGCCCGTGAGCCACAATTACTGAGCCTGCGCGTCTGGAGCCTGTGCTCCGCAACAAGAGAGGCCGCGATGGTGAGAGGCCCGCGCACCGCGATGAAGAGTGGCCCCCACTTGCCGCAACTAGAGAAAGCCCTCGCACAGAAACGAAGACCCAACACAGCCATAAATAAAAAAAAAAAAAAAAAAAAAAAAGTGGGACTCCTGATATTCATCCCACTTAAAAAAAAAAAAAAAAAGAAATAAGTGTACCATTCTCCATTAAAAGGAATCAGGACTCTTGTGATAAGTCTGGAACATCTTTCTGTGCCAGAAAGTAAGAATGTATTCAAAAAATAATGGGAACATTTCAAAAGAACATAGAAGCCAGCTTGAAGGCACTGCCACTGATCAAATCTGGGATAATTTGAGTGTCAAAACAAATCATAGTAATAATGGATTACAACCCACTGAATATAGTAAGAATCCATGAGTCCATATTGATATAAATAAACAAACAGATAAGGAGAAGAGAAAGCAGCTTCTAACAAGTTAATGCCAACTAATAAATGTAAGAAAAATAATGGAAGTAAAAAGCCACTGTTTGGCAACCATATAGTAATAGTTAATTCAAGGAGGAAATTATCAATGGACATTAAAACCATGGGTGAAATTTAGAGAAGGAGTGGACTATTACATAATTTCACAACATCTCACAGGATGCTTATTAATTACAAATGGATATACAGCAGAAACTAACACAACACTGTAAAGCAATTATACTCCAATAAAGATGTTAAAAAGAAAATTACAAATGGATAAAGAGTGACTACTTTACAATAGAGAAGCCTGGCAGACACCACCTTAATAAACAATCAAACTGGGGTTTCCCTGGTGGCGCAGTGGTTGAGAATCTGCCTGCTAATGCAGGGGACACGGGTTCCAGCCCTGGCCTGGGAAGATCCCACATGCCGCGGAGCAACTAGGCCCGTGAGCCACAACTACTGAGCCTGCGCGTCTGGAGCCTGTGCTCTGTAACGAGAGGCCGCGATAGTGAGAGGCCCGCGCATCGCGATGAAGAGTGGCCCTCGCTCCCCGCAACTAGAGGAAGCCCTCGCATAGAAAACGAAGACCCAACACAGCCAAATAAATAAATTAATTTAAAAAAAAAAAAAAAAAAAAAAAAACCATGGGTGAAATTTAGAGAAGGAGTGGACTATTACATAATTTCACAACATCTCACAGGATGCTTATTAATTACAAATGGATATACAGCAGAAACTAACACAACACTGTAAAGCAATTATACTCCAATAAAGATGTTAAAAAGAAAATTACAAATGGATAAAGAGTGACTACTTTACAATAGAGAAGCCTGGCAGACACCACCTTAATAAACAATCAAACTGGGGTTTCCCTGGTGGCGCAGTGGTTGAGAATCTGCCTGCTAATGCAGGGGACACGGGTTCCAGCCCTGGCCTGGGAAGATCCCACATGCCGCGGAGCGGCTAGGCCCGTGAGCCACAACTACTGAGCCTGCGCATCTGGAGCCTGTGCTCCGCAACAAGTGAGGCCGCGACAGTGAGAGGCCCGCGCACCGCGATGAAGAGTGGCCCCCGCTCGCCGCAACTGGAGAAAGCCCTCGCACAGAAACTAAGACCCAACACAGCCATAAATAAATAAATAAATAAATTAAAAAAAAAAAAAAAAAAAAAAAGATCGAATTGTTTAAAAAAAAAAAAAAAAAAAAAAAAAACAATCAAACTGGGACTTCCCTGGTGGCGAAGTGGTTAAGAATCTGCCTGCCAATGCAGGGGACACAGGTTCAAGTCCTGGTCAGGGAAGATCCCACATGCTGCGGAGCAACTAAGCCTGAGCACCGCAACTACTGAGCCTGCACTCTAGAGCCCGTGAGCCACAACTACTGAGCCCGCGTGCCACAACTACTGAAGCCCACGCACCTAGAGGCCATGCTCCGTAACAAGAGAAGCCACTGCAACGAGAAGCCCGCGCACCGCAACAAAGAGTAGCCCCGCTCACCGTAGCTAGAGAAAGCCCACGCACAGCAACAAAGACCCAACGCAGCCAAAAATAAATAAATAAATGTATTTTTAAAAAAAATGGCACTCTAAAAATAAATAAATAAATAAATGATCAAACTTAACATCACCAGTAATAGGACAAAGCCATGTCATCATGTTCCACCTAATGGGATGCAGTAAAAGGACCACAGCAACACTTCTGTGCATCACCTGAATCTAATCATGGGAGACATCAGACAAACCTGAATCTAGGGACAGTCTACAAATTAACTGGCCTGTAATATTAAAGAATGTTAAAGGCGGCATAAGGGTCAAGAATGGACTGAGGAATTCTTCTAGATAGGAGACTAAAGAGACATGATAACTAAATACAACACATGATCCTGGATTGAATACTTTTGCTATAAAGGTCATTCTAGGGACAGTTGGCAAAACTTAAACGAGGTCTCTGGACTAAGAGTACATGGTAATTCTTAGTGTGATTCCTGCAACTTTTCTGTGAGTTTTAAATTATTTTTTAAAAACCAAATAAAATAAACACACAACAAAAAACATAATGAGTGTGTCTAGCGAATAAGTCCTTATGCTCTCCAGGCCCAGCTTGCTCACCATTTGTGTGACTTTCCGGAAATCACTTTCTTTTTCTGGGTCTGCTTTTCCTTATTGCAAAATGGGAGCTTTGGATGTTAACAAATAATCACTTTGGTTTTCTAGACCAAACAAAGTAGCAGCCTCCCCCAGGCCAGTTGTAAAGAAAGGACATGTGGTTGAACACAGGGGCTCCGAGGTGCACTCCAGTGGCTCTGTGCCCTCTGCCTCTACCACCCTCGAGGGCAGTCCTGGTGTCTACACAGGCAGGTGGCCCCAGTGCCAGTGCCTGAAGGGCAGGCCCAAAGGAGTATGACACAGAATCACAAATGGCTGCAACTAAGATTCTCACACTTGAGTGAGTGTTCGTTGGAATCACCTGCAGATTCCTGGCAAATCCCCCCTAACACTGACTTAAACCCCTGGGAGTTTGTCTGGCACCATTAGAAGTCTAGAAGTGGACAGACCCAAGCTGATGCAGCCACACAAACCCTGCCAGGGACTTGGGACTCACGGTCTCTCCACTCCATCAGCCTTTACTTGTTATGCTTGTTGCCTCAGGGTTGCAATATGGCTGCTGCTCTTTGAACAAGCCTGACATACTCTCACCCATGAAGTTTGCATTTGCTTTCCCTCTCCCGGAGTCCTCTTCCTTACCTCCTTCAGGACTTTGCTCCAATGTCACCTTCTTAGTAAGTGACTACTACGGGGGTGACTACAACCCCCCAATCCCTTTCCATCACCACCACCATCAGTACCTAGAACTCCCCGTCTCCCTTCTCTGTTTTATTTTTCTTGGCCATTCACATTGTCATCTGACCCTGCAACAGGTTTTTCTTGTTTAATGTTTTTCTCCCCACCCTAAAATTAAGCACTGTGAAGACAGGGGCTCCTGTCTGTTCTAGTCACTGCTATATTCCCAGCACTTAGAACAGTACTGTGAATATACGGGTAACAGGTGCTCAATCAATATTTGTTCAATGAAAGAATGTACTTCAGGAGGTGCATTTGAATTCTAGGCAGGAAGAGGATATGGGAAGAGGAGAAATGGGTGATATCTATAATAGGAAAAGCAAAAACATTTCCAGAAATCCCTAGCCAACTTCCACTTGCATCTCCTCAGCCAAAACCATGCCCCATGGCCACCCATTGGTGCAAGGTAGTCTGGGAATATGAATATTTTTAGTTGGGTGCACTGCCCTCCTTGAACGAAATTATTTTGTAAGTAAAGAAGAAGGGAATAATGGATATTGGAAAGGCAACCTGCGGTGTCCACCTCATGGATCTATCCTGGATCTAATAAAGCAGAATCTCTGAGGGTGGTATTTTTGGTGCAGGTGATCTGTTATAAGAAAAATGGCCAGAAAAAAAGGATGAGCCCAGAGCAAATTTTTCTTAAGCCATCCTGGGTGATGAGTACACTGGTTGTGAACATCTGTTTTGTTGACTTCCCAGGGCACACTCCACCCCAACTGCCACCCCCATCAACTTTTTTGAGGAATATCTTTATTTCCACCATCACCACCCCATGTACACATGGGTACTGCAGTAGGATTCTTGGAGGTCTTGTTCATATATCATGTTCCCACCCATCTGACCCAAACCACTGAATTGGAATCACATTCCCATGAAGTTGGCACTGGGACTTCTAAGTCTCTCCGAATGACGGAGTCATGTAAACAGAGAGCTGCTGGCAGGTGTATTTTCTAAGTCACAGACTGGAGCAGCTGAGGAAACAGCATGAACCCCACACAGAAAGTACAGACAGAGAGGGTCTTTGCGGGGTCTGAGTCCCTGGTACTAGGTCGTTCCTGAGAACTGGTTCCGTCCTCACCCGTGGGGTCCACAGCATGCTTCTGTGTCCTTATTTTGTTCAGGCCAGCTTAAGCGAATCTTTAGTAGTGGCCAAGAGTTCTAACTAACACACACCCAGACCTAGGCATCTGAAAACAGAAAGAAGTGACTCTGGAGGTTAGGTGCCCAGCCTCGGAGGAAGAAGAGAAATATGGCAGTTGCCATATTGACAAGCAAGGGGACCCCAGCCAAGGGTGAGTTCCAGCCCCCTGGCTGGTCCGTGGAACTCTAGAACCGCCTATCTCAGCCACACAAGTGAGCCCACGGCTAATGGGAGGAATGAGTGGTATTAAAATAGGACCTCGGGCTTCCCTGGTGGCGCATTGGTTAAGAATCTGCCTGCCAATGCAGGGGACACGGGTTCGAGCCCTGGTCTGGGAAGATCCCACATGCCGCGGAGCAGCTAAGCCCGTGAGCCACAACTACTGAGCCTGCGCGTCTGGAGCCTGTGCTCCGCAACGGGAGAGGCCGCGACAGTGAGAGGCCCGCGCACCGCGATGAAGAGTGGCCCCAGCTCGCCACAGCTGGAGAAAGCCCTCCCACAGAAACGAAGACCCAACACAGCCATAAATAAATAAATAAATAAATAAATTTAAAAAAAAAAAAAAAAAATAGGACCTCAAGGTTAAGGGTTTGGAGATTTGGTTTTATTCCCACCACTCTGCCCTTCTGTCCCTGGCTTGCACTACTTTTAGAACATGTAGGGTGCCTATCAGTCCTGAGGTGCAGATGCACTAGAGGCACAGAACCAAAAAATACAGGCTTTAGAGTCTGGAAGTCCAGCTTCATCACTAACCCTACGTCTTTAGCCAAGTTAGTTAATTTCCCTAAATTTCATCAGTAATCCAGTGACAATCATTCCCACCTGGGAGGATTAAACGACTACGGGTGTATAAAGTACCTAACAACACCAGGCAAATCCCTCAAGCAGCAGAGCCCTGGAACCCCTTTGGATCTCAGGGCTGGAGCTGGCACAGAGGCAGGAGGCCCCTCCACGAAAAGCGTCAGTGCCACAGTGGGCACGCGGCCATGCCCTGTGCACCAGGCTAACCTCAGTGCTCTCCCAGGAGTCAGGGCCTCGTGTTTGTTTGTTTTTGGCCGCAGCATGCAGCTTGTGGGATCTTAGTTCCCTGACCAGGGATCGAACCCGGACCGCTGGCAGTGGAAGCGCCGAGTCCTAACAACTGGACTGCCAGGGAATTCCTTGGGCTTCGTGTTTTTTAGCAGCAACTACTTCTCATTTCCTGTAAGACTTCCACACTACAGGGAGCCGACAACTAGAACCCAGAGGGAGGGAAAGAGGTCCTGGGAAGACAGGATAAGGGGAAGCTAGTGTTGAATTATTTTAATTCAGCACCTACCATGCGCCAGTCATATCGATGTGCTTTACACACATTATTGCCTGTTTTAATCTCTCTTGGCTGATAA